>NW_027494027.1:0-322112 GCF_021521415.1 Bidens hawaiensis
TGTCTAAGTAGGTTAGTATTAAAGAATAGGGATATGTGTTAAATATAAAGTATTGTATGATGGTCTGTTTATTAAGTCTTATGATTTGTTTCTTTACATGTATAGGGATTTAATATGTAGGTAGTGTACATATATGTGTAGGGGGTGAGAGGTAACAACTTATCTTGTGTAGGGGAGCTTCTTTCTAATTTTTGTATATATGCATGCTGTGTAGGTAGTGTATTTGCAGACAGTGTAGGCAGTATATTCATGTGTAGGCAAATTTATCACTTCTTGTTAATTCAAATATTTATGAGTATGTGTGTTTTATACATGTCATCATGACAAATTAGTATTTTTATATGTATCCTCAAATTATTATTCATGTAGGAATATTGGCTCACTGATTTTGTCTATTTAAAACAGACTTCAAGAACCATGAGATATAAGAATGTATTGGCTAAAGCAGAGGAGAAAACTTTGGTATTCTTTTCTGAAGATGCACATGGAGATTTATATGATCATAAGATTATAGTGGTGTAGAATTTTGAGCATAATACATGTGTCAATCAAAATAAAATGCAACATGATTGCTTTGTGCATGTGTAGTTGAGTGTAGGTAAATGAGTAGGTGTTGTTGTCTTAACACCAGCACTCATTGTAGGGTTTGTTATGAAATCATAAACTTGAATGTACTTCTTTGTGTAGTTATTGATGTTTTTATTCTTTATTTTTTTAATAATAAGAACTATTTATTTATTATTATTTTATTTATTTATTTATTTGCATTTTTTGGATGCCGAAGTGTTGAATGTGTAGTCGGTTGTGTAGGTCAATGAAGAAATTTGTCATAGTAATGTAACATTAACACCCGGAATATTTACCGGGATGAATTGTAACTGTGTTGTGTGGTTCGATGGGTAAACAAAATAAATTTGGAACATTTTTTTGGTGGGCAGGGTAAAAAAATAATATTTAATCTTTAATTATAGTTCGTGATAATATGTAGGATGAATAAATAATACTGAATCTTTAAGTATAAAGAAAAATATTGAAAATGCATCTAACGAATAAAACAATATTTATTGTAATGTTAAATTGATAAAAGAATGAATTAAAACTTTCAAGAAGTAAAAACCTACCAAAAGAAAATAACTTCATCTTTACTATTATGCCCCTTGATTTATTTAAAAGAAAAAAATAAAAAAATTTCTGATTGGTTGAATTGACTTCTCACACTTCTCGCAATAACTTGATTTCTTTCTTGAACTTAAACATATATATATATATATATATATATATATATATATATATATATATATATATATATATTATAAGATTGTGAGAAAAAAATTAAGAATGTATTCAAAAAATAAAAAAGATTAGAAATTTTTTTTTAACAAAAACGTCATATTATTTTTTGAATTACTAGTTATAAGGATGATTAAAATTGTTAAAAAAAGAAAAGAATGTGTATATTACACTTTATTATGAAAAATAAAACAATAAAAATCAACAATATAATACTCCTCCCAATAAAACCTTATTTAATCTAATGACTTTATCTTAACAACTTATCATCTTCCATCTTCACTTTTACATCTTCCACATAGAAATTATTTACGGCTGATTTCAAAGAATCATGTATCGTCTTGTTAAGATCTTCAAAATTTGGTGAGTTACTTTTCACATACTAAGTATTTAGTTGATTAAGGTTAAAGTAAGTGAAACTGTGAATGTTTTGAAAAAAGACGGTGATGATTAAAATAATCTTTGAAATTTAATGTTTAAATATATGTTTTCTTTATGTTTATGTAGATTGCATAACAAAATTTATTGAAAATTTATGTATACGTATTTTGATAAATAAAATTAGGGCTTTTGAAAATAAATATAATCAGAATGAAATAATGTTTGTATTATTTTGACATTGTGTTAGTGTTTATTTATTGATATGTTTGAATGATAACATAAACTATAATACAAAATTGACCGTTACAATCATTCACAGGTGAGATGGGTCCAAAGTTTATTAAGATTATAAAAAAGCCTAATGCAACTTCTATGGTAAGCCTTGAAGTTTTTAAATAGTATCAGTACATAATAAGTATATTAATGTAAAAGGGTTTTGAATTTGTATCTATTTCAGAAGCTACCATTAACCTACGATGATTTATTTTCAAAATTCAATTATCCACTTGGTTTTACTACTATTAGAACAAAAAGTTGATCAAGATGGACAGTTTCAAAAAAAATATGTGAAGAATGCATATAGGATAACTAAAGGATGGGAAAACCTTGCTTCAGATTTAAAGTTAGCTTATGACGATTTGTTGGTCTTTAATTCCTTTCCGTTAATCCATCCAATATCTATTCAATTGCTATTATAATTATAATTATTTAATCTTCCTAATCAAGAATCCATTGATTGCGTATTGAATGGATCGACTCGTTTGATTACGAAACTGATATGGCGGTGACACTCAGTTACCCCTAATTCAATGAAATCATTGTTTAAAGGGTGCTTAATTCACACCTGCGATTGTCAATCTGGACCGCATCTCAGGTGTCAGTTCTTTCTTTTACTTCTTTAATAACTTTTATGCTTTAATGAATTTATGTGATTATCTTTTTTTGTTGTTGTTGGCTGTTGTAATGAATAAAGTTGATGTGATTATCTTTGTTTGGTGCTGACTTGAAGCATTTTAGCTTGATATTTCATTTGATCAATATGTTTTGTAGGATTTTAAATTCCCTAGATGATGAGTTGTCAGTCGGGATTACCCCGCAGAAGGAGGTTGGGATTTCTGGAAATTTTAAGAATGCAATGAGAATACAGTGTGTTGATCAAATAGTTCATGCTTGCTATGGCGTTGTGTGTCTCTTTAAAAATTCATATTCAGATTTATCTTTTTGGTGCAGCGTCTGCCTCTAGAGAGTTTTCTCTAAAGATGGTAGTCACATTATTGAGGTAATTGTGGATGCCCTTTCTTAATATATAATATATAATTACGTTCATATACTCTTTGTTACAGGCTAGCAGTTTGTTAACTGGAATGGACGAGGTGCCGCAGAAAAGCAATATGAGTACTTATCATCTCTACTTACACCTCTTTATCAACGGGTTTGCATTACACTTATTGGTGATGCCTATAGGCCTACTTTTATTATGCGATACGATTTAGAGCTGGAATCTTCTTATTTAAGTTGTATAATGCTAAAATGTGATATGTTGTGATGAATTAGGCTGAAATCTTGACCGGAATGCCGCCGCTAATTTCATTGGTAAATCGAATTAGACAAACATGTACTCATTCTGTCACAAAATTTAAGGAAAATATTTTTTGAGAAAAAAAAATCCATAACAATTGAATTGGATATTATGCCGCAAGTTTTCATTATTTTCACCGATTTACTTGTCTCGTAAAAACTTTTTAATTTTTTTTACTTGATTTGGCCCATTTGACCAGTTTGCTTGACTTGTAAAGCACCTTTTGTTTACATATTTGATGTATCACATTTGACAAGTTACTTGACTCATAAAAGTATAAAACACTTTTATTTTGTTTTAACTATACATCACTTAAGTTAACGTATAAAAACAAAATCCCGTGCCCGACTCATTGTCATCTTGATTATAAGTTGACACATATTGTGCACTCGATACCAACCCGAAGAAAAATGTGCAAAACCATAACTACATTTCCAATATAGCAAACCATGGTTCTTAACTGACAGGTTTATTGACTTCAAATTGCAAAACAATACTTGAAGCATTAGCATATTTTTGGGCAAAAAGTGCCAAATAATTTGTTTTCCAAATTTCTTAATGTTATAATGTTGGGGTAATCGGTTCGTTTACGGGTCACGGGTCAGCATGTTATCCGGTCACATAGGTCAGACGGGTCAAGTTCATTTCGGGTCAGCCATGGGTAAATAGGCTACCATATATTTAACAAATCAGGTGTGTGGAAGAAGTCTAACTTAACCAACTTATGAGGAAGGCATGACCGAGTATAATGGGAGCTAACGAACCTTAGTTTGCTGCTAAGCCATAGATGGGTTAAAAATTGAAGATAGCCTTTATGTATGCATTAACAAAATACATTTCTATGAGGTATGCAAACTAATCTCAATAATTGAATTAGATTATTTGTATTCGAATAATTTCAGCGCATTATAAACCTAGCCGAAAACAAGACACGTTTGCTTTCAGTACCAGAATTTAACATGTATTCGCAAGATTGATGGGATTGCAACAAAAATTGAAGTACAATTATTTGTGAATCTACTTAGTTTGAATTTTTAATCAATGCTCTATTTGGCATGTAAGGAGTGCTCAACGGAGAAGTCTAGGCTTCATAAAATTAATCCTATTTTTGGTGAGCGAAGCTGATTTAGTGTTTTAACTTTTTCCTAATTTAGTGATTTTGATTGAATTGTATGTGTAATCACACTTGTTAATGGTATGTTTAGTTTTGTGAGTTATTGTTGTAATTTAGTTACATTTATTGACCTTCGCCAGTAATAGACTAATAGTTTATAACTTAGCAATTGTTAATTGCAATGATACAGCTGAATAGAAAAATTACTCGGCATAATTAATATTTAAACTAAAAAACCAATCAATAATCGAAAATTGGAACAAAAAGTGTTATAAGCAAATTTAAAACTTAAGTGTGTACATATATGTTTCTTTAGCCAAAGCCACTGGTTAGATCATCTATTTTGCATATATGTATGAAACAGTTGTCAACACCATCGCACATAAAATGACTTAGACAAGTTTGGTTTCGTTAATCAATTATTATAAAATGACCCATAAATTTTGGTTTTTGATATATAGAGCTCAGGACCATCTTTGAAAATTTATATACGTCGGTCGAGCCAATGAGTAATGAAATATATAAGTTATGTTTTAAACCACGTTAACGTTATAACAATAAAAACATCAAATACAATTATAGCTAATGGCTAACTGACGATTCATGAAGCCCTCCTAGCTTTTTTAACAACAAGTTGCTTGATCACCTCTTCGCAGTTTAAATTATCTACTCTTGTGACGCTCGTCAATTTCAGGTTAACTCCGTTAATCCAAACTCCGTCAATTCAAACTTAAGATCACTAGAACTATAACGCACATCTCATTACATATAAACAAGGGTTTTAAATGGCGCTTGACAATCACTACACATGTAGTCTTTCGGGATTGCACCGAAACGCACACAAGTCGACTCAAACCATTGGTGAACAAACGACAAATATCAAAACAATAAATACTTGATAAGTATGTGTTATAATCTATATGTTACTTGATAAATATGTGAAATACTAAACACAAGAGACAAGGGTTATTAATTATACTAGAAATTGAATAACAAGAAGTAGAGGGACTTAAGTGAAACAAGTTAATATTTAATATTAACAAAAACCCTAACCTCCCTCCCTCTCCCTTACAATCGATCCCCCCCCCCTCCTCACACCCCCTTGGCGACGGCAATCACCAACCACCACCATACCACTTCCGTTTGACCTCGTTTTTCATAATCGGAGCATCCCGCACTTGTTTCTAGTCATCCCTCACCTTCCTCTTGCTTGTTTCTGCGTTTTTGAGGTATAAACATAAACCCTAGTTTTCGAAAATTATGTGTTAAGTGTTCATATGCTTTGTTTTGATTAGATGATGCTTGATTATGCTTCGGTTGTTGATTTAAATGATCGTGTGTGATTTTGAACGGTGAAAAATTGTTATATCATTGATATTTTCGTAAACCCTAGAGGGTTTACTACTGATTTTTATGGATGATTAGTTTAAAAACTGAATATAAAGTGTTTTTGCATGATCAGAATGTTTATTGCATGTTTGTGGATGTGTCGTATGCTTAGGATGCATGCTAGATGATTGTGTGTGCTTGCTGATTTTTGACAGCAGAGATAGTTAAACTTGAATGAGGTGTAACTTGTTAAATATGAAACCAAACTGGACTATTTTTGAGTCTAAATGGTAGTACTCTGAGTCTAGTTTTCAGAAAACCCAACCACGCCTGAGTTGGAGGTGTTTTGGTTACTCAAACGATTTAAATGTGATCAAAGGTCAAAACTGATGCTGGATAGATTATTTAATTAATGTTTGGATGACTGTAACTCGATGTTAATTACATGTTTTGATGCGATTTCTGATGCTATAATATACTAGGTTGAGTCTAGTTCTAAAAAGTCCAAGTTTGTAATTTTTGGACGTGTAAAAGTTAAATTTTATTATTTTACAAAACTGAAGTGCAAGTCTGAATTGTGAGGTCTGCTGTTAGGCTGTTTTGAAATTATCATATCTCATAAAATACAAGACCAAATGGGTTAGTTCCACTTCTGGAAGTTAACATATTGAGTTAAGAATCTAACCCAATTGGTCTTGCATTAATTGAATTTATCATTTAACGGTAATAACAAATATCATTCTGTAGCGCACGATTTTGACTGCTGTGAGTTTACTGTAATGTTTTGGTCTTTGTGAGAAAACTAACTCATGTATACTTTTGTGACGATTTTTGATGAATTAATTGATATGTTATGATCTGTTTAATAGAGTAATCTTTCAAGTAGAAATCTGTCTTGGTAAAACTAGCTGCTGAACTATGTGAGAATACATGAAACGTGTTTGTTAATAGATAATTGCCATGTTTTGACTAAATTTCCCTTGTGGGGAGATAATTTACTAGTAATGTACAATGTTAGTATTTGATGCTTAAGTAGTTGTATACACATGTAACGTGTCACCAATGTGTTTGTCGAGTCACACATAAATTCACAAATGAAACACGAAACGTATCTCATGCATAGGTATTATGTGCCGAGTCTAGAGACTCAATAGTAGTTTAAATACTTAGAAAATCTCATTTTTGTTTTAGAGCACTAGTGAGGATTTTCTTTGATGGGCATCTCTCAGATTTGTTTTTGAATTCTTCGCAAACAGTGAGTTTCACGTTTCCCTTTTACTCTTTTAAACGCTTTTACTTGCGGGAGATAACATTCTCCAAACACTTTAGATTTTGTTATTGGTTATATATCACTTGTAAGGCTTAGTGGCAAACAAACCAACTAAAGTCCTTCACAACATCGAACCGTTTAGTATTTGTATAATAGCGAGTCACTGTTGAGTAGTACTACTGGGTTTGACAAACCCCATCCAACTCTAAACTCGACTGTAGGTCGAGTGGGTGTAATCTTGGCTAACACATTACCATGGTCGTGGTTGACATGGTGGAAAGGCATATGATAAACAGTCAGCTTCGGTGTCGAACACTTAGTAATACTTGTTTTATAGGCTAGCTACCTATTGATATATAATTGACTTAACATTATCTGGTAACGCAAACGCAAACACTTAAACGCAAACATTTTCTCTATATATATGTGAACTCACCAACCCTGTGTTGACACTTTTGGTATGTTATTCTCAGATAGCCGAGGCGGGCGCGCGGTATAGGAACATGCATTTCATTGAACACTATCGTTTTGAAAACTTGTTTTTAAACTTTTATTAATTGGGTTTTAAGTCATCCCGCGTGACGCAACACTTGGTTTATGATTTACCCTTCCGCACTTATTTAAACTTTAATATTCGTGGTTTAAAAACTTTGAATATGATGTTTGATTATAACTAATGATTCCGATCCTGTTAGTTCACACCCTTTGACGGTAAAACTCCGTTAGTGGATTTTGAGGATGTGACAGATTAGTATCAAAGCCATTGATTATAGCGAACTAGAATTGCATGCATACTAGACTATAACCGCAACGACCCATTAGTTATAATTTTTACGCACTGCATATATATATATATATATATATATATATATATTATATTTAGACTTTCGTTATCTTTATCTCTTTACCTTATTCACTCATACGCGCGCATACACGACTTATCCTATAGGGATATCGACGCCACCATCATCATCATCCGACCAGGTGACTCATGCCCATGGAAGGAACCACATCTACCTACCTCACCGCCACCCCCGAGTAGCCCCAACACTAGCAGCCCCTGCACCGAAGAGGTATCGCCTATCTGGAGGCATGTACGACGATGACATTAGCTGGGAGTGGTACCCGAGTCTGATCAGGCGTATGGTTTACCGCGAGCAAGTTCCCCCACTACCTCACCCGAGCCGTCCTGCATACCACAACACCCTACCACCCACAACCGAACCGATAGAGCGTGTTCTCGCAGCTGTTGTTTCCTGTCTAGAGCGTGACGCGGATTTTATTCGCTCGGCGAAAGTGAACGTTCCCGAATTATTAAGAGATGGAACCGAGACTAGGAAATAAATTTTCCGCCTGAAGGAAGCTGTGAGGGAAGCGCACGAGGCTAACGATCAACAAATGAAGATAATGAGAAAAATGCAAGCAGAGATGATAGATTTGCAAGAGCAACTCCTTGTGGCGAGATCCCAGACAGAGATAGCTCTAGAGCGTTGTGATATCTTACAGACGCAAATTGCCCATAATGCAGCAGAACCCGAGGAAGAACCTGAGGAAGAACCCGAGGAAGACCCCGAGGAGGAACCCGAAGAGGAACCGGAGGAAGAGCCAGCTGAGCTGGAGGCACACTCAGAAGTGTCCTCAGACGATGACATCCAAGAATGGTAATACCTAGATGGAGGGGTTGTCTCCATCCAAACTATTATTTTCTATGATTTTAAGGATTGGTTTTAAATACTTTGTAGCGAATACAATGGTTTTAATCATGAATTATTATTTGGATTATTATATGGTTGTGATGTGATGTTTACTTCTTTTATTTTTTTCTTTCTTACCTACCTTTTATTACATGTATGGTGTGTTGCATATGAAACCGAGAATTCATGTCTAACATTTTATGCTGTGATTCTAGGAGATGGCTGGAAGAAACGCTGGGCATGGTCGCGGTAACATCAACCTAACCGCAGCAGAACTCCAAACCCTATTGAATGACCATGCGGCGGCAGCTTTAGCTGCACATGTTCAGAATCAAGACGGAGGCCCAGCCGTAGCCTATACTTTCAAGAACTACCTGGATTGCAAGCCCAACTCGTTTAAGGGCATTGAGGGAGCCATTGGTTTCCTGCGTTGGGCTGAGAAGGCAGAGTCAGCTTTCGAGATGTGTAACTGTCCACCCGCCAGCAGGGTTAAGTTTGCTGCTGGGACACTGGAGGATTCTGCCCTCACTTGGAGGAACTCCAATGTGCAAATTCTTGGGTTGGATTTGGCGAACGCTATGAACTGGGAAGAGTTCAAGAATATGATGCGGGAAGAGTATTGTCCTAGAGAGGAAATCGCGAAGTTGGAATCTGAATTTTGGTCGTTGAAAATGGTGGGTTCCGAGATTGAAGCCTACACCACCCGTTCCCATGAGCTAGCAGTAATGTGTCCACGGATGGTAGACCCGCCGAGTAAGAGAATCAAGATGTATATCGATGGGTTGGTACCACAAATTCAGGGTATGGTGACGTCTTCCAAACCGGCTACAATTCAGCAAGCGATCTGATTAGCTCACAAACTGACGGACCAGGCAGTGGCACAAGGTGCGTTACCACCTAGAGGTTCCACCTCTAAAACCCGAGACAACTCAATCACTGACAACAACAACAACTCGGGTAATGGAAAGAGGAAATTCGACAACACCAGGTACTCATCATCGAACCCCCCACAGCAATAACACTGCCATAAACCTGAACTCGCTCGGAACTTCTATAATCAGGGTTCCAACAATAACAACAACGGTGGCGGGCAGGGTTCGAGTGGCTATGCTGGGAAGTACCCGAAATCTAGCAAGTGCAACTATCACCATGCTGGCTCATGCGACCGTATCAAGTGTCTGAGATGCGAAAAAATGGGTCATAAGGCCAAAGACTGTAGGGAAGACCTAGCGGCAAAGGGTGCTCCTAAACAGCCTACGGCGACTAAAGGGTGCTTCGAGTGTGGTCAAGAGGGTCATTTCAGGAAGGATTGTCCCAAATTAAAGCAGAATGAGAACAATGGAGGCAGCAACAGTGGCGGAAACAGTGGTAAACGTAGAGCTTTCGTCATTGGGTCGGGCCAGGCCCGCAACGATCCGAATGTGGTTACCGGTAAGTTTCCTGTGAACGACTGTTTTGCTTCTGTTTTGTTTGACACTGGAGCTGATAGGAGTTTTATATCGGAAGCCTTTAGTAAACTCTTAGACTTAACTCCAACCCCGTTAGATGCTAAGTTTCCTGTTGAATTAGCTGACGGTAAGTCTATAGAAACAACTCATGTACTTGCGGGATGTAAGTTGAAACTGTCGGGTCATACTTTTGATATCGACCTCATACCTTTTACACTGGGTAGTTTCGATGTCGTTGTCGGCATGGACTGGCTATCCGAGAACCAAGCGGAGATTATATGTCACGACAAGATAGTCCACATCACCACCCCTTTCGGAGAAATCATTTCGATCCAGGGCGAGAAGAGCGGCATGACCACCAGCGTCATCACTCTCATGAAGGCGCAGAAATATTTACGAAAGGGTCATCCAGCAATTTTAGCCCATATTGTCGAGAAACCCGCGGAGGAGAAGCGAATTGAAGACATACCGATTGTGCGAGATTTTCCGGAAGTCTTCCCGGAGGATTTGCCTGGACTCCCACCTATTCGACAAGTCGAGTTCCAAATCGAATTGGCCCCCGGTGCAGCACCCATAGCACGAGCCCCGTATCGGCTCGCACCGGCGGAGCTTCAAGAGTTGTCCACTCAATTACAAGAATTGTTGGATAAAGGTTATATCCGACCCAGCTCATCACCATGGGGAGCTCCTGTCTTATTTGTACGAAAGAAGGACGGGACTTTCCGCATGTGTATCGACTACCGAGAGCTGAACAAGGTGACGATCAAGAACCGTTATCCCTTACCCCGAATTGATGACCTCTTCGACCAGCTGCAAGGATCGAGTTACTACTCGAAGATCGATCTGAGATCTGGTTACCATAAATAAAGAGTGCGCGAAGAAGACATTTCAAAGACGGCTTTCAGAACTCGGTACGGTCACTACGAGATTTCAGTTATGCCTTTTGGCTTAACCAACGCACCAGCCGTATTCATGGATCTCATGAACAGAGTATGCAAGGCATACCTCGACAAGTTTGTGATTGTTTTTATTGATGATATCCTCGTCTACTCCAAGAACAAGACCGACCACGAAGAACACCTGAGGTTGATCCTTGAATTGCTAAAGAAGGAACAACTGTACGCTAAACTCTCGAAATGCGAATTTTGGCTTCGTGAGGTTCACTTCTTAGGACATGTGATCAATGAGAATGGTATCCATGTCGATCCCGGCAAGGTAGAGGCCATCAAAAACTGGGAAGCACCTAAGACTCCGACTAAGATGCGACAATTCCTAGGATTGGCCGGCTACTACCGGCGTTTAATTGAGGGATTTTCCAAGATTGCTCAACCACTCACCGCATTGACACATAAGGGTACTAAGTACAATTGGGGTGACGCACGAGAATCCGCCTTCCAACAGTTAAAAACCAAACTCTGTAGCGCCCCTATCCTAGCCCTCCCCGAGGGAACGTAGAATTTTGAGGTGCATTGTGACGCATCGATACAGGGTCTCGGTTGCGTGTTGATGCAACTCGAGAAGGTTATAGCCTATGCCTCTCGACAACTACGGATCCATGAGAAGAACTACACGACCCATGACCTGGAACTCGAAGCTGTGGTGTTTGCTCTTATGATATGGAGGCATTACTTGTACGGTACCAAGTTTACCATTTACACCGACCACAAGAGTCTCCAACGTATCTACGATCAGAAGGAGCTGAACATGCGAAAGCGTCGTTGGGTCGAGCTGCTTAAGGATTATGATTGTGCCATCAAGTACCACCCGGGCAAGGCCAATGTAGTGCCGATGCTCTCAGCATAAAAGAAACCGATAAGCCTAGATGGGTGCGAGCATTACAACTCACGATTCACGCCAACTTACCTGATCAGATTCGTGATGCTCAACTCGAAGCGTTGAAAGACGATAACCACCCATCAGAACTCATGCGAGTCATGGATAAACAACTTGAAACCAAATCGGACGGAGTCCGATATTTCGAAAACCGGATTTGGGTCCCTCGATACGGAGAGTTGAGAACCCTAGTAATGGACGAAGCACACAAGTCCTAATATTCCATCCACCTTGGCTCAGATAAAATGTACCACGACCTAAAGGCACTTTACTGGTGGCCAAACATGAAAGCCGACATTGCCACCTACGTGAGCAAATGCTTGACTCTGCAAGAGTCAAAATAGAATATCAGAAACCATCTGGTCTGCTACAGCAACCGGAACTTCCAACGTGGAAATGGGAACACATTTTCATGGATTTCATCACGGGATTACCCAGAACACCGACGGGATGCGATACCATCTGGGTGATCGTTGACCGGTTGACTAAGTCTGCACACTTCTTAGCAATCAAGGAATCGGACAAAATGGAAAGACTGACTCGCATCTATATGAAAGAAGTAGTGTCTAGACACGGAGTGCCTGTCTCAATCATATCTGATCGAGATTCCCTTTCACTTCGCACTTCTGGAAGTCACTACAGAGTGCACTAGGCACCCACCTTGATATGAGCATAGCATACCATCTTCAGAAGGATGGGTAAAGTGAGCGCACCATTCAGACCTTGGAGGGCATGTTGCGTGCATGCGTGTTGGATTTCGGAAAAAGTTGGGAACCTCACTTGCCTCTGGTAGAGTTTTCGTATAATAACAGATACCACGCAAGCATTAAAGCAGCGCCGTTTGAAGCGTTGTACGGACGGAAGTGTCGATCACCTCTCTGCTGGGCAGAGGTGGGTGATAGCCAAATAACTGGTCCAGAATTAGTACTTGAAACCTCTGAAAAGATTGTCCAAATCCGAAACCGCATGGCAGCAGCACGAGATTGCCAAAAGAGTTACGCTGACAAGCGCCGAAAGCCTCTTGAATTCCAAGTGGACGACCAAGTTTTACACAAAGTCGCACCTTGGAAAGGTGTAGTTCGTTTCGGAAAGAGAAACAAACTCAATCCACGATACGTTGGCCCATACCGGATAACTGAGCGCATTAGTCCGGTAGCGTACCGACTGGATTTACCAACGGAACTAAGTAGCATACACAATGTATTCCATGTATCCAATTTGAAGAAATGCCTTTCCGATGAAACCCAAGCAGTTCCTTTGGACGAGTTGCAAGTTGATGAACAGCTACGCTTCATCGAAGAACCAGTCGAAGTTATGGATTGGGAAACCAAAACACTCAAGCACAGCAAAATTTCAATCGTTAAGGTTTGTTGGAACTCGAAACGTGGACCAGAGTTCACGTGGGAACGCGAGGACCAAATGATGAAAAAGTATCCTCACATTTTTGAAGGGTTGACCAAACACCGAAAACCGCGAAAGCCGTCAAACCGTCAGAAATCACCAGAGGTATGAATTAAATTTCGGGACGAAATTTCTTTCTACTAGGGGATGATATGACAAACTGAAAATTTTTCTTACTTTTTCAGACACCCATCGCGACTTGACTCAAATTTTCGCGACGAAAATTCTTTCAACATGGGAAAATTTTTCTTACTTTTTCAGACACCCATCGCGACTTGACTCAAATTTTCGGGACGAAAATTCTTTCAACATGGGAATGATGTGACACTCGTCAATTTCAGGTTAACTCCGTTAATCCAAACTCTGTCAATTCAAACTTAAGATCACTAGAACTATAACACACATCTCATTACATTTAAACTAGGGTTTTAAATGACGCTTGCCAATCACTACACATGTTGTCTTTCGGGATTACACCGAAACGCACACGAGTCGACTCAAACCGTTGGTGAACAAACGACAAATATCAAAACAATAAATACTTGATAAGTATGTGTTATAATCTATATGTTACTTGATAAGTATGTGAAATACTAAACACAAGAGACAAGGGTTATTAATTATACTAGAAATTGAATAACAAGAAGTAGAGGGACTTAAGTGTAACAAGTTAATATTTAATATTAACAAAATCCCTAACCTCCCTCCCTCTCCCTTACAATCGATCTCCCCCCCCTCCTTACACCCCCCTTGGCGACGGTAATCACCAACCACCACCATACCACTTCCGTTTGACCTCGTTTTTCATAATCGGAGCATCCCGCACTTGTTTCTAGTCATCCCTCACCTTCCTCTTGCTTGTTTCTGCGTTTTTGAGGTATAAACATAAACCCTAGTTTTCGAAAATTATGTGTTAAGTGTTCATATGCTTTGTTTTGATTAGATGATGCTTGATTATGCTTCGGTTGTTGATTTAAATGATCGTGTGTGATTTTGAACGGTGAAAAATTGTTATATCATTGATATTTTCGTAAACCCTAGAGGGTTTACTACTGATTTTTATGGATGATTAGTTTAAAAACTGAATATAAAGTGTTTTTGCATGATCAGAATGTTTATTGCATGTTTGTGGATGTGTCGTATGCTTAGGATGCATGCTAGATGATTGTGTGTGCTTGCTGATTTTTGACAGCAGAGATAGTTAAACTTGAATGAGGTGTAACTTGTTAAATATGAAACCAAACTGGACTATTTTTGAGTCTAAATGGTAGTACTCTGAGTCTAGTTTTCAGAAAACCCAACCACGCCTGAGTTGGAGGTGTTTTGGTTACTCAAACGATTTAAATGTGATCAAAGGTCAAAACTGATGCTGGATAGATTATTTAATTAATGTTTGGATGACTGTAACTCGATGTTAATTACATGTTTTGATGCGATTTCTGATGCTATAATATACTAGGTTGAGTCTAGTTCTAAAAAGTCCAAGTTTGTAATTTTTGGACGTGTAAAAGTTAAATTTTATTATTTTACAAAACTGAAGTGCAAGTCTGAATTGTGAGGTCTGCTGTTAGGCTGTTTTGAAATTATCATATCTCATAAAATACAAGACCAAATGGGTTAGTTCCACTTCTGGAAGTTAACTGAGTTAAGAATCTAACCCAATTGGTCTTGCATTAATTGAATTTATCATTTAACGGAGATAACAAATATCATTCTGTAGCGCACGATTTTGACTGCTGTGAGTTTACTGTAATGTTTTGGTCTTTGTGAGAAAACTAACTCATGTATACTTTTGTGACGATTTTTGGTGAATTAATTGATATGTTATGATCTGTTGAATAGAGTAATCTTTCAAGTAGAAATCTGTCTTGGTAAAACTAGCTGCTGAACTATGTGAGAATACATGAAACGTGTTTGTTAATAGATAATTGCCATGTTTTGACTAAATTTCCCTTGTGGGGAGATAATTTACTAGTAATGTACAATGTTAGTATTTGATGCTTAAGTAGTTGTATACACATGTAACGTGTCACCAATGTGTTTGTCGAGTCACACATAAATTCACAAACGAAACACGAAACGTATCTCATGCATAGGTATTATGTGCCGAGTCTAGAGACTCAATAGTAGTTTAAATACTTAGAGAATCTCATTTTTGTTTTAGAGCACTAGTGAGGATTTTCTTTGACGCGCATCTCTCGGATTTGTTTTTGAATTCTTCGCAAACAGTGATTTTCACGTTCCCCTTTTACTCTTTTAAACGCTTTTTACTTGGGGGAGATAACATTCTCCAAACACTTTAGATTTTGTTATTGGTTATATATCACTTGTAAGGCTTAGTGGCAAACAAACCAACTAAAGTCCTTCACAACATCGAACCGTTTAGTATTTGTATAATAGCGAGTCACTGTTGAGTAGTACTACTGGGTTTGACAAACCCCACCCAACTCTAAACTCGACTGTAGGTCGAGTGGGTGTAATCTTGGCTAACACATTACCATGGTCGTGGTTGACATGGTGGCAAGGCATATGATAAACAGTCAGCTTCGGTGTCGAACACTTAGTAATACTTGTTTTATAGGCTAGCTACCTATTGATATATAATTGACTTAACATTATCTGGTAACGCAAACGCAAACACTTAAACGCAAACGTTTTCTTTATATATATGTGAACTCACCAACCCTGTGTTGACACTTTTGGTATGTTATTCTCAGGTAGCCGAGGCGGGCGCGCGGTATAGGAACATGCATTTCATTGAACACTATCGTTTTGAAAACTTGTTTTTAAACTTTTATTAATTGGGTTTTAAGTCGTCCTGCGTGACGCAACACTTGGTTTATGATTTACGTTTCCGTACTTATTTAAACTTTAATATTCGTGGTTTAGAAACTTTGAATATGGTATTTGATTATAACTAATGATTCCGATCCTGTTAGTTCACACCCTTTGACGGTAAAACTCCGTTAGTGGATTGAGGGTGTGACAATTCTCGATAGCTATCATCGTCAATTCATTAAGTATTTCTTGGGACATTGTGGATCGCAAGTAAGATTTTAATAACTGAATTTTTTTTTCTACACATGTCACCGTGACTAGAATAGTTAACAATATTCTATGTGTAATCATTGCATTTGAGAAATTATCTTGGGTCTCGTTCAAATGCTTCAAATTCAATAGGGCTACTAAATTTCATGGTATATAGTGTGTCTAATGAGCTAAACTCCATATAAAGTTCCTTGCCATAATGATCCAATCTTCCTTGAAACTAGAGTGTATTTTCAAGAAAATTACAAGACAATTTAAGATCATCTTCAATTCCCATAAAGTTATGTGAAACGACGAAGCCTCGAAGACGGAGGCCGTGTTTTGATTGGCGTTCTCTCTTTCTCTCTCTCTCTTAGATGTTTTTTTATTATTTTAGTTATTAATTTTGGTATGGGCCAATAACCTAAGCTTTACCAAATGGATTATGAATTAAAAAAAAAATTGGGCATGACAATTTTAAGAGGAACAAAATTCAATTATATTATATAACATTTAATTTTTGAATACATATGATTTAATTCAAAATTCATATATATATAATTTTCGCCCCTTAAAAAACGTGATCCGTTGAGGGTTTAGGGTACGGTTCACCACTCACATACCTCGAAGACCGCCCTAAAACATACACATGTTGGAACATACATGCTATTTGACTTTTATAGTTTGACTTATATAACATGTGTTGGCTCAGCCGGGACCGAGACGATCCGAGCGCGTTCGAGACGGAAGGTTTGATAACCAAAGACGGACAGAAACAAACACGAAACAAACGATTTCATTGATAAAAACGAAAGATTACATGCTTGTTTAAACACTGAAATCACGATCTATGGCAGGGGGAGGTCGAGCATGGCCTCCCCCCTCATCCGGACAGCACCTGGGCTCCGGGCACGCAAAAACCTCAAAAAACTTGTCTGTTCACGACTGAAAGCTGGTATTTATACCCGCTGCCATTCGGTCAGGACTCATTCGATCGAATGAGTCCTATTCGATCGAATGGCAGACTCATTCGATCGAATGAGTCCTATTCGATCGAATGGCAGACTCATTCGATCGAATCAGAAACTGGTTCGATCGAATGAGTATCCATTTGAAAATGCTCTTTCAAATGGATCACTTTCAGCGTGAACCACTACCTAGGTGTACAGCATACAACATAAACATTCTAAACTATTCGCCAAGCGACGGCCACAAAATGTGCACCAACAAATTCCCCCTTGGACGTTGCTTGCGAATTGCTGTAGACACCTCTTGCAATCTTCAGTCAAATCTTCTGCTTTATCTTGATAATCACGTTGAAGAATACCATCATTGCAGCAAGATTCCCCCTTAGACTGAACTCTCGGTTAATGATGCAAAGTGTTCTCCATTGCTGACATCTTCAGACTAAATAATCTGTTTAAAACAACCAACTGTAGAAATTCCCCCTCAGACGTTGACGTGTATCCCAATATATAGACATGACAATACATGCACGCTTCCGCTGCGCGACTTACTATCGGCGAATCTTCACCCACACGGTTACTTCACCAACATGTATTGGACAAATGACAGAGGCTTCCAATCCACAGCTACTCCCCCTAAACAGATTAGTTTGTATGCAGATTCATCATCGGAGACAAAGACACATCATTAACTTCGTGATTGCGAATCACCAATTTTCAACAGAATTCCCTCCACAAAGCGGAATTCTCACATGCGGAAAATAAATATTTAACATGATTGGCCCATAAATAGTCAGATGCTCCTGACTACCCCACAATAACTCAAACTCAGATTCTCTCCACAAAGCAGAATCTTCAGAATGCGGACAATAAATTAAACTTGGTTGGCCCATAAATAGTCAGATGCTCCTGACTACCCCACAATAACATCATATCTCATCAGTAATCACTTTTCTCTGTTCTTCTGTGTTCTTATAACAATCACCACTGTAGAAGCTCAATGAACAAGGGGTTATCCATTAAACTTGTAGACGATAATTCCTTCAGGTAATTGTGCTTTGTTCATCTTCAAATTTGCCGCTTTAACCGTTAAACATTTAAACGCTCTGACTTTGCCGGCAAATATCAGTGAAAATTTCACTGTCACCAAACTTTTTCTGGAATGTGATCAACATGTATAGGATGTCCAGAAAAATCTTCATCACTGACCCGACAATTAACCGAAAATTTCCCGGAAATTTTGTCGAAAAAAATTTTATTTTCGCCAAACTTTTTCAGAAGACTTCCCGACTGATAAAAATGGCTTGGGCAAATTTTCGTGTAAGCAGGCGTTCCAGACTTTTTTTTTTTTTTTTTTTTTTTTTTTTTTTTTTTTTTTTTTTTTTTTTTTTTGGTCTGGAACATGTTCGATCGAATGAGAACTGGTTCGGTCGAATGAACCACAGATTCGATCGGATGAAGCACATATTCGATCGGATGAAGAACTGGTTCGATCAGCTATTTGAATTTGACACTTTGAGCGGGAAAACCAGTTCGATCGAATACAAACTGATTCGATCGAATGAAGACATCTGGTTCGATCGAATGAACAGGCTGTCTGGGCGGGAAAACTTGCGTTTGAATTTGACACTTTTGAGCTGGAAGACTGATTCGATCGAATCAGTCAATCGAATAGGCCTATTCGATCGAATGGGGAACTCGTTCGATCGAATGTACTGATTCGACTCCTTCAACGCCAGCCCAGAAAACGCGAAGAACACGAAGAACACACCAACAGTTTAACGTCCAGAACGCAGAAAATCAAGAGCTCGGCTTGCTAGATCGGTTGTTAGACCTTTCTAGCGGTAACCGTGGCTCTGATACCAATTGTTCGTAGTCATCGCTGTCCAGATGACTATTTCCCAACTTTCCAGCTACCATCAAACTGTATGACTCTATAATCGTACCCAGAGTTGCCATGTGTTCTTTGGCAACCTCAACAGTTACAGCTCCCAAGCCCTCTGTATTTAACGTTGCTTTTTCCATGGGCTTGGTTCCGGAGTTTGTACTTGCATTACCGGGAGTTGACGGTGGTGGAACAGACGATCTTGTTTCAGTCCCCTTTGAATTCGACACTGAGGAGACGAAAGCAGTCTTGATCGGTGCATGATCATTTACATCTGACAACGGAGATTTTGACATGTATAACGATTTGTCAGGTGTTGATCTTGGCTTTCTTGAGGAGGCTCTCAGTTCAGCATCCTCTTGTCTGATCTCTTTAATGAAATCAGAGAGAAGAATTGTTTCGAGTTGGTGACTTCTTCTCATCACCGTTAGAAAGGTGCTCCAACTGGGTGGGAGACCTTGTGCCAGACATCTCACTTTCTCAGTGCCAGTAGTTCTAACGTTGTAGGCCTTGAGCTCAGACATGAGATGATAAAATCTCGACAGCAGTGACTCGATATCTTCTCCTGATTCCGGACCAAACAAATCGAATTCACGCTTTAGTTCCCTAGCGTGAATATCTCTCAGTGAATCCGACCCTTCACATCTTTCAACCAAGGCGTTCCATAGTGTTGACGCTGTAGTGAATTGGTTGAACTGGTGAAACAAATCGCTGGAAAGGGCTTGTGATAATAGTGAGAAAGCCTTCTTTTCAGCTTCAAATGCTGTCTTCTGTTCATCAGACAGCCTGAAATAGCTTAAAGCTTCACCATCGTCGTTGGTTGGATGAACCCAAGCTGTTTGAACAGCTTCCCATAATCCAGGATTCACACCGGTTATGTGAATCTGGAATCTAGTCTTCCAAGTGTTGAACTCGTTTAACGCCATTAGCTTAGGAGGCTTGTTATAGCTTCCCGATTCCGAGTCACTTTCGAGGATTGACTGGATCCTCTTGGTTGTGCTTGTACTTGAAGACATGTTTGCTTAACTCCGAGAAGACTGAAAAACACTTAAAATTTGCTAAGTGTTGAAAAAACAGTCTGCTGATCGAATGTGTTGTATTCGATCGGATGAGTGGTCTATTCGATCGGGTGTGAGCTGACTCGATCGAATGTCTGTTTGGGTTAAGGTTCTGGTGTTATGAGGCTGATTCGATCGAATGGGAACTTTTTCGATCGAATAGGGTGTTAGGTTCGGTCGGATAAGTATCTGGTTCGAACGAAACGGGTTGTGTATCTTGTTCGATCGATTGGGAACTAGTTCGATCGAATGGGGTCTTGGTTCGGTTCTGATGTTGACTTAGTCGATCGGATGGGTTATGACAATCGAATTTGACACTGATCGAATGGGTTGATCAAATGGGTGACTAAGTCGATCGGTTGGGTACTGGTTCGATCGAATGATTGGGACTTATTCGATCGAACGAAGGGAGCGTATGTTGAGGCGGGAAAAGCTGGTTCGGTCAACGTTTAAACTTGTTCGATCGAATAGGAGGGCTATTCGATCGAATGGGTTCCAAAAATAGACTGATTCGATCGAGAAATCTGGATTTTCCAAAATTAGAAGATTTTGACGAAAATTCGGATTTTGAAACAAAAACAAGAAATCTTGACGATCGAGGACCACTTTATGACTATTTTTAAACTTATAACATAAACACAACTTAATTCCAACCCAAAAACGGATCAAAACAACCAAAAACTCGAAGAACACGAAGAACGCGAAGAACGTTCTTGACGAAAACCCGAATTTTAACACGAAATCCTTTGATCAAAAACCAAAATATGACAATATTAACTGTTTTTGACACAAAACCGATGAACACAAGACCAAAAACCAAGATTTTACCGGAAATTTTACGTAAAAATAACGAATTTGACTCTAAAAACGCAATTTTTACCACGAATCTACCGAGAATCAAGAACCAAAGGCTCTGATGCCACTTTGTTAGGACCTGAAATGTCATATATATGTCCCCAGTTCTATCAGGGTAGGTCGGCGTGAGACTAAAGATAGTGAAACCTAGTTAACGTATTGTAAATGTCAAACGAAAACTGGTTCGATCGAACAAAAGGTTGATTCGATCGAACCAGGCTCATTCGATCGAACAAAGCTTCACTCGATCGAATGAGAGACTCATCCGATCGAATGAGTCTTCGATATATAAACGTTACTTAGGGATTTTCAGAAGATAGAGCACACATAACACACATACACAGCCGACCTGTTCCCCGGAAATCCTCTCTGCCCGTCAACCCCTTCGGTCCTTTCCTCCGCACCTGGTCGTCATATCATCCTAGGAATTGCTACCGTTTGTGTCGTTGATTACCACCGAGTCGCCGTGTTAGTAGGATTCCGCACTCTAACACGTTGCCCCCGAGAATCGTTGGGAAACCGTCTCCCGATCGGTCCTAACAAAGTGGTATCAGAGTCATACAGTTTGATGGTAGCTGGAAAGTTGGGAAATAGTCATCTGGACAGCGATGACTACGAACAATTGGATGAAGACGACATGGAACGCATAGATATTATGTGGGCACTTGGCAGTGCGTTCCGAAGGGCCAAGAAATGGACAAAGAAAACCGGTCAGGCCCTCACTATCAACAACAAATCCAAGTTCGGCTTTGACAAAAACAAAGTCAAATGTTACAACTGTGGTGAACTTGGTCACTTCGCCAAGGAGTGTTCGAAGCCCAGACGGGAAGGTCATCAATACCCTTTCCGAACCACTTCTTCAACATCCACTCCTACTGCTGCTGCTGCAAATGTCAATCTTGAGAGACAACAGGTCCCTCAAAACCCAACAGCAACAAACAACATCAACAATGAAACTGCTCTTGCAGTTCAAGGAGATGAGGGTGAAACTTGGAACTTCAACATAAATATGGCTGATCTAGATGGAGACTCAGATTCTGGGTCTGTGGTTTCCTCGAAAAACGAAGCATATATAGTCGAGGAACCAGCTACTGAAGTTCAAGTAGTAGATGCAGAGGCTGAAGTGGTAGTTACGGAGATGAAAGAGGATCATGAGAACGAGTCAAACACTCCTCAAACATCTCAAAGTTCAACAATTCACAAGGAGACTGCTAAGGATGAAGAAGTCAAAGAAGCAGAAATTAAAGTAACTTCTCCATCGTTTTTGGGTAGAGCGGGGAAACTATGCTCCGCGTTCATGGCAGACACTTCAAGTAATGCCAAGGTAAGTTCTAACCCTTCAACTCCTAAATCTGTAAATGTTAAATGTTTAAAATGTGAGTTGTATGAACAAGAAATTCAATCTCTAAAAGAGAGAATTGAAGATCTCGAGGCTTACAAACAAGCAGCCTCAAGATCTTTAATGGAACTGACTGACGCGCTTGCACAGAATAAGGCTTGGAAGCAGAAAGAGTCTGCTTTTAAAGAAAAGATTGATGGCCTTAAGCGTCAGAACAAGGAACTTGAAATATGTGTTCTTAATCAACAAGATTCTATCAATTTTCACATAAATAAGAATAATGTTTTGAAAAAAGAATTGGAAAACTTGAAAGCTGATTTTGAATCATTAAATTTCAAATTAAAAAGTTACTCAAATTCATCTTATTTATTAGAACACATCATTCCCGAGTTCCGAGGCAAAAAGGAAAAAGGAGTGGGATACAACAATGTCCCACCCCCGATCCTGAATCAATTTGCAAGCACACCAGGAGCTGTGCCGGATGATGAATCAAATGATTACATACCCAAGGACACAAACCAAACTTCTGTGTCTAAGGGTAAAGAAGTCATTGACCCGGCTCCTGTGTCCAAACAAAATGCTGATGCCACAGACTTAGGTTCTACAACTAAATCGGGCCCACCACCATCTAAGTCAAAGGCAACAACAACAAGAAGTTCTCAGAAGAAAAAGTTTATTCCTAAATCTGAGAAAGTCTATGTGGAACATAGTACCCAGTTTGTAAAGGAGGGTAACGTTAATGAAAAACATAATTTCCCAAAACACCCTCCTAGACAAACTCCACCCCAAAATGTCAAATCCAGGGGGTACTATGATAACAGACAAAACCAGAGTTATTTCTCTCCACCAAGTCAAAGGGGGAGAAACTACTGTTTTTCGTGTGGAGAGGTAGGGCATATAGCAAGATTTTGCTATAAGTACACGGATCCTAAGCAGTACATATCGACTCCGGATCCGAGGTATGTCAAGTCACCTCCTAGGAGGAGACCGACCATTGACATTCAAGGTCAAGAACGGTTTCACACACCGAGGTCGGTTTCTCCTCGGAAACCTCAGCCAACCTCACCACACCAATTCTCAAACCCATCAGTTTCAAAGGTTTCCACTTCGACAAGTGAAACCCAGTCTTCAACCAGCTATCTCAAACATGTTGAGAAGAAGACTGACTTTTGGAAACCAAAGAAAACTAACACTGTTGATAACAACGTCAAATCTGAAAACAGTGTTAATGAGGGTAAATGGATTGAATTGTTCATTCGTGATGAAGATGGAAAACCCAAGACCTTAAGGGCTTGGGTTTCCAATGATATTTAAACCTTTTGTCTTTGTGTGCAGGTTGCTCGATATGATCCAAGATTCAACATGTGGATCATAGACTCAGGAGCTTCCAGGCACATGACTGGAAACATGAATCTTCTTTCAAATGTCAGACAAATAAAAGGAGGTGCAGTTTCCTTTGCAGGAAATCAAGGAGGTTTTATCACGGCCCAAGGAATTGTGTCTAATGGGCGAGTTTCGTTTGAGAAAGTTAATTTCATCAAAGAGTTGGAGAACAACCTGTTGTCCATAAGTCAAATCTGCGACAAAGGTTTCAAAGTAATGTTTGATGAACGAGACTGCCACATCTTGTCTAAGGACGTCAACTTTCCTGAAGACAAAGTTCTAATGTCAGCCGCACGCCAGAGTGATCTCTACATTCTGGATATGGCTAAGGCAGGGTCATCATCTCCAACTGCAACATGTTTTGTGTCCAAGGCATCCGAACGTGATACTGTCATTTGGCATAAACGGATGGGACACATAAACGTCAGGAACATGAACAAGCTGGTGCACAATAGAATGGTTGAGGGAGTCAATCTAAGAAGTTTTCATCTCCCAGATTCATGCGTTCAGTGTAAAGCCGGAAAACAACGAAAAAGGTCCCACAAGTCTAAGAGTTTCCACTCCATTGATATGCCGTTGGAACTTCTACATATGGATCTTTTTGGCCCAATCAGCGTCAAAAGTATTGCTGGGCACTCATACTGTCTAGTGGTCACTGATGAATATTCAAGATTCTCATGGGTGTTTTTCCTAAAAGCGAAGTCTGAAACTTTTGGGTGTATTAGTCTGCTAGTCACGACTCTTGAGTCGCAATACAAGCTGAAGGTTCGAAGAATTCGGTCAGATAACGGTACAGAGTTTAAGAACGCAAACGTTGATACTTACTGCAAAGAAAAAGGCATCGTTCAAGAATTCAGTGCTCCGTATGTTCCACAAATGAACGGGGTTGCTGAAAGGAAAAACCGTACGTTAATCGAGACAGCAAGAACCATGTTAGCTGACTCAGTGTTGCCAGTCACGTTTTGGAATGAGGCAATTGCCAACGCCTGTTTCACACTGAATCGGGTTGGCATTGTCAAGCGCCACGGCAAGACTAGTTTCGAGCTTCTTCAACGTCGAAGGCCTAACTTAGAGCACCTGGAACCATTTGGGGCTCTCTGCACGTTACTCAAAAGGCAAGTTGATAACAAGTTCGAGGAGAAGATTATTAAGGGTTACTTTCTGGGTTATAGCGTTCCTCTCAAAAGGGTCTACAACCGATCAACAAAATTGGTTGAAGAATGGTACCACGTTGATGTTCAACGCTACACAGAACCAGCCAAAGGGACAGGTGAAGACTGGTTGTTTGACTTTGACAAATGGGTCAAGTCATTCAATCTGAATGATGTTGCTATTCAAATGATGTATGAGGCGCAAAATGCACCTCCTGATGAATCACAGCAACGCTCATCTCATCCTGGTCCGTCAACGTCTTCTTCCACAGAGTCAACAGAACAAGTTCTTGAGTCATCTGATTCCGAATCTGAAGATGAAACACCAACAGACTTTGTACGACCGGCACCGACACATGTTATTTCACAACCGTCCTCGTCAAATCAAGATGTGTCTATCACAGATCCGCCTCTAACGTCTACTTCAGAGGCAGCACCACAACTCGCTCCAGTTCCTGAGCTGAACACAAACAACATGGAACAAACCGCTCCAGTTCCTGAGCCGAACTTAACAAACTTGGAACAAAATGTTGTCGTTCCTGACAATCCGGTTGTTAGGACTGAACGTGATCATCCACAAGACAACATTATAGGGGACATTCAACAGGGTGTCAAAACTCGTCGACAGCTGAATTTTGGTCTCTACACAGAAATGATGGAGTCAGGATTAGTTGCTCTTAATGCCCATGAATGCTTCTTAGCACAAGAAGAACCACACAGCACCACCGATGCGCTGAAAGATCCCAACTGGGTCACAGCCATGCAAGAGGAATTATTGCAGTTTAAAAGACTTGGTGTGTGGAAGCTGGTGGATCTCCCCAAAGGACAGAAGAAAATTGGCTCTAAGTGGGTACTAAAATGTAAACGTGACGATCGTGGAGTGATTGTTCGCAACAAAGCCCGGCTGGTGGTCCAAGGGTTTAGGCAAATCGAAGGCCTAGACTACAATGAGATATATGCTCCGGTTGCTCGTTTGGAGGCAATCCGGATGTTCTTGGCGTATGCATCTTTCAAGAAATTCAAAGTATATCAGATGGACGTCAAGAGTGCCTTTTTGTACGGTCACATCGAAGAGACCGTATATGTGGCACAACCTCCAGGTTTTGAAGACCCATATCACAAGGACAAAGCCTATCTGCTCAACAAGGCTTTGTACGGTCTTCACCAAGCCCCGAGAGCTTGGTATAAAGAACTATCCAAACACCTTCTGAACAACGGGTTTAGAAGGGGAACCATTGACTGCACGCTATTCACAAAAGAAAAAGAAGGAGATCTAATTATGGTACAAGTGTACGTGGACGACATCATCTTCGGGTCCACGAATAAAACACTTTGTAAGGAGTTCGAACAAGTGATGAAAGAAAAATTTGAAATGAGCTCCATGGGTGAGATGAAGTTCTTCTTAGGACTTCAAGTTGATCAAAAAGATTCCGGTATCTTCATTCACCAGACAAAATACGTCAATGACATCTTGAAACGGTTTGAGATGTTGAGTTCTTCTTCACAGAGAACTCCTTTAGAGGTTAATCACGGGATTAATCCTGACGAGAAGGGTGAATTGATCAATCCAACTCACTATAGAGGGATCATCGGATCTCTAATGTACCTGACTGCTTCTCGGCCAGACATAATGTTTGCTACGTGTCTCTGTGCACGTTATCAGTCAAAGCCGAAGGTCTCCCATCTGATTGCAGTCAAAAGAATTTTGCGTTATCTGAAGGGTACTCCAGATTGGGGTCTTTGGTATCCTTATGATGACAACTTTGATCTTCATGCGTATAGTGATTCGGATTATGGTGGTTGTAAACTCGATTACAAATCAACAACAGCAGGATGTCAGTTCTTTGGAAGTCGTTTAGTAACGTGGCAATGCAAAAAGCAGACGTCAGTCTCCACTTCAACAGCTGAGGCGGAATATATTGCGGCTGCCAGTTGCTGTTCTCAAGTTATTTGGATTCAGCAACAAATGCGTGACTACGGTATTGAATGCTCTACTACTCCCATATATATTGATAATTCTGCTGCAATTTCAATTACCAAAAATCCGGTTCATTTTAGCAAAACGAAGCACATCGAAATTCGATATCACTTCCTTCGTGACTGCTACGAAAAGAAGTTAATCGATGTGATAAAAATCCCCACTCAGGAACAACGCGCTGATCTCTTCACTAAAGCATTTGATAAACCACGGTTTTTATATTTACTAGAGATCAACGGCGTTAAACGTATATCAGATGATGTTCCTGAAGATATCATTTAAATTGTTTTCATTTTTTCTTTTCTTAAAAATTTAAAAAAATCCAAAAAGATTTTGTTTTTTTATAAATTCTAGGGGGAGAAAAGGTTCAAGAAAAACCAAAAACAATATAAAATACAAAAACCCAAAAACATTAAAAAAAAAAAAAAAAAAAAAAAAAAAAAACTTTCAAAATTTTGAGAAGTTGATCTTGTTACAAGAAAGGTGATAGTACACAGACGCTATCATACTGAGACATCAAAAAGATTTGCTATTTCTGTACAGCTTATTTTCATTTTTCTTATATTAAATTTTTATACATCACTATCGCTTAAAATTATGTCGGTTACCTCAGTTTGATGGACACATTTTCGGATGTGTTTTGGTCCTTATTTCTACTAGTAGATTATGAGGATAGCCATTAACCAGATGACTGAAAGTGATCGGGGCGGGTTTTGATGGGTCTTTATTCTTTCGCTGAAAAATAGTCGGTTATACTTAGTTAGAAGGACACATACTCGTATGTGGTCGGTCCAGTTGATCCATTGGATCTTCAGGATAGCCGTTTACCTGAAGACTTTGACTTGATCGGGGCGAAATAGTGAAAACGGTTTTTTTTTTAAAAGACATTCATTTATATTCAGAAAATGAGAAATTGATCCAACCTTGGAAAATGATAGATATACTGATTCTGTGTGCTTAACTAGTGAAGTTATTAGGCTTAAAAGGCTTTAGAACAGTCATTGTGTGTCATGGTAGCTTTTTATGGTGCGTAAAAGTAGATGTGATACAAACTAAATCTACTCGATTTTACGTGGAAACTCCTTAAGAGTTTTGTTTGTCTTCATATATATCTTTCCGAATGATAGGCAGAAAAGCGATTACCCAGTCATACACGAGCCCATAAGTGTTCTGATTCCCGTAAAGATAGTGCATGAAGAAACTGCAGTGATCCAGATTCGGGACTTGCAATTGTTTTACTACTCTGAAGTCTATGTAACATTTAAAAAAAAAAAAAAAAAAAAAAAAAAAAAAAAAAAAAAAAAAAAAAAAAAAAAATGATTCTTTATGAGTTATTGAAACATTCTAGAGTTAATAATGTCAAGACTTCTCAATTATGGAGTAAGAAAGAAAACGGGAAGCAGATGAAGACACTTACAACCTTAATCAGACACTATGGGTCAAGGTCAATTCGAGGTGACTTGGGGAAAGCCAAATACGTCTTGAGAATAGATAGGAGGCATCATAATCTCTGAGTTGTTATTCACTTAAATTTTGAGACATAATTGAACCTAACTCGTATCACAGAAACGATGAAAACCATTTTAAGTTATTTTCATGCTCATAACCTGTTTCTTTATGTCATAATACAGCTCAACACGGATCTATGTGACAGTCACTTAATTAGTATGATTCCTGTTCGGATCTTTCTCACAAAAAGAATATTCATTATGTCTTGTTCAACTTCGTATATTAAAAAAAAAAAAAAAAAAAAAAAAAAAAAAAAAAAAAAAAATCTCAAAAAGTCTCAGTAGATAGTCATATACGTCTGTATGATTTCTTATTATAGATCCTTCTCAACCAAAAATAATGTGTTTTAAATTTTTGTACAGATGTTTATTTCAGTTTGAATATTATAAAAAGAAACAAGAAAAAAAAAAAAAAAAAAAAAAATTCAAAAACATTTTTAATTTGAATTAATTTTTCTTTAATTTTATTCTGCTTTAATGTCGATGAGAAATCATTGTGACAGGTAGTCTGATCCCTGTCCCTCCCTGTAAATAAATAATTAAGATTTTATTTTTGGTTATTTTATTTTATTCTTAATGTTTGAAAGTCGATGAGAAATCATTGTGACAGGTAGTCTGATTCCTGTCTGTTCCTACTAAATGTTTATTCAGTGTGTAGGAATGAAAGAAAAACTCATGCAGGTTGCTAAACGTTTATCTGCGCAACCAAGTGTGTAATGAGAGAAGGAAGAAGTTGCAATAAAACCGAAGTTGGTTGGACCTGATATTTTCTGTGTGTTTACTAACGTTTTATGATCTTTATGTTCTACAGGAACTGAGCTCACAAAATCGGAAAATTTCTATGCTAACTAACCAAATGTCAAAAGTTTAAGTTTTCTTGCAGGTTCAAAAGCACCGTGATCGATGACGGGGAATAAGAAGTTTAAAAGTCAAATTTTTCTAAAACTTTTCCTCATTCGATCGAACATGTAGCCATTCGATCGAGTCAGTCAATCGAATGTGCCAAATCGATCGGATAAGTTATTGTGAAAAATCAGTTTGAGGGAAGAAATCCATCCGATCGAATAGTGTGTCTCATTCGATCGGATGAGTCAAGCGAACAAGTTTATTCGATCGGATGAGTCAAAAATCTGTATAAATAGCAGAAGTCATTCGATCGGACATTTTCATCCGAAAAGAATTTGAAATTTCCCTCTTAAAATCGATCGTGCTAAAACCTCTTTTTGATCCGACCAGTTTATTCACTTTTTCGCGTAGATTTCAAAAATGTAAGTTTTATTGATTTTCGTCCGCGTTTCGATAGGTTTTCGGGCCGTTTTTGGTGTCGGAAACGGTCCCGACAATAAAACTGAGTTTTTTTGAGTTTTCGGGTCATGAGGGTCATTGGAAAACATGTAAACAACATCTTTCAATGTTTCGCACATGTTGATTGTGGTTAATCGGTCGAAAAACCGATTCGGGTCTCGTTGAAATCTGGGTTCTGGTTGAAGGAATCGAATGAGTCCATTCGATCGAACCAGTCTAAATCGATCGAATATATGTCTCACTCGATCGGATGATTAGTTCATTCGATCGAATCCTTTATAATTCGATCGAACCAGTCCAGAAGTTTAAAAAAAAAAAAAAAAAAAAAAAAAAAAAAAAAAAAAAAAAAAAAAAAAAAAAAATTTTTTTTTTTAACAAATTCAGTCTTTTAGATATCTGTCTGTTTTAACATGTCTATGTATACAGATTCAATGGCTGAAGCTGCACAGGTTATTGCTCCGTACAAAACGTCGATCAAACACAACATTGTGGCATTTTTAGATGAAAAATCAAGTCACGGCAAGGACTTTGCGCAGATGATTAAGTTTTTAAAGAGGTCAAGGATATTCATTCCTATCTCAAGGATCGTTGAGCCGATAATGTCGGTTCAACAGGAGTTTTGGAGAAACGCCACGCACGACAAGTCCGTCGAGCCGTCGGTGATACGCTCCACAGTCCGAGGGCATCAAATTGTTGTTTCTGCCCAGATTCTTAGAGATGTCTGCGGGTTTGCAGATACAGACTCTGACCCGACCACATTACATCCTGCAGCAACGAGAGGATGTTTCGCACGCATGAAGTATGACGGCGATCTCAATGCCGGTCTGCTTCTCAAAGCAAATTTGTGCCCAGAATTCAAATATCTGGCGCACGTGGTGATGCACTGTCTGGGTCCTCAACGTACAAGTTTTGATAAGATAAGGGAGAGCATGCAATTCACCGTGGCAGCACTCGTGATGAACCGCCCCTTCAATTTCTCTCAAATGACATTCAGTCACATGGTGGAAAACCTCACCATAAAACAAGGGGCGGGTGAGAAGTTTCTACGGTACCCGAGGTTTGTGCAGATGATAGTTGATGACCAGGCACCGGGGCTGTTGAAAGAGAATGACGGAGATGTGGTAAAGCTAGACCACATGAAGAATGAGACTTTGAACCGTCTCAAGTCATACAAGGATCGTCCAACAAGGCCCCCACACAAACGTTGTTTTGGGCATGTGGCGAATCCGTTTTATCAGGCTCCACCAAAGAGGAAGTGGAGGAACACCTCAAGTGACTCAGATGTCGAGGACCTTCCGTATCAGAAAACCAGTGATGAATCAGACACTGAAGACGAAGTAGTCCCTGAGGACACCAGGACTGATGCAGAGAAGGAAGCTGATACCTACTTAAATGTTGAAGATTTGGAAACCGGTGAAGAAGTAGTGTTTGAGGAGCAGCCTGCTGATCAACCGACAGGTGAAGAAAGGCCGGCGAAGAGACAAAAGAGGAAGGTTACTCGAAAGTACAGGAATTTATTTCCCAGCCAACCTCGTCCCGCAATGTTACCATCAGTTGGGACCTCTTCTACTGCTCCTCCAGCACAACAAGCTCCTCCTCCAACACCTCAGTCCGCACCGCCACCTCCTCCTCAACCTCAACAGGAGATCTCCCTCCCTCCCAAGGTCGCTTCTGAAATTGCCGACCTGCACAAGGCGATGATGCAGATGTTCATGTTCAGGACACAGCAGGAAGAGCATAACAGAATCAGAGATGAACAAATGGCTCAACTTCAAGCTGACAACGACAGGTTGAAGATTGAGAACACTCAGCTCACTGCTACTGTTGATGAACAGGGATCTGCTATCACAGAGCTCAAAGAGTCAAATCAAAGCCTGGTAGAGTCCAATAAAAGCCTTGTGGAGTCAAACAGAAACCTTGAAGCTAAGGTGACTGAGCTTAAAGGAGACGTTCTTCGTCTGGAAGGTCCAGCTAATGTTGATGTGGACACCGACGAGCTGAACTCAGATGATGATGAAGGTGAAGGTAACTGAGTGATTTTTGAGTGAATGTAGTGAGGATTTTAATGTTTAAATCTTGTAATCCTTATTTATATTCCATTGTCATATGTAATTGTTTTGTACTTAACGTTTATGATATTACATATGTTTATTTAAAAAAAACAAAAAAAAAAATTTTTTTTACTGTGTTGTGATTATTAATCAAGCAGGTGATGCTGATACATCAAATGTCCAACCGCTGCAGTCAAAAACAGCAGCGGAGTTTTTCACGTATCTCTTGGACAACCCAGATGAACAGCAAATCTTCTCAAGTGGAGACTTGGAAGAAGGTGAGATTTCGCACAACTTCACGGAAGAAGAGCTAGAGCAAATGTTCGAGTTTTCAAACGAAGAAACAGGCAAAGTTCTGGCCTTGCCTTCAACAGAATCCACATCTGCTGCAGCGGCTTCAACCGACTCACCATCACCGACGGCCGCTGATCCGACACAAGTCGATCCTCCTCACTTCGAAGATGTCGAAATAGAAGACTTGACAAGGGAAGAATATCCTGAATACTACACGTCGCAAACTGACGATATTCCCAACTCATCAAGCTTCTTTCAAAACGTAAACGAGGAGGAAGTGCAGAAGAAGGCTGACGAAAGGTCAAATGCTATGAAACAGCCGTCTGAAGCCGATCAAGCCGAAAGTCATTTTGAAGTACATGCCACCACTTACAATGAAGAAGATTCCGCTACGAAAGATGAAGCAGGACTTCTACAAATCGTTCAGGCATTGGTACTACGACGGAAGACTACATGAAGCAGTTATAGTGCTCAACGACAATGGTAATTGGAGCACAATCCGCATTTTTGATCCTATGTGGCTCACCAACTTGTCAAGGGAGGATGTTTTTACTCTATACAAGACAGAAATTCTTTATGCCCCCGACGACATGGAGCAAGCGCTAAAGTACAGAAATGTCATTAGGATCTGTTTTGCCTATGACATACATGCAGGATCTAACTGGAAGGAACAACAGAAGAAATATACACAGGGAACCAGTGATTAATTGTTATATGTTTTGTTTATTTGGTTTCTTTGTAATTCAAAGTTTTATCTTCTGGTTGTAAATGTTTTTGGAGTGATTTTAATATACTTTGGAATATTGTGCTAGATTATGCTTTACTTTCATGTTTGATAATCTACTACAACTGTGCTTAAATGTTAATCTTATATTCCATTTGACAGCATCTCATGATATGTGGAACCTATGGTAAGTCTGACGGACTGCACCATTGGATCGTGAGATAACTCCATGAAGACAGGAGTTTGGTGGATGCAATGAGGGCACCACTAGCTTTGAGAACAGAGAGGGAGAGATAACTCCAAGGGGGAGTTGCAGTCGAGCAAGAAATCTCGATTGGTTAAAACATAAATAGAACTGGCTCCAAGGGGGAGTTTGTTAGGACATGAAATGTCATATATATGTCCCCAGTTCTATCAGGGTAGGTCGGCGTGAGACTAAAGATAGTGAAACCTAGTTAACGTATTGTAAATGTCAAACGAAAACTGGTTCGATCGAACAAAAGGTTGATTCGATCGAACCAGGCTCATTCGATCGAACAAAGCTTCACTCGATCGAATGAGAGACTCATCCGATCGAATGAGTCTTCGATATATAAACGTTACTTAGGGATTTTCAGAAGATAGAGCACACATAACACACATACACAGCCGACCTGTTCCCCGGAAATCCTCTCTGCCCGTCAACCCCTTCGGTCCTTTCCTCCGCACCTGGTCGTCATATCATCCTAGGAATTGCTACCGTTTGTGTCGTTGATTACCACCGAGTCGCCGTGTTAGTAGGATTCCGCACTCTAACACGTTGCCCCCGAGAATCGTTGGGAAACCGTCTCCCGATCGGTCCTAACAACATGAATTTATATTGTTTTCTTTACAATTCAACTTTTAGAGGGTCAAATTAAAGCAATAAGATATGCAATTCCACTTATGGTTGAACGGGTCAAAGTGCTATATCATTATCATATATAACATTGGACCCATCCGACTGTGAATCAGACCCTAAATCGGATCAGTCTGCTACTTAAAAGAGAGTTGGAAAAGAGAGAAGAAGATCCAAATCCTACCTTCTGTTAGACGAGTGTGAACTTTTTGTCACATATACCATGTTGTATGTGACAATTTTTCTTCATTTTTCTCATCATTTAGTTGATTTGATAAAATATGTAATATAACTCAAACCTGAGTATAGCAGTTGTTACCAGTTTCTCTCATTAAGTTTGTTCAAAGCCTTCAAATCTTCATTAGTTGACTTTAATTTGTACATTGCTTGTGGTATAACTATGCACTATTAGTAGTCATAGTGCTGCAAGGGTTTGGGTTTGCTTTTACATTGTGCATGCACCTTTTATTACGGTGTCTGCTTGACATCATAGGGTACCAGTAGCTCATAAAAGAATAGTCAAAATAATGAGAAGTGGACTACATCTATAGTGTATGATATTTTTATGTGTTTGACATTGATTTAAGCATGCCATGTCTCTATAATTTGATACTCTTATCGTACCCACATTAAACAAAGGTTTTAGGTTTGCTTGTGGACTATGCATAGTTCGTTAAATAAAGGTCAAAATAATTAGAAGTTGTCTGAAATTATGTTGTTTAATATGATTATATGCTTAAGCTTGATTTAAACATGCTATGTGTTTATAATTTGAATATGCTTATGGCGATTGATGTAGTGGTAGAACGAAAATGAAGATCAAATCACGTTGATTCAACGAATACCCGTGATAAACTTCCAAAACCCCAAAAATCCTACCCAAAGGTCAAGGAAAGTGAAGAGAAAAAGTAATTATTATCAAATTCAAGTCTGTCTCTTCAGATTACATAACCAGCATATAAATAAAGAGTCTAATACGAAATGGGCCTAAAATGGGCCATGGGCCGAACGAAAACCCAAAAACAAAAACAAAAAAAAAGTGCTGAAAAAACATAAAAATGCCCAAAACTTTATTTAGGTGGCGTTTTTGGGCTTCGGACAGAGGCCAAACCGCTGTAGGCATTTTCCATAACGTGCTCCTCGTCTCAAGCTTCTATTTGACTGGTAATAGGCCTTGAACGGAGCTTAGTGGGCCAAGTTATGCCCGTTTTCGTGGGCCACCTTTTATAGCGCGATCTTGGGCCTCCAAATACATAATAGCCCGGTCTTCAATACTTGGGCCCACATCATTCCCCCCTGGATAGAAAAAATTAGACCTCGAATCCATAGCATCTTCATCATCAGAAGTGTCCCCGTAATAAGGTAGTAAATGCTTCACATTAAACACATCAGAACAACGAACGTGACTCGGCAGCTTTAGACGATAAGCATTTGAGTTTATTTTCTCCACAATTTCCACGGGTCCAATCTTCTTTCCTGATAATTTGTTATATTCCCCAACAGAAAAACGATCTTTTGTCAAAACATCCCAGACAAAATCACCTTCTTCAAATTCAACATGTCTTCGCTTTTGATCCGCAGCCTGCTTATACTTTGAATTGGCTCGAACCAGGTTGTCATGCACATCTTTATGAATTTCATGTAGCCCTTTAACAAAATCTTTCACTTTCTTGGGTACAGAACCAGGAACAGGAAGTGACATCAGATCAAGGGGTCCCTGTGGCTGAGCAGAATAAACCACTTGAAAAGGACTAAACCCGGTACTTCGATTGATAGCATGATTATGAGCAAACTCAGCTTGACATAGCTTTTGATCCCAAGACTTCACATGATCACCCACAAGACATCGTAAAAGATATCCAAGGGACAGATTAACAACCTTCGTTTGCCCATCCGTTTGAGGGTGGTAGGCACTACTGAAGTTAAGCTAAGTGTTCACCATCTTCCACAAGTTGCGCCAAAAATGACTCAAGAAACGAGTGTCCCAATCAGAAACAATAGAAGATGGTAAACCATGCAAACGATAGACATCCCGAAAGAATAACTGAGCCACATTAACTGCATCTGTCGTCTTCTTGCAAGGAATAAAGTGTACCATCTTAGAAAACCGATCAACCACAACAAAGATCAAATTGTTTCCCCTCTGAGTCTGTGGCATCCCAACACAAAATCCATACTAATATCATTCCAAGACTGTGAAGGGACCGGCAAAGGAATATAAAGACCCGCATTAGTAGCCGTGCCCTTTGAGACTTGGCAAATTCGACACCTTTTAACATAACTATCTACCGCTTTCCTCATAGTAGGCCAGAAGTAGGAAGACTGCACCAAATGTAAAGTACGGTCACGACCAACATGACCCTCGCCATGTAACTCCTGAATAATTTTCAACCGAAGACTGGAGTCAGGAATACATAGTCGATTCCCTTTGAACAAAAACCCGTCATGCAAAAGAAAGTCACTGACCCGTTTGCACATCCTGCAACACAACTGAAAAATACGGGTCAGTGGTTAACTGCCCACGAATAACATCCAACCCCAGCACATTGATTCTCATGGAAACAAGTAGATTTCCCCTCCTGCTCAAGGCATCAGCAACATGGTTTGAAACACCAGTTTTGTGTTTGACCACAAAAGTAAACTTTTCATGAAAAGCTAACCAACGCCCGTGCTTATGAGATGCGTGCGAATATGCCTTAGAGAATCATAATCAGTGAATAAAACAAACTCTTTATGAAACAAATAGTGACGCCAATACTTTATAGCTTGGACCACTGCATAAAACTCTAGGTCATAAGTACTATATCTCAACTTTGCCCCTGTTAACTTCTCACTAAAATAAGCAATTGGTCGACCCCCTTGACTGAGGACCCCGCCAATCCCAACCTTCGAGGCATCAGTATGAAGTTAAAAAACTTGTGAAAAGTTAGGCAATACCAGAATTGGTGCGGTAGTGAGCTTTTCCTTGATAACCTGAAAAGCTAACTCTGATCCCTCTGTCCATACAAACGTCTTTCCCTTCATGAAATCTATCATAGGGGCCATAATGGAACTGAAGTGTGGAATGAACCGCTTATAAAAAGAAGCAAGCCCGTGAAAGCTGCGGACTTCAGTAATGGTGGCAGGAGTTGGCCAGTTTTGAACAGCTGCAACTTTAGACTCATCCACTTGTATCCTATCACCTGAAATAACATACCCTGAGAACAAAACTTTAGAGGTCATGAACACACATTTCTTTGTTGCTGCATAGAAACTGTCTCTGCGAAGTAAGGCCATAACCTTCTTAACATGCACGATGTGCTCACTGAAAGAAGCACTATAAATAAGAATATCATCAAAATATACCAACACAAACTTCCCAATAAAAGGCCTGAGCAACTGATTCATCACACGCATAAAAATACTAGGCGCGTTTGTAAACCAAAAGGCATCACCAACCACTCATACAACCCTTCACGAGTCTTGAAGGTTGTTTTCCACTCATCCTGAGGTCTAAGACGAATATGGTAATAACCACTCTTCAAATCCAACTTTGTGAAAATAGTAGCACCACTAATCTGGTCAAGCAAATCATCAAGTCTTAGGAATAGGAAACCTGTACCACACAGTAATCTTGTTGATGGCTTGACTATCAACACACATCTGCCAGGTGCCATCCTTCTTTGGAGTTAACAAAGCATGATCCGCACAAGGGCTCATACTTTCACGAACATGACCCTTAGAGATCAACTCCTCAACCTGTCTACGCAACTCTTCATGCTCCCTCGGGCTCATCCTATAATGTGGCCTATTGGGCAATTGTGAACCAGGCTCAGATCAATATGATGTTGGATGTCACGCAAAGGTGGCAGCCCACCCGGCAAGTCATCAGGGAAAACATCAGAAAATTCCTCAAGTAAAGGAATCATAGCTTCAGGAATCTCACCTTCCTCGGGCACCGGTTTCCATATCAAAACAAACACATTGTCTACCTCCACCAACTCATCTTCAAACTGACTAATGGTCAACAAGTTACCCAACTGCTTCATGGCTAGCTGCTTGAGCTTGCTAGGAACAAGCGTTATCTTTACCCCACCAAACACGAAGCTATAAGAATATGACCGTCCGTCATGCTCTATACTTCGATCATACTCCCAAGGTCTACCCAACAACAAGTGGCACGCATCCATAGGAACCACATCACACACAACATCATCTTTTTATGTGGTCCCGATAGAAAAGGAAACAAGGGCCTTTTTTGAGACCGTTACCTCTCCCCCCTTTTTAAGCCATTGAAGCTTATAAGGCATGTGGTGACTCTCCGTCTTCAAGGCCAACTTTTGGACTGCCTCTTCAGAAATCAGATTGTCACAACTTCCAGAATCGATAACAAACTTGCAAACCTTCCCCAGAATGATACATTTGGAGTGGAAGATGTTATGCCTAAGCCATCCGTCTCCATCAGCCTTTGGGGTATAGCAAGAACGCCTAACCACCAAGTTCACCCCCACATCACCGGTCACAAACTCCTCCTCATACTCGGGTTCTTTGTAACATCACGTAAATTTTGGGCCAAAAATGTCAAGTTTCCAAAGTCAATGGACCAATTCTGCAAATTTCCAAACTTCAGGGACTTAAATGAAAAATCTGACACAGCAGGCCTATATCGCGATACGCGATAGGCCTGCCAAGGAACCTATCGCGTATCGCGATAGGGTCCAAAATTTGGTTATAAATAGAGGGCCACGGGTTCAATTGTTCCCACACCAAAAACACACACAATTACTCTCTCATTACTCTCTCTCTAAACCTCGTAAAGCGTGCCCTCGATACGTCTCAATAAACGTGCCCCGAAACCTCGTTTTCCGTGCCCATTATCTCGATATACGTACCACTCCTCGACGACGTTCCAAACTAAAAGGAGGTTCTCTCCCGACGTCTCGACGATTTACCTCGAAGTGCGTGCCAAGGGTGTTTGTGTCTCGAAAAGCGTGCCAAGGGTTGATTAAGCGAGTGTTGATAAGAAGGATAGAGTTGAAGTGCTGCTCGAGTGAGAAGGGAATATTAAGCCAAACAAGGTAGGCAAAATGACCGACCAAAATAATAATAAAATATTGAAAGGGCTTAATACCCTAAGTCGAAGTTATTCTCGATAATCAAAGAAAGATATAACAAAGAAAATAAAGAAAAGAAAGATATATATATATATATATATATATAAGATTATTCTTTGTTATAAAATATATTATTTAAGTATAATGAGTATACTTAAATAATAAAATAAAAGAATACGTTTCTTAAAGAAGAAGAAACGTCGTGTTTTATGAATAAACTAAAGGTTTATAAATTACTATTAAAACTAAAGGTTTTAAAGTAAAAAGAGATTATGAACTAAAGGTTCGTCGAGATAAATAAGACTAAAGGTCTTAAGCTGGATCGTGTATTCGACTAATGAATGTTATACTCGTACTATAGGTGCGAGATAGCGAAGTAAGATTAACAGACGGTGTTGGAAGCCGATCCCATTGAAAAGGTGAATACGCCCCACTTTTACAAACTTGTTTTCAAACAATCAAACGTGTTATGTGTAAAACTTTACATGAGGCTATGTGTCTCTAAAAACATTGTAAATAAGAGTATAAGCCTAGCCCTCAGGCTGTGGTATGCGGTGGGGACATCGCACCACGCCTAGTCACGACCTCCAGCCACGATGGGCCGAACCAAAGTATGTTCGAGTGAGAATGACCTTGTGTATATTTATGGTACCTAAGTTATGTCGAGACGCTGCGGTGTCCTGCTGAGGTGACCTAGTGTAGAGACTCGAGTTTATGATGATTGTTTAACTTGATTATTCCTAAGCCAAGATGGGCCGAGGCTTACGTGGTCTCGAGGGGTAATTAAGTAAAGAAAATATTTTTAGCGTCAGCATGTTCACCAGAATTCGTTGCTGACGTATTTTAATAACATTTTGCAGGTAACCAAGACTAGAGCATGAAAGACGAAGAAGCTCAAGAATCCGATGGCTCGGATAACTTTATGTAAATATTAAAACATGGTGGTTTTGTAAAATTTTATAAAACAAGTAAAACTAAACGAGACTTTCGTCTCAACTTAAGTATTGTAAATATTTATAAATATGATCCTTATGTTTTTATAAAGTCTTCCGCATTAACCGCTACTTTGATTTATTTACAAATGTGGTACCAACTATGGTTCATACACCTAGGCCTAGATTGGGGGTGTGACAGGTTGGTATCAGAGCCATCGATCTTAGCGAATTTGGTATCATAAAACAATACCCAAGCTTCGATCCAAGCATAGGAAATAATTATTTGTTTATTTAAATAGGGATAAGATTGGTTGGTAACCCTTTCTTTCCCTCTCCACAATCTAAACCACCCAAAGATGTCCTATGAAGAATTAATGAAGTATTATGATAATGAAGCAAGAAGAGTTAGGAAATACTACAAATTTCCCAAGGACATCATGAGCAAGGATTATTTCGAGTCATTTTTCAATTCCAACGAAGGACCTAGCCAACAACCCAACATGGAACCAAGTCCTGTCTATCATTTGGATAACACCCTACATGAAGTATACCAACCGCCAAAACACTCAAGTTATTATCCGACAAGTCTACCTATGTATCAACCATCGGAGGTACCGACATATTATCCTTCCGAGATTCCGACTTATCAACCCATGGAGACTCCGCCATATTATCCATCTGGAGGATCAACACATGTACCGCCAAATCCGCATCCATTGTATGCCTTCCTCTCAAACTTACCAATTAAGGAGGAACCGAAATCTCCTTCTTCCGAATGGATGAAATGCCACTCCTACCAAAGAAGGTGGCATACCGGCACTTCAACGATGGATACTGCCAATTACCACCTCAACAAAGAAGGGCTGTCTCACAAGCCCAAGATGAGAGTGACTATGCCATATGAGAAGATCCATATACCTATAATGACCAAGGAAGAACTGGAAGAGGAACCGGAGGAGGAATCGGAAGTGGAACCTGAGGAGGAGACCGATCCCAAGGAAGAAGAATTTCCCGACAACCCGAATGAAGAGATGACACCGGTGGAGGAACCATACTCTCAACAAACCCCAAGTTATGGTTCTATTGACCCCTACATGCAATTTCTGCAAGAGCTCAAGAGTAAAGCATCGTCAAGCTTTCCACCGTACACTGGCGAGATCCCATCAGTTGAAGAACAAGCAAAAGAAATTCAAGAGCAGAATGAGGCCGCCGACACTTTCTTCAACTACCAATCCGATGTGACTGCTTCCCCGAATCCTGATCCAAGGAATCACTTTGATGTGGTAATAATGGAATACCGTGATCCACCACCGCGTTACGGTTATCCCAATGACATTCCTCAGTCTCAGGAGGAACACCTGGATCGAGCCTTACACGAGACCGATGATTTGAGAAAGAAGATTGCGGTTGATGGGAAAAAGAAGAAAAAGACGGGAGAAACGCTTCTCCGTAAATGCAATAAATTAAAAAAGATCGTTAAGAAGTACATGAAAGATTAAGAAGAAGAGGATGGCGTGGAAATGAAGTTTATGTGTGAAAAATAGTTTATATGATATGTGTATAATATGTATCATATGTAATAAGGATAAGATCTTATATATCATTTTAACGATATATAAAGTATGTTGTAAAATAATATACATATCATTTATGATATGTATATGGATGTGAAATAAATAAAAAATTGTATAATAAGAAAAGAAATGTGTTAAATTTCAGATCAAAAGATATAAAAGATAAAAAGATTTAAAAGAGAATGTCTAGACAAAGTGATAATCGTGAGGTTTCCCGAAAGGAAGCCGAGAAACGAGAAGCAAAAGGGAAAGGTCCCGAAAAAGAACGAGAGGAACCAATTCCCGAAAAATACATGAATCAAATACAACAAATGATCAAAAAGGCTGTTAGGGAAGAATCTGAAAATAGGCCCCGGTCTAGACAAACAAAACATTCTCATTTTGAAAATCCTTCTCAAAAGTCTGTTTCAAAACCACGATCTAGACCCTCCCGTATGGACGAAAGCATGCACGAATCAAATGCCGATGGAGGCATAATACAAAAATTTAAGAAACTCAAAATCGGTGGTTGCTCATTCAAAGACTTTAAGTGTTATGGACCAAAAGAGTTTCACAGTTAACAAGGAAGCCATCAATACCGTAAGGTGGCTTGAAGAGATGGAGACGATAGTGATTACGAGCAAATGTACGAATGAAGAAAAGATCCAATACTCCGCCTTAATGTTCAAAGGCGAAGTGCTAGAATGGTGGAACACGTTAATGATGAGTAGAGGAAGGGAAGTGATGTATAGTTTGTCTTGGAGCGAGTTCAAGGAGTTACTGATGTCAAAGTTCTGTCTGATGCACGAGACAGATCAAATTCAAACAAATTTCTTAGCTCACAAGGTTGTTGGAACTAACCTTCGTGAGTACAACACGAAATTCCACGAATATTGTCGATTAGTGCCCCAGCTGGTTACCCCGGAATCCAGCAAAGTTACTTGTTATATATGGGGATTTCCACGAGAAATTCGTGACATGGTAAGATCGCACTTACCACAAACCGCTGACTCCGCATTGGAGTTAGCAGGATACTTGATGGGCGGAATGATCCGCAATAAAGAAGAAGACAAGAGGGTCGTACCAACTCAAGACCCAAAGAAGGAGGGAAGTACCCGTTTTAAAGGTAAAGGAGTTGACCAACGAAGGTCTGGCTTTAACCCCGGCATCCCAAAATGCAAAATTTGCAAGAAATATCATAGGGGTAGATGCCATATGACTCCACGACTTTGTGAATCGTGTCACAAGCCCCGCCACGCCACGGCCGATTGTTGGAAGAAGAAAATGACTTGCTACAACTGCAAGGAAATGGGACATCTTAGCTTTAAATGCCCTAAAAATAAGCTCGCGACTGGTGGTGCGGGTGGTAGCGGTCAAAAGAACGAGCCCAAGGAGGGCAATGCAAGAGTCTTCGTCTTGGATACCAAGAAAGCGGCCGACACACCGGAAACTAATACCGGTACGTTCCTTATTAAAAATGCCTATGCTAGAGTCTTGTTTGATTCAGGAGCCAATTTAAGTTTTATAGATTATAAATTTTGTAGTCTATTAAACGAACCTTTAATCAAACTTAATAAAACTCTAAGCGTCGAAACCGCTAATGGCGACATTGTTAAAATCTCCGAAGCTTTAGAAAACGGAAAAATCTTGTTAACCGGTTATGTTTTCCCTATTCAATTATTACCTATGACTCTTGCTGGTTTTGGTGTTATATTGAGTATGGAATGGTTATCCTATAACCATGCTCGTATCCTCTGCAACAGCAAGACCGTTGAACTGCAAGCCCCTGATAAACGTACCATACGAATTGAAGGGGATAAAGACGCTGGCCAAGTTAGCCTAATCTCTATTATAAGGGCTAACAAATGTTTAAATCAAGGATGCTTAGCATTCATGGCCTACGTCACCGAGAAATCAAAACCTAAAGCATTTCAAGACGTTCCTATTGTTTCCGAGTATGCCGATATCTTTCCCGATGAACTCCCCGGCATTCCTCCCGATCGTGAAGTAGAGTTTAGAATCGATCTTATTCCCGGAACTACTCCGATCGCCAAGGCTCCATATCGCCTCGCGCCAATCGAGATGAAAGAACTAAAGAAGCAATTGGACGAACTTCTTGAGAAAGGTTTCATAAGACCTAGTTCATCGCCATGGGGAGCGCCGATACTGTTTATCAAGAAGAAAGATGGATCTATGCGGATGTGCATCGACTACCGAGCTCTCAACAAAGTTACCATAAAAAATCGTTATCCACTTCCGCGTATCGATGACCTGTTCGATCAACTTCAAGGTGCTAGCTATTTTTCAAAAATCGATCTTCGTTCTGGCTATCACCAACTTAAAGTTCAATCTGAAGACATTCTAAAAACCGCCTTTCGAATGAGATATGGCCATTATGAGTTCACTATTATGCCATTCGGACTCACTAATGCGCCAGCCACGTTTATGGATATGATGAACCGAATCTGTAAACCTTACTTAGATAAATTTGTGATCGTCTTTATCGACGACATACTCATTTACTCTAAGACAAAGGACGATCATGAAAATCATCTTCGAAAGTTTCTTGAAATTCTAAGAACCGAGAAGTTGTATGCCAAGTTCTCGAAATGCGAGTTCTGGTTGCACGAAGTGCAATTTCTTGGTCACGTCATTAATGTAAATGGAATTCAAGTGGATCCCGCTAAGATTGAATCTATCTCTAAGTGGGAAATCCCAAAGTCGCCAACCGAGATAGAAGTTTCTTGGGATTGGCTGGTTACTATCGAAGATTCATTGAAAACTTCTCTAGAATCGTTGTTCCCTTAACTTCTTTGACTCATAAAAATATCAAATATGAATGGGGAACAAAGCAACAAGAGGCGTTTGATATACTTAAACAAAAGCTTACCCAAGCTCCTATACTGGCTTTGCCAGAAGGGAATGAAGACTTCGTGGTCTTTTGCGATGCATCACATTCTGGCTTAGGATGTGTATTGATGCAACGCAAGGAAGTTATAGCTTACGCCTCTCGTCAACTCAAAGTGCACGAAAAGAATTATACAACTCACGATCTAGAGTTAGGCGCCATAATCTTTTCACTTAAGATATGGAGGCACTATCTTTATGGAGTAATATTTTTCATGTACACCGATCACAAGAGTTTAAAATACATCTTTGATCAAAAAGAACTTAATATGCGCCAACGACGCTAAATGGAAACTCTAAACGACTATGACTGCGAAATTGTTTATCACGAAGGTAAGGCCAACGTGGTGGCCGACGCCTTAAGTCGTAAAGAGCACGAAAAGCTGAAAATAGTCCGAGCGTTAAGGCTAGAAATTCAAATTGATCTTATCGACCAAATAAAATCCGCGCAAACTCAAGCAATCAACGAAATTCAAATTTCTGACGAAAAACGAAACGGCACCATTAACTCGCTAGTCAAAGGTGACGATGGTATCCTTAGACTCGAAAATAGAATTTGGGTACCAATCGTTGGAGGATTGCGCGAGAAAATCTTAAACGAAGCCCATAAGTCCAAATATACGATGCATCCCGGAAGCGACAAAATGTACCAAAATCTTAAAACGAATTATTGGTGGAACGGAATGAAAAAGAATATCGCTTTGCATGTTGCGAAATGTCTTACTTGTTTGAAGGTCAAGGCTGAACACCTAAAGCCTTCGGGACTTCTTCAACAACCCGAACTTCCCGTATGAAAGTGGGAGTTGATTACTATGGATTTTATTACTAAACTCCCAAAAACGACTCGACAAAACAATGCAATATGGATGATTGTGGATCGTCGAACTAAATCCGCACATTTCATACCTATTAATGAGTCATACTCAATGGATAGATTAGCACGTATATATGTGAACGACATTTTTGCTTTGCATGGAGTACCGCTATCTATAATCTCCGACAGAGACAGTCGTTTTACGTCTCACTTTTGGAAAAGCTTCCAACAAGCACTCGGCACAAAGCTAAACCTTAGCACCGCCTATCATCCACAAACCGATGGGCAAAGCGAAAGGACAATCCAAACGTTGGAAGATATGCTCCGCGCATGTGTGATAGACTTAGGAGGAAGTTGGTACGACCACTTACCTCTAATGGAATTTTCATATTACAATAGTTATCACACGAGCATTCAAACCGCACCATTTGAGGCGTTGTATGGTCGAAAGTGTAGAACGCCCGTGTGTTGATCTGAAACCAGAGATAGTCAATTATCTGGACTCAAAATCGTCCAAGAAACCACCGACAAAGTTATCCAAATCCGCGAACGACTTAAGATGGCACATGATTGCCAAAAGAGTTACGCCGACGTCCGTCGTAAGCCGTTAGAGTTCAATGTAGGTGACAAAGTGTTATTGAAAGTCTCGCCATGGAAAGGCGTAGTCCGTTTCGGCAAGAAAGGAATACTAAGTCCTTGATTCGTTGGACCCTTCGAGGTACTCTAACGAATTTGTACCGTCGCATACCTTTTGCGACTACCGAGGAAATTCAAGGGATACACGATGTATTCCATGTTTTGAATCTACGTAAATGTATAGCCGACGAATCTCTTTCAATGCCACTAAAAGATGTTGAAATTAACGAGAACTTAAAATTCATTGAAAGACCAATTCAAATTGAAGATTCGAAAATCAAGAAACTTAAAAGACAAACTTTGAAAGTAGTGAAAGTGAAATGGGACTCTCGACGAGGAACTGAGTATACTTGGGAACTCGAGTCAGAAATGAGAAAGAAATACCCTCACTTATTCTCGTAAGCAATCTCGAGGACGAGATTTATTTCAAGGTGGGGAGGATGTAACATAACGTAAATTTCGGGCCAAAAAAGTCAAGTTTCCAAAGTTCATGGACTTAAATGAAAAATCTGTCTTCTTGACCCATCGAGCTACGCGATAGGGTCAAGAAAGACCTCCACCGCGTATCGCGATGGAGTGAATGACACATCGTGACACGTGTGCCACGCGGCACACGGTGGCAACGCCTACCGCCACGTGTCACCACGTCGCAGTACGTTCGCCGCGTGTCGCCACGTGGACTCGGCGCCTGCCACGTGTCAGCACGTGGCAGGTCTACTATCTGACACAGCAGGCCTATATCGCGATACGCGATAGGCCTGCAAAGGAACCTATCGGGTATCGCGATAGGGTCCAAAATTTGGTTATAAATAGAGGGCCACGGGTTCAATTGTTCCCACACCAAAAACACACACAATTACTCCCTCACTACTCTCTCTCTAAACCTCGTAAAGCGTGCCCTCGATACGTCTCAATAAACGTGCCCCGAAACCTCGTTTTCCGTGCCCATTATCTCGATATACGTACCACTCCTCGACGAAGTTCCAAACTAAAAAGAGGTGCTATCCCGACGTCTCGAAGATTTACCTCGAAGTGCGTGCCAAGGGTGTTTGTGTCTCGAAAAGCGTGCCAAGGGTTGATTAAGCGAGTGTTGATAAGAAGGATAGAGTTGAAGTGCTGACCGAGTGAGAAGGGAATATTAAGCCAAACAAGGTAGGCAAAATGACTAACCAAAATAATAATAAAATAATGAAAGGGCTTAATACCCTAAATCGAAGTTATTCTGGATAATCAAAGAAATATATAACAAAGAAAATAAAGAAAAGAAAGATAAGATATATATATATATATAAGATTATTCTTTGTTATAAAATATATTATTTAAGTATAATGAGTATACTTAAATAATAAAATAAAAGAATACGTTTCTTAAAGAAGAAGAAACGTCGGGTTTTATGAATAAACTAAAGGTTTATAAATTACTATTAAAACTAAAGGTTTTAAAGTAAAAAGAGATTATGAACTAAAGGTTCGTCGATATAAATAAGACTAAAGGTATTAAGCTGGATCGTGTATTCGACTAATGAATGTTATACTCGTACTATAGGTGCGATATAGCGAAGTAAGATTAACGGACGGTGTTGGAAACCGATCCCATTGAAAAGGTGATTACGCCCCACTTTTACAAACTTGTTTTCAAACAATCAAACGTGTTATGTGTAAAACTTTACATGAGGCTATGTGTCTCTAAAAACATTGTAAATAAGAGTATAAGCCTAGCCCTCAGGCTGTGGTATACGTTTGTCTGGATCCTTACATATGTGGTATGCGGTGGGCACATCGCACCACGCCTGGTCACAATCTCCAGCCACGATGGGCCGAACCAAAGTATGTTCGAGTGAGAATGACCTTGTGTATATTTATAGTACCTAAGTTATGTCGAGACGCTGCGGTGTCCTGCTGAGGTGACCTAGTGTAGAGACTCGAGTTTATGATGATTGTTTAACTTGATTATTCCTAAGCCAAGATGGGTCGAGGCTTACTTGGTATCGAGGGGTAATTAAGTAAAGAAAATATTTTTAGCGTCAGCATGTTCACCAGCATTCGTTGCTGACGTATTTTAATAACATTTTGCAGGTAACCAACACTAGAGCTTGAAAGACGAAGAAGCTCAAGAATCCGATGGCTCGGATAACTTTATGTAAATATTAAAACATGGTGGTTTTGTAAAAATTTATAAAACAAGTAAAACTAAACGAGACTTCCGTCTCGTCTTTTGTATTGTAAATATTTATAAATATGATCCTTATGTTTTTATAAAGTCTTCCGCATTAACTGCTACTCTGATTTATTTACAAATGTGGTACCAACTATGGTTCATACTCCTATGCCTAGATTGGGGGTGTGACAGGTTGGTATCAGAGCCATCGATCTTAGCGAATTAGGTATCATAAAACAATACCCAAGCTTCGATCCAAGCATAGGAAATAATTATTTGTTTATTTAAATAGGGATAAGATTGGTTGGTAACCCTTTCTTTCCCTCTCCACATTCTAAACCACCCAAAGATGTCCTATGAAGAATTAATGAAGTATTATGATAATGAAGCAAGAAGAGTTAGGAAATACTACAAATTTCCCAAGGACATCATGAGCAAGGATTATTTCGAGTCATTTTTCAATTCCAACGAAGGACCTAGCCAACAACCCAACATGGAACCAAGTCCTGTATATCATTTGGATAACACCCCACATGAAGTATACCAACCACCGAGACACTCAAGTTATTATCCGACAAGTCTACCTATGTATCAACCATTGGAGGTACCGACATATTATCCTTCCGAGATTCCGACTTATCAACCCATGGAGACTCCGCCATATTATCCATCTGGAGGATCAACACATGTACCGCCAAATCCGCATCCATTGTATGCCTTCCTCTCAAACTTACCAATTAAGGAGGAACCGAAATCTCCTTCTTCCAAATGGATAAAATGCCACTCCGACCAAAGAAGGTGGCATACTGGCACTTCAACGATGGATACTGCCAATTACCACCTCAACAAAGAAAGGCCATCTCACAAGCCTAAGATGAAAGTGACTATGCCATATGAGAAGATCCATATGCCTACAATGACCAAGGAAGAACTGGAAGAGGAATCGGAGGAGGATTCGGAAGAGGAACCTGAGGAGGAGACCGATCCCGAGGAAGAAGAATTTCCCGACAACCCGAATGAAGAGATGACACCGGTGGAGGAACCATACTCTCAACAAACCCCAAGTTATGGTTCTGTTGACCCGTACATGCAATTTCTGCAAGAGCTCAAGTCACTATCTGCAAACACTTTTTCATCTTGGCCCATGTCACTATCTGTGACTTTCTGAGTCTATTTCGTGTCATCTTCAATTGTTGCCACCATGCTGACGCCCTCCCACGTATCGTGGTAGTAATCAAAGAGACCCATTTATTTTCAGGGACCTCTCGGAACTCAAACACCTCTTCAACAATAACCAACCAATCGATGAACTCTTCCAGATCCAAACTAGTCCCATCAAATTCTGGGATATTAGTACAGATCCCAGCATCCCAATGCCGGTTTCCATCTCCACGATCTTGTCTGGGTCCCTCTCGTAACCTTCTTCGGAAGACGAACCATCATTACCAAAAAACAGATTATCAAACTCTCTGTATTCTGGGGCCGGCCTTCTACGATTCATCAAGTCAGCCATTCGACCAGTGAGTTGATCGACCACTTGATCCAATCGTTGCTCCACCCGCGCCATAAATCGTTGTTCCAACTCTCATTCGTAAACCTCATCGAGCGGTCTCTGTTGTCTCCATGGAGCCATTTTTGAGCCAGAAATTCGGCTTTGATACCAACTGATGCAGCGATAGAACGAAAATGAAGATCGGATCACGTTGATTCAACGAATACCTGTTATGAACTTCCAAAACCCAAAAATCCCACACCAAAGGTCAGGGAAAGTGAAGAGAAAAAGTAATTATTATCAAATTCAAGTCTGTCCCTTCAGATTACATAACCAGCATATAAATGAAGAGTGTAATACGAAATGGGCCTAAAATGGGCCATGGGCCGAACACAAACCCAAAAACAAAAACATAAAAAGTGCTAAAAAAACATAGAAAGGCCCAAAACTTTATTTAGGAGGCGTTTTTGGGCTTCAGACAGGGGCCAAACCACCGTAGGCGTTTGCCATAACGTGCTCCTCGTCTCAAGCTTCGATTTAACTAGTAATAGGCCTGAAACGGAGCTTTGTGGGCCAAGTTATGCGCGTTTTCTTGGGCCACCTTTTATAGCGCGATCTTGGGCCTCCAAATACATAATAGCCCGTTCTTCAATACTTGGGCCCACATCCATGCTTATGGCACCCACACTAAAGATAAGGTTTTTATATTGCTTGTGCATTGTGGATGCACCTTTTACTATCTATGACTGACATCATGAATTGACTGGAACCTGTTGTTCGTTATTAAAAGTGATAATAATGACAAATGGTCTGCGACTATGGTGTTTAGTATGCTTATATGTTTAAGGTTGATTTAAACATGCCATGTGTTTATAATAATTTTAATATGCTTATGGTGCCCACACCAAACATCCAATGTAAAACACATAAGTAATGAAAACCTTTTTTTTCTTTTGTTTCTAACTACCAAATTATCTTATAATGTACCGATTTAAAACAATTAGCATAACATTAATGATGGTATTTTTATGAGGACTACTTAATCACATAAAAGGTTGAACTGTTAATTACAGGGAATGATAACGTCGTTCAAGGCTGTATGGAAGTACTTATATTTAGCATCCTAACAAGGCTACCGGAAAAGGCCGTCGCAACATGTAAGGCAGCTTGCAAAGAATGGCATTCCATGCTATCCACAAACGAATTTGGAGAGGAACACTCATTGACTTCTTTAGTTGAAAGAGACCAAAAATTGTTACTGGTTGGTAGGATGAGATGAAATATTTATCGCATTGACAATGAAACGACTGTTTGTGGGCCTCCTACAAGGATTACCTTCCCCATCCAACCATTCAACATGCTGTCGTAAACCTGGCACACTTGAATGGCTTCCTATGCGTGTCGCTGCTAGAAACCAATAATTGGTACTTTGGAACTTGACAATCATGGCATATAAACGACTGCTTGCAAATGATTCTCATGACCTTTATATCCCAACCAAACACAATCTTCAATTATACAATACCCATTCAAATGACTGCAACGTTTTTCATATTAGACGTAACGCGGGTTCCATTACCAGTCACATATACTCAAGAAAAATGGTCACTTGGAGACAAATACCCTTCACCACCAAATCCAAATACGCAAGAACAACTACAATTTGGTTGAATGGAAATCAATTTCAACGTGGTTTGTACTTCACCAATTCAGAAACTTGATTTATAATTACGCATGTTGTTATTAAATTCGACACTCAAAAGGAACAAGTTACCGAGCTAACCTTCCCACCAGTTCCATCAAAGTCCATTTTTAGGAAGGACTTAGGAAACATTCACAACTCCCTATATATGCTGCTAACTCTTGGACGGAAGAACATATCACACAACTTATGGTCCTATAGGGAGATCAGTGGGTCCCCATGTTCTTGATGCCTACAGTGCCACCAATATCGCTTGGACCATGGATACCAATTACCCCCAATGCATTACAAATGGCTCATTGTTTGCTATGGGTGGCACAACAAAGCTATATGAAATAGCCAAGGTCAGCGAACCCTTAGATCGTGCACACCAAATGAATTAGTTTAGCATCAGCCAAGGTATTGTGATCAGCTAGACGGTTGTCTCGCCCGCCCTATAAATCATTTTACATATAATGATTGCCCTATGTTTTTCCTCTACATTTTATGATTGCTATAATAATAACATTGTACTTTCGAAATTTTTTTTATGTATGTGTTTCCTTGTGTTTATTTATTGTACTACAATTACTCCCTTTATAGAGGGCCTGCATATATGCAAATATTTTGCCATGCTACGGTCGGCCATGTTTTTTATTTATGCGTGTATATGAGCTTCATTGTCCTTATAAATATTTATAAACAACAGCCACGACAAAGCAGACACACCCTTGGCAATACCATACAAAATACAACAAAACTGACGTAGACTCAACACAAAGAGTAAACAACAACTCTGTATTTTTACATGATTTTTTAGAAAAATAATGGAATAAATTGTTGGTTGCATATGTGGTTTATGGGCAAAGTACGCAGAGTGTATCGGTCTACAATTCCTCAACTACACCAATGTCTAGCCTCCCTTATGTCACCCCATTTTTTTTTCATCTTCTGATTAAATTTCTCTAACAATCCACAATTAACAAAAATTCAATCCTTTATGTTGATTAAAAATCACAAAACCCATAAACCTACTTTATTAACAAATATTTCACAAAATACAATATATCCAGTATATATGCATACGTCCACAACATTTTAGTTCGCAACCCCTCACAAAAAACATCCAACAAGCCATATGCATATGTGGCAGCGCGCTCACACTGATAACCCATTTCACAACACACCATACAATACAAACCAATAGGAGATGATACTTTGGGCAAACCCACAGCAACGCACATGCACTTCTGCTAGTTATTATTGTATTAGGGAATATATTGAAATGTATATTCTTGTCGATATATTTTTATTTATACTGAAATGTATATTCTTGTGGATGAATAAATAATTTCATTATATATTGTAACTTTAATATTTGTTATAACTTTATCTCAATTCAAGATTATAAAAACCTGCTTTATGTTTGTGTATATTATTATTGTATTTGAGAATATATAATTATATATTGATTTGTGTGTATCATTGTATTCGGGAATACATAATTATATATTGTAATATATATTCTTGTGGATGGATAAATATTTTTATTATATTGTGACGTTGCCGCTATTGTAATAAAATGTTTCACGATCCAAAACAATTAAAGACACCAGTTTGTGCCTGTTGTAAAAACACCGGATTTTTAACGTCCCCGTTGTATATAAATTTACAACGGTTTTTTTACGTTGTAATTTACAAAATAGATACACTTGTTTGATTCCTGTTGTATTTAGCACCACCGTTAAGTGTTATCTTACAACGGTTTTTTTACGTTGTAATATATAAATATATACACCGGTTTGAGGCCCGTTGTAAAGTTTTAGCACCACCGTTAAGCGTTAACTGCGATCTAGATATAACACACCGGTTGTTGAACCATTTTAATATCAGATTCTATCATTTTCAACGCAACATGGATAAGTGTAACATCCCATTTTCTCGTTTTAGTTAATAAAATAAATTATGAGAAATTGAGTCGGGCTTGTGTTGGGCTAAGTAATATGAGTAATGGACTTGGGTTAATAAGGAAAGGAGGAAAAGACCATGGGCTTAAGCCCATGACCCATGATCTTAAGCAAATGACCCATGATATAAATACCATAATTATCATTATTTAATTCATTCCCATTCATTCCATGCACCACCGAGAACACACACTTAAGCTCTCTCTCTCTCTTATTCTCTCTTCTCTCTAGCCGAAATAACCAAGAAGGACTGATCCCGACCCAATGTAATGATAGTATGATATTGTATGGATCCAAACCCGCTAGATCTAGCCGCGTAACGATGAACCGACACCCTAAACCGTTAAAGTTACGAGATCCGGATGGAACCGGGTATAAACCGATCAAAAGATTAGCTTAGGGGTCACCCTAGCTCAGATCTGGGTAGAACGGGCGAAAAACGGTGGCGAAACAAGCGAGATCTCGCATTTTCTGCGAGATCCCATTTTTTCGGCAACGGCGGCGCCGTAACAGTAGGTGACGGGTGGTCCATGGGACAACCCTTAATTGATTTAAAGCCGTAATAATCATGTTTTGAATTGGTTTATTTGGTGGAATTAGATGACTACGGTGTTGTTGGTGCATAGATGTCAGTAGTTCATATGTCTAATGTCTGTAATCGAGTCTGTAATATTGATTATGTATTTGTTTGTGTACAGCGAAGTTGGTGACAAGTTCGCTTAGGCGAACTTGTTAACCAAGCGAAGTTGTTGACAAGTTCGCCTAGGCGAACTTGTTGAACGAGCGAAGTTAAGGACAACTTCGCCTGAGGCGAAGTTGTCGTGTATTTATATAGGCTACGGTCTATTGTTTAGGAGTTGATCGAGTTGGTTATTTACGTGTAATTCAGTAAGTCTATAGACGTGAGGTCGAGAGTCTGTAAGTATCTCGGTTTGAGTTATCAATATAACGTGTGGTTGTTAGTATCGTGTTCGTGTGTTCGTGAGCTTATATTCTACGTCCGTAACGATCTACACAGGGATTCCGCACCTGTGTATATCGGGATATCTCGTGTGATCCGTCCAGGGAACCTACAGGTGTGTTCGGTAAATTGTAGGTACAAAGGACGTTCCAGAGCTATTATGGTGTATAACGAAGAAACCAAAGGAACCGACGAGTTTAGAAGATAAAACAAGTGAAGAAATTGACGTTTCGTGGCTGAAATCCACCGTGACCCACGGAGTAGATCGTGGGCCACGGTCCAAGATTGACAAAAATGACAGAGGGTACCGTACCATAGCAGGTATGGTCACCGTGAGGACCACCGTGACCCACGGTTCCACCGTGGGCCACGGTCCAGCTTTTGAAGAAATCCACCGTGACCCACGGTGTAGACCGTGGGCCATGGTTCAAGTCGTAACTGCCTTTTTCCTGCATTATTTTTAGACGTTTTAAGAGGGTCTTTTCATTATCTTTTCATTCACAACAAGCTAGAGACGATTTTTGGAGCTCAAGATAAAAAATTTGGTGATTATAATCATTTGTTTGAGTTTATGATTCATTGGATTATCTTAATTAAGGTGATGATTAATCAAACAATGTGTGGCTAGTACTCTTTATGTTCTCTCCCGAATTGTAAGGTTTTCTAATTGGATATTTGTTAATCGTTTATGTTATTGGTGAGATAGTATTTTGATCATATGATTATTGTGCTATGGTGATTGTGTGTTTGTTTGTAATTGTTAGTGTGGTATATATTCGTGTTCTTGACTATCCGTTCTTGGTGTCATAGGCAATCAAGATTTAGTAGAAAAGAACTAGGGTTAACAATACTAAACTGATTTTTGAGTGACAACCTTGCGTTTTTGTAATCCAAGTACTTAGTCCTCTTTTGTCACATCCAAACGCATTATCACGAACGATAATTGTGTAGTTCATCACATAAGTAGACATTAACTTTATCTACATTTGAAACCTGAAATCGGGAGAGGGCATTCTTTCTTATATTGTTTAAAACTCGTTTATTGTTTTAGTTGTTTTCGTTAATCAAAATCAACAAACCTAATCATTTATTTTACTTTTCGCATTTAGTTTAATATAGATAAATTTCATAACTACTTCGTAACACAATTCCACAAACTCCATGTGTTCGATACCCGCTTACCGCTAGCTAATAGTTGTAATCGGTTTGTTTTTGAGTGAGTCTTCGACCTCACGTCAAATTTTGGCGCCGTTGCCGGGGAGTAGTGCGCAACGTGTGTTAGTGTTAGTAGTTTTTGTTTGTTATTTTCGGGTTTAAGCTGGTTGTGTTAGTGTGCAGGTACCTACAGGTATATGCATACTAGAAGATCTAACAAGTCATCACCACTAGTAATCGATCCCGAAATTGACAGAACACTTCAAAGAAACCGAGTTCTACTTAGAGAGAACAAGCTTCTGGGTTCTCCAACCGCATCAAACAACATGGATTCACCAGTTCCCACTTCGGGTCAACCAGTCCCGACTACACCTCCACCAAATCCACCTCCACCAATCACTACTAATATACCTACAGCTTCAAGTGAACTCCAACCACCACCCACAACTGAACCCATCAATGCTCAATTCACCTATGCAACATCATCCATATTGCCACCTATTACAAACCTTTTTCATACCTTTGGTGCGTCATCATCATCTCAACAATATCAACCACCACCACCCTTTCAACAATCACAATCAAACTACCAATACCAACCTCAACAGTTTATGCAACATTCAAGATCACAAGGTGAGGGATATGGATATGGGTTTGATAATGAATTCGAGGGGTATGAAGTGGAAGGTTACTACACGGGAGGTGATGGAAGCCAAAGGGTAAATCCGGGAAATTTGGCCTATAGTCAATGGCAACATCCGGAATCAGTGCAAGGGTTTAATAGACAACCACCACCGGTTGTTCAACAACAACCTCAACAACAACCGGTGGTTGTCCAACAAAATGTGCAACCATCGATTCAACAAAAAGCTCAACAACAACCTCCGGTTTTTGTTAATCAAGTTCAACCGCCAACAATTGTTCCACAACCACAAGGGCAATCTCAAGAACAACAATTCAAACCGCAAATGCTCCAACCACAGTTTCAACAACAGTTTGCGCATCCAAGGCCCGTTTATAGGAAAATGGGTCAACCAAGGGTACCCATGGGTGTACCAAGAAGGCATGCAAGAGAGATGGTAAGGGGTATTGAAGCCCATTACCGACCCATAATTACTAATAATCCCTCTCCGGTGGTTATCCCTCTCAATAATGAAGGGAGAACATTTGAAGTAAGAACCAATTCCCTTCAAAGTCTTCCGAAGTATAAAGGTCTAGCAACGGAGGAACCTTACTTTCACTTAGAGGCGTATGACTCCATTTGCAACACAATTGGGGGTCAAGGTTTTACATCGGATGATGTGAAGTTGGTTCTATTTCAGTTCTCATTAGAAGACAAGGCAAAGAGATGGTTTTATACTTTGCCTTCTGCATCTGTTTATACTTGGGCTGAAATGCAACAAAGATTTTTAGAAGAATTTTACATGGCTCAAAAGACCAATGATGCGAGAAGAAGTTTGAGAACCTTCCAACAATCGGGGGAAATGTTTCATGAAGCATTTGAGAGGTTCAATATGATGATCAAGAATTTCCCTCATCACGGTATTGCTTTATGGGAGTTGTTGAATGCGTTTCATGAAGGTTTGAGTATGGAGGATGAACGGGATTTGAAGTCGATCACTAATGGTACATTTGGTACCAATTATGAACAAGACGATTGGGCATATTTGGAAGAAATGGCGGTTACCTCAAAGAGAAAGGCCCAAACCGGAAGAAGAGCAAGACCGACGATTGGTAGACCGCAAGTGCAAGCCGTGGAAGAAGGAAATGTACAAACCACTAATCAAGTAATTGATGTGTGTACAAATTGTAACGAGTTGGGTCATGCAACGGAGGTGTGTACGGTAGGTCAAGCATCGGTGGAAGAGGTGAATGCACTTCAAGGGGGAGGTGGTAGGAATTACAACATGAATTCCAACACCTACCACCCCGGGTTAAGAAATCACCCGAATTTTCGATATGGAAATCCGGCCACTCAATCTAACCCGAATTTTCAAGGAAGTCAAAGAAATTATGTCCCTCGCCAACAATATGATAACCAAGGTAATTATCATGGCGGTAACAATCAAGGGTTTCAAGGTCAAGGGGGTGGCGGTCAAAGCGGGTCAACGGGTCAAAGTTCATCGAGTGGAAATGAGGTTATGGACATGGTGAAGTTGACGTAACAAGACATGCAACGAAGAAATCAACTTGATGAGGTTAGAATGCAAAAGGATGAAGTTAGAGATAAGGCCATCCAATCGTTGACCACACAAATGGGTCAACTCGCAACTGAAGTGTCCGAGTTGAAGAAGAATAAAGGTCAATTGCCAAGCGACACAAAGGTAAATCCTTCTCATAACTCTTCTCGTAATGTTCCTATTAACCACGTTAGTGTTTTAAGAAGTGGTAAAGAATATAAAAAAGATTTATCACCGGGTGTGGTTGATGGGGAAGTTGAAGATATTACGGGTAATGAAAGTGATGATAAAATTTTAACAAATAAACCTACTAAACATGTCACTTTTGAAAAACCGTTACAAACTCCGGGTCAAACTTCAAATTTAAACGATAAAAATAAGGAAGTGGAACCAAATGCGGTTCCATTTCCCTTGGCTTTACTTGACCCGGGTAAAAAAAACATCATTTCTAGAAGGGGTCCTCAAAAAGAAGAGATGTGGGAAGTTTTTAAGCAAGTAAAGGTAAATTTACCTTTAGTTGAGGCAATAAAACAAGTGCCCCGCGTATGCTAAGTTTTTAAAAGATCTATGCACTCAAAAGAGGCAACAAAAAGTGCCTAAACGAGTGGATTTAACTGAGCGGGTAAGTGCGGTTTTAAAAGGAGATCTTCCTCCTAAGCTTCAAGATCCGGGAACGCCCTTAATTAATATTCAAGTAGGCGATTTTCAAATGTCTAGGGCGTTACTAGATCTTGGGGCCGGAGTAAGCATTCTCCCGGGGGGTTTATATGACCAATATGACTTTGGTCCTTTAAAACGTGTTAAGATCACGGTTGTATTGGCGGATTTGTCTCATAAACGTCCGCGTGGAATCGTGCGAGATGTTATTGTGAATGTGGAGGATTTTTACTATCCTGTGGACTTTTTGGTGTTACACTATTCTTCGGGTGACCCAAGTCAACAACAAAATGTTATCTTAGGTCGACCATTTTTGAACACTGCTCATGCAATCATTGGTTGCAGATTTGGTACCGTTGACATGGCGTTTGGTAATCGTAAAATGCGCCTTAATGTTTTTACTAACGTTTCTAATTCTTTGAGTGGTGAAGAATGTTTTATGGCAGATTTGGTGGACCATTGTATTCCTCATGAATATGATGAAGATTGTGTAGAAGCTTGTATTTGTGATGATTCTGAACAGGTACACGTCTGTGCTTTGAGGATGGAAGAACAAAAACAGGATGTCTTAGCTATGCAAGAGGGAAGGCCACCATGGACACATCAATTTGAGAATTTGCCAACGTAGATCAATTCGGACACAAAGCCGTCTTCGGAGTGTCCACCAAAGGTTGAATTGAAGGAACTCCCAAGTCACTTGAAGTATGCATTTTTAGGGGAGAATGAAACTCTTCCGGTTATCATTGCTTCTAACTTGGAGGAAGAACAAGAGAGGGTGTTGGTAAAAGTGTTGGGAGCACATAAGGCTGATATTGGATGGACGTTGGCGGACTTAAAGGGTATTAGTCCTTCCATTGTTATGCATAAAATAATTACTGATGAGGAGGCTAAACCCACAAGGGAGACTCAAAGACGGTTGAACCCGAATTTGCGGGAAGTGGTGAAAAAGGAGGTTATCAAATGGTTGGATGCAGGGATCATTTATCCCATTTCAGACAGTGCATGGGTGAGCCCGACACAAGTAGTGCCCAAGAAAGCCGGCATCCAGGTTATAAAGGTGATAATGGTGAACAAATCGCCACTCGACCGGTAACCGGGTGGTGAGTGTGCATCGATTATAGAAAATTAAATAATGCAACCTCAAAAGACCATTTTCCACTACCATTCATTGACCAAATAGTTGAAAAACTTTCGGGTCAAAAATAATATTGTTTTTTGGATGGATATTCGGGTTACATTCAAATGGCAATTCATCCCGATGACCAACATAAGACCACCTTCACGTGTCCATATGGTACTTTTGCCTTTAGGCGAATGCCATTTGGACTGTGTAATGCCCCGGCTACCTTTCAAAGATGCATGATGAGCATTTTTTCAGACATGGTCGGGGAATCACTTGAAGTTTTTATGGATGATTTTTCTATTTTTGGCTCAATATTCGAGTCGTGTCTCATTGAATTAGAAAATGTTTTAAAACGATGTGTTGAGACAAACTTGGTGTTGAGTTGGGAAAAAAGTCATTTCATGGTGCAAGAGGGCATTGTGTTGGGTCATGTGGTTTCAAGTAGGGGAATGGAAGTTGACCAATCTAAAATAAAAGTAATTTCATCTTTACCACCCCCGAAAAATGTTAAAGGGGTGAGATCGTTTTTAGGACATGCCGGATTTTATAGGAGATTCATTAAAGGTTTTAGTGCAATTTCAAAACCTTTATGTAATCTCTTATTAAAGGATGTCCCCTTTGAGTTTACTGATGAATGTTTGCAAGCTTTTGACAGTTTGAAGGAGAAGTTGGTACAAGCACCCATCCTACAATCACCGGATTGGTCTAGCCCGTTTGAGATCATGTGTGATGCTAGTGATAGAACGGTTGGAGCGGTATTGGGTCAACGAGTAGAGAAGAAGCCGGTGGTAATATACTATGCAAGCAAAACTTTATCCGAGGCGCAATTAAATTACACCACTACCGAAAAAGAGTTACTTGTGGTGGTGTACGCCTTGGATAAATTTCGGTCGTATATTTTGGGAAGTAAAGTTGTGGTGTACTCGGATCATAGTGCGGTCAGGTATTTGATGGAAAAGAAAGACGCGAAACCGCGTTTGATTCGATGGGTATTATTGTTGCAAGAATTCGATCTTGAAATCCAGGACAAGAAAGGTTGTGAGAATGTAGTGGCGGATCACTTGTCTCGGATTCCACTTGAATGTATTGACGATTCGATAGAGATAAACGAACGGTTTCCCGATGAACAATTGTTAGCCGCTTCAACTACACCGTGGTGTGCCCACTTTATGAACTATTTAGCAATGGGGTCTATTCCAACTCATTGGGTGAAGAAAAGAAGACAACGGTTCATGGCCCAAGTGAAACAATATATTTGGGATGAACCGGATTTGTTGAAGATTGGTTCGGATCAAGTGATAAGGAGATGCATTCCCGATTCCGTGGTGTTGGAGGTTTTGACTCATGCACATGCATCGGCATGTGGAGGTCATTTTAGCGGTCAAAAGACGGGTTACCGGGTGCTTCAATGTGGGTTTAATTGGCCCACCATTTTTAAAGATGCAAGTGAGTATGCCCGACATTGTTTGAATTGCCAAAAGTTGGGTAGTATCTCGAAACGGGATGAAATGCCATTGCAACCGATTTTGGTGTTAGAGATTTTCGATGTATGGGGAATTGACTTTATGGGCCCGTTTCCGAACTCAAATGGATATTTATATATCTTGGTTGCGGTCGATTATGTGTCCAAGTGGGTAGAATCGGTAGCAACAAGAACTAATGATCATTCGGTAGTTTGCAAATTCGTTCAATCCAACATTTTTGCTCGGTTTGGTATCCCGCGGGTTATTATTAGTGATGGTGGGTCACATTTCAAGAATTTCAACTTTGGGAAGCTTCTAAAAAAGTACAATGTGAATCACCGAATTGCTACTCCTTATCATCTACAAACAAGTGGACAAGTTAAAGTGTCCAATCGCCAAATCAAAGAAATCTTGATGAAGACGGTGCGGGTCGATAGGAAGGATTGGTCTTCTAAGCTGAATGATGCATTGTGGGCGTATCGGACCGCCTACAAAACTCCTATTGGCACAACTCCTTATCGGTTAGTTTATGGAAAAGGGTGTCATTTACCAATGGAGTTGGCACATAGGGCGTTTTGGGCGATTAAGAACGTGAATGCGGATTATAAGGAAGCGGGTGAATTGAGAAAGTTGAAATTGAATGAGATCGAGGAAATCCGGGATGAAGCGTATGAATGTGCTTCCGTGTACAAAGACAAACTAAAGAAAGTCCATGATGCAAAGTTGAGAAAACGGACTTTTGAAGTGGGTCGAAAGGTGTGGTTGTATAATTCAAGGCTAAAGTTATTTCCGGGTAAGTTAAAGAGCAAGTGGATGGGCCATATGTCATCACAAAAGTGGGTCAATTTGGTGATGTGGAGATTGAAGATGTTCAAGAACAAACAAAACAGGTGGGGAACGATCAAAGACTTAAACCGTACTTGGAAGGAAAGGACATCAATCTGCTCGATGTGGACCAGGTGGGTTTTTTGTTACGCTCACCGGATGAGAAAACGAATTAAAAAGGCCAAGGTATGTTGTATATTTTAGTTTAGGTTAATTTAGTTTTTATTTTAAATTGGTTTTAAAAATTACCTTCCTCGTTTTGGAGCTTGTCCAAATCAAGTGTGGGGAAGACCTAATGTTTTTCTTTACCGTGTTGGGGACAACTCGGGTTTTTCATGGGGGGCAGGGTAATTTTTATTTTTAATTATTTTGGTTTTTCTTGTTTCCTTATATTTGTTAAAAAAAAATAATAATAATAATAATAATAATAATAATATAGTGAACCGTGGACCACGGTTGGGACCGTGGCCCATGGTGGTGACCGTGTGACACGGTGAGCATGGGCACCACGGTACGGTCCACTCTGTTCGTTTTGACATAACTCAACCGTGACCCACGGTATGGACCGTGGGCCACGGTCCACTTGAACCAGCGATCAGTTTATACTCAACCGTGACCCACGGTATGGACCGTGGGCCACGGTCTGGCGACGAAAGAAAGGGGGAACCGGGTTTGGTGTTTAATAAACAATAAAAATCAAATTTTTTCACCAATTCTAAACCACACAAATCACCTTACATTATTATTTACTCTTATTATCATCTTCTTCTTCCCAAAACTGTTATTCACAAACCCTAACTTCCAACTTCAAACCTTCATATCTACCTCATATCTCCATCAATTAAACCGATTTTTGAGTCTAAATTGGCTAGAATTCCACAAGGATTACAATTATACCATTGCATTTGAGAGAATCCTTTGTTTTGTTGGTCGATTTTGGACATTAGAGTCCGAAAATTTTTGAAATTTGGGGGTTTTGGTTGACTTTAAGGCTTTCTTCATCTACATCTCCTATAACATCAAGGTATGGATTTTATGGTCATTATTAATGGTATAATGCATTGAGTTTGTAAGTTTGTCATGATTATTTCTATGAACCCACTTGCTTGTTTGAGTAATGAGTATAATGATTATATGGTATGGTTGTGGATAGCAGAAAATGGTTACAAAAATATGTTTGTTATATTGATTGGTTGGAAATTATATGTTGAAGCAAATGTTGAAAATTTTGGTCAATTGATTAACAAGTGACTATCCACAACCATAGTAACAAGCAAGTGTGGGGAGGTGTATGTTGACTAAACTTGGTTGTTTTCTTGGTTGTTTGTTGTATGTAGATGGGTAGAACCGCTGACAAGGGAAAGTCAAAGGCATCATCTTCAAGTGGGCGAGCAGCCCAATTAAAGAGGCAGAGGATGCAGGAAGAGCAAGCATATGTGCAAGTACAAACGGTAAAACCCACTTGGAAAGGTGGGGGATTGTCAAAGTACCTATCGAAATAGCAAGCGGAGCTGTTTGTTGATAAAATGGCTACGTTGAATAAACTACTTGAAGGATATATGTGTGAGAAGTTGGTAAACGATCCCGGTTTTGAGGCTTTTGGGATAGTTGACAAATTTGAAGCTTTGGGTTGGGAAGCAGCCCTTAAGTGTTACGATGAGGAAGTTAACACATTGTATGATAGAGAAATTGAAGAATGGGTGTCCACATTGAGATGTCCTCCCTACAAGAAGGGACACGATATGAAATTAATTGGATCAGTAGGTGGACAGGAAGTCGTGATGTCTTTTGACACATTCAATCAAATCGCTCTTTTTGATAATAAACCAAGCACCTCATATATTTACCCTTCTGTCAAAGAATTGTTTGAATGTCCTGACAAGCACCCCCAATGGTACAACATGTTAACAAAGGTGGTTAGACCAAGAGAAGGTTTTAGTGATCAGATCATGAGAAGAGATTTGAAGATTGAGGAGAAGTTGTTAATGTCCATTTGCTTATATAATGTGGTGCCACGTCGGGGGGACATTTTGGTAGTGAAAAACAGTGATATTCCTGTTTTGTATGCATTGATGTGTGGAAAGCCTCTAATTTCTTTCCGATATTTAGTAATGCACAACATTTGGAATAGTCGAGAAAGTAACAAGCGGAAGTTAATTCCGCATTATCGACTGATTACGGCATTGCTAAAGTATCATGGTGTGATAACTGATGAGTCGGTGGGAATAACTAAGGTGTTCAAGGAGTTTAAGTTGTTGTATTTGCCGGGTTGGAAATACACACGAACTAATAGGCGTCATGTGCTTGTGAGTGATAAGGTGAGGTGGAGTGTAGTAAGAGAGGATGTTGAAGTGGAGGAGTATGAGGAGAGAGAACAGGTGGAAGAGATAGGTGAGCCCGATTATATGGATGTGGGAGGTGGTAGTAGTTCCCAACACAGGGGTTGGGATTATTCGGAAGGTTATAATTCTTATGGTAACAATTAGGCCCATGAGGGGGTCCATGAATGAGGTGGTGGAGGGGCATAGGCCCTCCACATATGAGAATTGGTCGGAAGAGTCATGCGTATTATTTGACCATCAGACGTTTATGGGGGCCTATACTGAACGGGCCAAAAAAGAGAGGCACGACCGGTTGGAAATGTGGAACCGTGCTAATGCATATGGGCAGGAACATGAGATGAACATGAGGTACTTGGATGATCGTAATCGGAGGATGCATGATCTGTGGCATGCAGGTGAACCGATCATGTCGGATCCACAAATGGTAGATTACACAACTCTACCCCCGTATGACGGTTCGGTACGATATCCCGAACCACCACTTCATCACTCCATGTGGATCAACCCGATGCAATAAATGGCGCCACCACCACCACAAGAAGAAGGAAGCAGCAGCGGCGATGGGGTGTTTAACTTCGGCCAGTTCTCAGAGTTTATGACATCTATCTTCGGGCCGGCCCACCCGCCTTACAACTGATAGAGCCGCTTGATGCCAAGTGAACACTGTTCTGTATATTACTGTATAGTTGTTATTTTGTTTGTGTGTTTTTTTTTTGTGTTTTTGGATGGATGGGTGGCGGATAAAATACTTTTGATTAAGTATTATGGGAATATGTTGGAATGAATGTGGTGTTTAGCAAATGGTTTGTTTTATTTTTCTTAAAACCGTACATTGGGGACAATGTATCCCAAGTGTGGGGATGAGAAAAAAAAATTTCTTTTGTTTTTGTTTGTTTTGTAAAATCAAAAAAAATAAAAAAAATAAAAATCAAAATCAAAAAAAAATTAAAAAATCAGAAAAATAAACAAAATATTTAAAAAATATTTTAATGAAACCGGAAAGCGGTAAGATGGCGGGGTTAATTTTTGGGTCCCTTTTCATGGTCACAATTCCTTTAATGACATGTGCCTAGTTGTTTTAAAAACAAAGGAAAATTAAAATGGACCATTTAGATGGGATAACAAGTCATGGAGACGGGTACACATGTTTCATATCGGCAGCCTAATTCCTCCGGTAGGTGTGTGAGATTTTCTTTATATATAATACATATATAATATATAGTATATACACATGTCATATGAGTGCCATTATAGAGAGTAACCGGTATGCCCATGATATCTAGAACTTGGTTGTCTCATGCATTTCGAGATCTTAATACCACCACCTGTATGGAGAAATAGGACTTTAGAAAACCCATTTTATATTAGCCTTACAAGAAAAAAAAATACTCCCTACCCTACATTATCCTTAGGAGCCAATTGTTGCCTATCCCATTTTTCTTTGTTCTTTTTAACCCACATTACAAGCCATGTTATCCTTGATTTTTTTTGTTTTAACCCTGTGGATGAAACCTGGTATGTTAAGAGTTGGATATAAGTTGTGTGTCGAGCATAGTACACAGTGTACGTATGTCTCGGGTCAGTTGTTTGTATATATTAATGTTAGTATTATCAAAAAAAAAAGTTGGAAAATCAAAGAAAAGCTCAAAAAGAGTCGATGTTTGAGTTAGTATCGTTTGTAAATAGTTGTGAGTGAGTTGTTTATTTGTTGAATAAATTGGGTTTCATCCACCATAAGTCACTAAATAAATCCGCTTCTACACCCTAACCTAAGCCACAACAAAACCCTTAGTTCTATTCTCTATGCAACCGGTGGGTAATGGGTTGAGATATGACTTGCTTCCAAGCTTATTACATTGTGTTCATACTTGGTATTAAGGGCAGAGAGATACTAGCACATTTTATACAGGTCCAGATATTAAACCGAGATGAGAGATGTTATATTATGAGGGGTGTGATCATGTGTGCCCTAACCGGAAACAAAGTAAACTCGTTTGGGTGGTTCCATAGTTTTTAATTGTAACATCAAATTATTTGGTGGGTTATCAACTTGGACAGTGTCAGTTCTTAGGAATAGGGTATGACTTGGGACCTTAACTGAACCGGTTTTGTGGTAAGATTGGTGGATACAAGTTGAATGGAATGGAAAAGTTTGTGTCGAGATGTTGCTTGAGGGCAAGCAACGTTTAAGTGTGGGAATGTGACGTGTGGTCCATGGGAAAACCCTTAATTGAATTAAAGCCGTGATAATCATGTTTTGAATTGGTTTATTTGGTGGAATTAGATTACTACGGTGTGTTCAGTAAATTGTAGGTACAAAGGAGGTTCCGGAGCTATTATGGTGTATAACGAAAAAACCAAAGGAACCGACGAGTTTAGAAGATCAAACAAGTGAATAAATTGACGTTTCGTGGCTGAAATCCACCGTGACCCACGGTGTAGACCGTGGGCCACGGTCCAAGATTGACAAAAATGACAGAGGGTACCGTACCGTAGCAGGTATGGTCACCATGAGGACCACCATGACCCACGGTCCAGCTTTTGAAGAAATCCACCGTGACCCACGGTGTAGACAGTGGGCCATGGTTCAAGTCGTAACTGCCTTTTTCCTGCATTATTTTTAGACGTTTTGGGAGGGTCTTTTCATTATCTTTTCATTCACAACAAGCTAGAGACGATTTTTGGAGCTCAAGATCAAAACTTTGGTGATTATAATCATTTGTTTGAGTTTACGATTCATTGGATTATCCGAATTGTAAGGTTTTCTAATTGGATATTTGTTAATCGTTTATGTTATTGGTGAGATAGTATTTTGATCATATGATTATTGTGCTATGGTGATTGTGTGTTTGTTTGTAATTGTTAGTGTGGTATAAATTCGTGTTCTTGACTATCCGTTCTTGGTGCCATAGGCAATCGAGATTTAGTAGAAAAGAATTAGGGTTAACAATACTAAACTGATTTTTGAGTGACAACCTTGCGTTTTTGTAATCCAAGTACTTAGTCCTCTCTAAATTACATCCAAACGCATTATCACGAACGATAATTGTGTAGTTCATCACATAAGTAAACATTAACTTTATCTACATTGGAAACCTGAAATCGGGAGAGGGCATTCTTTCTTATATTGTTTAGAACTCGTTTATTGTTTTAGTTATTTTCGTTAATCAAAATCAACAAACCTAATCATTTATTTTACTTTTCGCATTTAGTTTAATATAGATAAATTTCATAACTACTTCGTAACACACTTCCACAAACTCCCTGTGTTCGATACCCGCTTACCGCTAGCTAATAGTTGTAATCGGTTTATTTTTGAGTGAGTCTTCGACCTCATGTCAGTAGGGAATGTCAGATAATGTCAGAGAATGTCTCTGACCTAACCCTAATTCGTTAAAGGAAGTTTAACGAACTAGCCCTAATTCGTATGCTAATTTGTAAAAGAAAGTATATGTACGTTAAGGGTATGTAAAGATAGTATGTACGAAGATGAAAAGTAAGGGTCGGACCCTAATAATATCTGAGATAGAGAAGAAAGGGATCAGACCCTAATAATATCTTAGATAGACAAGAAAGGGATTAGACCCTAATAATATATGAGATAGACAAAGACAGAGGGATCAGACCATAATAATATCTTAGATAGAATGGACAGTAATTATATAGTATGAAAGTATGTATGAAATTATGTAATGAAAGTAAATTAGTAAAGTAATCATTATGTATCTTCGGATGCATAATGGAAGGAAAGTATATGTGTTGTATGATGTATGATTAACTAGAACTCACTCAACGTAGCTGACTTTTAGTATGCACGCAGGTGAGTAGAATGAGACATCTGGCTTGAGCGTGGACACATGGCAGAAGAATAAGAGTCTGGCATCTGAAGACGCATGATGTCTTATATTTAATGTTTTAATTTTGAAAAGACAAGAATGTTTTAAGACATGTTATGGATTTCTATTGTAATGTTATGAAAGTTTCATATTCCGCATAAAGTTTTAATTAACTCTGATCTTGAGAACTGTGTTTATGAGTAAATCCAACGTCCATAGTGAGGCACCGGTAGCGGGGCCTTACAATAAGAACTGATGCTCATTCATTATGCTGAACGAATCATTGTTCATTCTTTAGAAAACCATAGCGAATAGGATACATTCGCCTTTCTTCATGACGAATGAACCCTTTATCCGTCTTAATGAATTAATGAATGGCACTCATCGTTCTTTATTTAGCCATTCTCCATAAATAGGACAACGAATCAAGGCATTAGTTACATCTGTATGCTCAAGTAACGAATGAGCCTTCCATTCATCGTACGATATGCACGAATGAGCCTCCCAGCTCGACCCTAGCCAGGGGCTCTGCCTCTTGGACCCTGCCAGGGGTTGCCGCCCCTAGAACCCCGCTGCCAGGGGCGCTTCCCCCAGACCCCCGTGTGTTGAGGTTTATATTAAACTAGAAATATGATATGGCTAGGGATAGTTAATTGATGCGTGTAATTGTTATGCAGTAAGTCGCGCTCAGTTAAGGAAAGGAGTTATCATTAACTCTGAAAGGAACCAACTCAGGTGAGTTTCTAACCTTATTTCCTTGTTACGTTTTTCAGTGTTGTGTGCATACTCAATGTGATTAGTTAATGCACTTACCCTAAGTGGTAAGTGTATGCCATATATGATTTATGTGATTATGTGATAGTGATTAAGGTTATGAACGAATGTTTGTCGGTGCGTGAACGATCTTCGGATATTGCATGTATCGCCAGTGAAGGTGAGTTTCATAACATATGTATGAATGATCATGAATGATTAAGAGTATGTATGAAATTATATAATAAAATGTATGTGTAAAGAAGTGTATGTATGGTTGTATGGAAAGAAGGGACCAGACCCTACTAATATCTGAGATAGAAGGGACCAGACACTAATAATGTCTGAGATAGAATGACCAGACCCTAATAATATCTGAGATAGAAAAGGAATAGACCAGACCCTACTAATATCTGAGATGGTAAAGATAGTTATGAATGTAGTATGAAAGTTTGAAAGTGTGATTGTATGAAAGTACGTATTTATGAATGTATGAATGTACGAAAGTAAGGTAATAGGTAAAGTATATAATATGTATCTTCGGATGCCTATATGAAAGTGAGTGTATAAATGTATGTTGCCTGATTTACTAGAACTAACTCAGCGTAGCTGACTTTTAGTATGGAAGCATGTGAGTAGGATGAGATAGCTGACTTGAAGAGGGACACATGGCAGGTGAATAAAGAAGCTGACATCTGAAGACTTAATTGTTAATGTTTGAACTAAAAGGACATGTTTTATATTATTTTAATTTGAGACTTGTGTAATGAATTGTTGACTTTTATCTATTTCGCGGAAAGTTTTAATTAACTCTGATATTTAGAACTGTGTTTATGAGTAAATCCAACGTCCAAATAGAGCACCGGGATCGGAGCTTTATAGTAATCTAATACAATGAATAGTTTGATACAAATAAAAAAATTAAAGATAAAACATAAGAGCATAATTATGTTAAAAAATTTATTACAAATATACTCTAATCTATACTACAAGTACGTTTAGAACTTAGAATTTAAACTTTTGAGAAAATCTCTTTATGTGCCACATTTCTAATTTTATCATAATTATTCGTGTAAACTATGATATGGTGTAAATTGTTATAAAAAGTTTATATGAAGCAAACAATTTTGGTGAACTGTTATGTTAACAATTTGGTGAACTGTTATGCAACATTTTGTTTGGTTACTATTATGCAACATCTTTGATAATTTTTTTGTTAGCAAACTCATATGCAACATTTTGGTGATTGAGACTATGAACCAAATTTTAAATGCACTATGAACCAAGTTTTAACACAACTGAGACTGACAATACAATTTCATTCATAAGGAATTGACAATACATCATCATTCAGTTGAGGCAATAACAAAGGGAAAACAAAAGCCAACTAAACCATAACATATATGTTGGTCTTCATTCTTCGACTTCATTTGGAGAACCATCAAAAATGATAATTAATTCATATTAAGTTAGATAAACGAGCCAATTCGGATTAAGCCAAAAAGGGATTAAAAACCTTTTTAATATGAAACCGGTCAAAGTCAAATGAAAACAAAAACCCACAAATCCATCTAGTTTTATAAACCAACATACCAACCATCAACCAACCAAATCCAACATGTTTCTTAAATAAACCTAAGAATCATCGAAACAAACATATAACCTAATATCAAAATAACCATCAAACCATAGTTTTCAAACATTGTCCACCAACCATTTGAAAACTTCAATGAGGCACCTTTGAAAACAACAGCGTACCTTCGGGAGAGTCATACTCGAATATGAATTTATCGCCAACTTCTAAGCCATTTGAGGCCATGCCATTCGGGCAAGTTAAATATGGTGTTATACCCATTCCTTTCGGCATGAAGATTTAAATTTGATGAAACGCGTTGAGAATTAAGCAAAGTCAGTGACATCCCATTATAGGCATTAGCAAAATCACCAATTCTTTTTGAATGACGATTGAAGAACGAGTTGAACAAAAGTAAATAATAAATATGTTAGTTTGCTAAAAATACAAAACAGATACTCATAACCATTTTCTCGTTCTTCTACTTCCAGCCAAATTTAAGTTTCCCAAATTTAAACAGATACTCATCATCCAAATTTAACTTTCTCATATAACATTTTCTCTTTTTTCTACTAACAACCACTCATAACCATACCATATAATTTACAATCTCCCTCACATTATTTTAGGGTACGGATTGACAATGCTCTAACTCTCTAAGCACCAACAGGTACCAAAGAAGATCCATTAAAATATGATTCAGACATTTAATAAAACATCTTAAGACCCAAACTACACCATATCTCTTTGTAAGCTAAAATTAACATTGTTGATAAACCAATAATATCTTTCGAACATTTGCATTGGAAATAAAAGTCTAAACAAATAGTTAGGAACTTAGGATCACTAATGCCACAAAAGTAAGTTAAAAGGAGGTTAGAACTTGCTTATTGCTCCATCTGCTGCCATGGTTGATGTGGAATGTGCCCAATTGATTGAAAATCTCTATATATAATAAAAGAAAACAGGTTCTGATACGTGTCACCACCTCATGCATTTGGGACACGTGTCAGCCCCATGTTTAATATGCTATTGTGTTCACTAAAGAGACTTCCACGTCGCCCAAACCACTGAACTGGTTTTTTCCAACTTTCCATCCGCCTAAACAAAAACCCTATCTTCATATCTCTCTTCTCCTTCTCTCTCCTTCATTCATCTCATCCGCCGTTTCTCTTTTCCCATATTCTTCACACAAAAAACCAGATCTCTCTTCTCCTTCTTTATTCTCACATCATTATATTTCAGATGTTCAGATCGTCGGTATATTTCAAATCTTTTGACAAATCAAGTACTTCAGTTGTTATTGTGTTTATTATTTCCCGTTTTTTGCTCTTCGCCGCCGTGAAGCAAGCCTCACTGTTGAAGGTGACTTTTAATTTGTTTAAAAATTGCTTATTTTCTCTAAATATTGTATTCTTATGTTATAATCCTGAATTTAATTTATAATCCGTTTATACCTTTTCAAATATTTAGGGCAAATTCAAGATCAATTCATCTAAAGCCTCTGTAAATCGGCTTTGTTGAAGGTGAGTGCAATTAATTTTATTTATGTTATGTTGTATTAATTTTGTTATTTTTTAAATTATTCATTAATAAATAATTCTATGTTGTCTATTCAGATTCATATTCTCAACAGTGAAGATGAAGATGAACATAAAGAGGTACTGTTATCCTGTTCAAATACTACATTTAATTTCATTATTTAATTTTCAATTTTCTATATTTGTCAATTATATTTTTACTTTTCAAAATTTTGTATTATGTTTTGCAAGTACACATCGGCTTTGCTGGAATCAATGTTATGTTTTCCATTGGTATGTGTTATTGATTTTTTCGTTATTTTAATTCTTTATATTCTGAAAAATAAGAGTTAGATTTATTTAATTGATTTTTTTGCTTGCATTTTTTAACCAGATTTTGTTGCCGTATTCTTAACATTGAAGATTAATTGAAGATTAATGAAGAAGATGAACAGGTACCGTTTTGCTGTTTAAATCTCTATATATTTTAGTGTTACATATTTATTAATTCAAATTACTTTTCAAATTTGTTTTTATTGTTTTTGCAAGTACACATAAATTTAGCTGGATTCTGGATTGATATTGGACATCTTTCTTCTACTTTTAATTTCAATTTATTCAAACATTAAGTGATCTTCTTCATAGTATGTGTTATTAAAGTTAAATATATCATATATTTATTTTGGAAATATTAGTTACATATTTTAAAGTAAATCATTTTGCATATATTTACAGATTACATTATGTTTCTTCAATCAAGAATCAGATTAATACATTTCTCATATGATTCATGGTGTGAATGTATAATCAAATTTAAATTTATCTTGAAAAGTATTTTTTTTTAGTTTAATTATTAAAAAAATATTTAAATATTACATATTTAATAAAAAATACATAAAATTTTAAGTTAATTAAATTTATAAGTTTCATGTGTTAGTACTTTCCAAAAAGTTGTATTTTTTTTTAAAAGCTAAATATTTAGAGCAACATTTTTTTATTTGAAAATGTAATTATTTTTTTTTTTGAACAAGTTATGATGTATTTTTAAAAATACAAACTATATTTTAAAAATATAGTTTTAAAAATATTGTTTGATCCTGATAGGATTTACGTATCATATATTTAAAAATACAAACTATATTTTAAACAAAAAATATTTTTGAAAGTGTTCACTCTTTTCAAAAAACCGTCAATATTATTTACAAATCTCAATACAATCTTTTTTGTTCCCATTTTAAAAATACAAACTTTTAAATTTGAAAGAAAAATATGTAAACTATTTCTTTCAAAAGAGTTCACTATTTCTAAAAAACTATTTCTATTATTTGGAAATCCTAATACAAAATTTTTGTTTCCCTTTTAATTTATGATTTTCTTTGAACTTAACAAAAATGTAGAAAGGTTTAAAACGTTAAATGAAAAAATTCAAAACTTAAAATACTGTATAAAAAGGTTATCATTTTAGGGTTACTTCTTTTATGTTATATTGTTTTCAAGTTCTAAATTTGTAAAAAAAATTTGTATTCAGTCTTTCCCCTAAATTTTAGTTTCTAATTTATTTTTATACTCTAAAGTATGTTCTTATTTTGCCATATACATTTTTCATTTCATTGTTATTAATTTATATTTATAGATTTACATATCACATATTCATACAATTATACCTTTCATTTTGAGGATTACTAAATTTTTAAATGTTAAAGTGTTCAGTTTTTTCAAAAAATTGTCATCATTTTTTTAGAAAGCTTAATACATTATGTTTCCTTTTTTATATACGGTTTTCTTTCAACTTTAAAAAAAAGGTACAAAGGCAAACTGTAACTTTACCTATTGTTGTTCATCAACTTTTTATTTCAATCTATAATCAATCCATATTTGTCAACCTTAAGGACAAGTAAAAGTTTTCAAAATTGTGAGCATGTGTTGGAGTACTTACATAGATTACAATTGAAAGAAAACATAGAAATATTTTAGCATATAGGAAAAAAAAACTATGATGTTGAATAAGACTCACATATTTTCAAATTCCACTTTAGATTGAGACTAATTAAATATGAGTATACATTTTCCACTTTCCTTTAAAAGTATATATTTGTTGTTATTAATTGACCTTCAAAGATTTACATATCACATATTTTAAAAATACAAACTTTAAAATTTGAAAGAAAAATATGTAAACTATTACTTTCAAAAGAGTTCTCTATTTCCAAAAAACTGTTTATATTCTTTGGAAATCCTAATACAAAATTTTTCTTTCCCTTTTCCTTTATGGTTTTCTTTGAACTTAACAAAAATGTAGAAAGGTTTAAAACGTTATATGAAAATATTCGAATTTTGCTCTACATTATGAGTTTTTCAGATTCTAAAAGTATAAGTTTGTTGTTATTATAACCTTTAATGAAATATTTACGTATGATATATTTTAAAAATACAAACTATATTTTAAACAAAAAGTATTTTTTAAAGTGTTCACTCTTTTCAAAATACCGTCAATATTATTTACATATCTCAATACAATCTTTTTTGTTCACTTTTTGATGTATTGTTTTCTCTCAACTTTTAAAAAGGTATATCTACTTTTTATCAACTTTTCATTTCAAAGTAAAATATATTAAAAAATTACAACTTTTAAAAAGGTAGATCTACTTCTGATCAACTTTTCATTTCAAAGTAAAATATATTAGAAAATACAACTTTTCATTTTGTCAACTATAAGAACAAGTTAACCATTTCTAGATTGTGAGAATGTTTTGTACTACATGTATAGATTATAGATTAAAGAAAACAAAAATATTACATAGATTACAATTGAAAGAAAACATAGAAATATTTTAGCATATATGAAAAAAAACTATGATGTTGAATAAGACTCACATATTTTCAAATTCCACTTTAGATTGAGACTAATTAAATATGAGTATACATTTTCCACTTTCTTTTAAAAGTATATATTTGTTGTTATTAATTGACCTTCAAAGATTTACATATCACATATTTTAAAAATACAAACTTTTAAATTTGAAAGAAAAATATGTAAACTATTACTTTGAAAAGAGTTCCCTATTTCCAAAAAACTGTTTATATTCTTTGGAAATCCTAATACAAAATTTTTCTTTCCCTTTCCATTTATGGTTTTCTTTGAACTTAACAAAAATGTAGAAAGGTTTAAAACATTATATGAAAATATTCGAATTTTGTTCTACATTTTGAGTTTTTCAGATTCTAAAAGTATAAGTTTGTTGTTATTATAACCTTTAATGAAAGATTTACGTATGATATATTTTAAAAATACAACTATATTTTAAAAAAAAGTATTTTTTAAAGTGTTCACTCTTTTCAAAAAACCGTCAATATTATTTACATATCTCAGGGGGTGTTTGACCTAGCTTATATTTTTGTGCTTATGCTTATATCTTTTTGAAGCTTATAGCTTATTTATATCATTTGATAAACCTTTTTTAAGTATTTGGATTAGCTTAAATTCGACAAGTTGATTATACATCTTAATAAGTTGTTAAATCCATCATTTTTAATTTGTTACAGTAATAAGTTACTTCAATATTATTAATCCATCACCATTTGAAAGCAAATGAGTAATTTACCCCCTTAAACAAATAAGCTTCTTCAAATAAGCTAAATAACCATCTTCAAATAAGCTTCTACAAATTAGCTTATATAAGCTTATAAGCCTAAACTAAAAAAGCTAAACCAAACACCAAATGAAGCTTATTTTATAAAAAAAAAACTAAAAAAGCTATAAGCTTTGCTAAAAAAGCTAGGCCAAACACCCCCTCAATACAATCTTTTTTGTTCACTTTTTGATGTATTGTTTTCTCTCAACTTTTAAAAAGGTATATCTACTTTTTATCAACTTTTCATTTCAAAGTAAAATATATTAAAAAATTAGAACTTTTAAAAAGGTAGATCTACTTTTGATCAACTTTTCATTTCAAAGTAAAATATATTAGAAAATACAACTTTTCATTTTGTCAACTATAAGGACAAGTTAACCATTTCTAGATTGTGAGAATGTGTTGTACTACATGTATAAATTATAGATTAAAGAAAACAAAAATATATTTATGGGTATATGAAAATAAACCATGATATTGAACAACAGTTACACTAATTAAATTGTCATATACAATGTGCATTTTTGTTTAAATGTATATATATTAGGTGTTATTAAATTACAATCAAAGATTTACAATATTTAAATTATAAAACATACTAATTTAAGATTTAGATTTTTATGTAAACGTTGACTTTTAACCGTTGACTATTTCCAAAAAATTGTTACTATTATTTGGATATGTTAATGCATTTAATTTTTTTTTCCTTTTCTATGTATTGTTAAATTTCAACTTTAAAATAACTTAGAAAAATAGTCTTCACCTTACTTAAATATGTTGATCAACCTTTTATTCTAATCTATAAACACTATTACAAGATATGTTTTCAAAAATGTTTCCCAATTTAGTTACCAATTTATGTAACCAAGAAAGAATATTTTGCTGAAATTTTTCATATAGCCTAAAATAGATTATTGGTCAAAGTATATTGAAACTTTCAAAATTGTGAGCACGTGTTGGACTACTTATAGGGATTATAGGTGAAAGAAAAGACAAAAACTTTCAAACTTTATGAAACTAAACTATCATATTGAATAAGATTGACACAGTTTCAAATTCCAATTTAGATTGAGACAAATTAAATATGAGTATGCATTTAACATTTTCCATTTAAAGTATATATTTGTTGTTATTAATATATATTTTCCATCTATAATATCAAATTAACATTTTAAAAATTTTAACAAAATACTAAATATATATTTCAACTACATATACAGATTAAATAGGAATGTAAACAAAAAAAATTTAGGCTCTAAGAAGTAAATATATGTTGTTATTAATTTACAATGAAAAATTTACAAATAATGGAAATTTATAAGATACAAACCATAATAGAGATTTTGATTAAATCTTTACTTTTAAAATTTTTAACTATTTCCAAGAAATTGTAAATATTCTTTGGATATTTGAATGCATTCTGTATTTTTTTTTTCCTTTTTTATGTATTGTTTTATTTCAACTTTACAAGAACTTTGGAAATTAATTTTTACCTTACTTAAATATGTTGATAAACTTTTATAATATAATGAAGATTAAATTAACATTTTCAAAATTGTTACAAAATACTAAATATATATTTCAACTACTTATATAGAGATTAAAGAGCAATGAAAACAAAAATATATTTTAGGCTATATGAAATAAAACAGAAATTTGATCAACATAATTTATATTTTTAAGTTTACTTTTACTTTTAAAGTGTTTAGTCTTTTCAAAATATTGTTAATATTCTTTGGATAATTGGTTGTATTATGTTTTTATCCGTTTTTATCCCTTCTTTGGATAGCTTTTTCAAAAAAGTTTCTTAATTTACTTTCCAATTTCTCTAACCAAGAAATAATATTTTTCTTCTACTTTTCGTATTGCCTAAAATAGATTGCTTTTTTCTTCTATAAGTATTCTCCCACATGCTCTCAATTTTGCACGCTCACATTCACTTTGTCTTACTTTATTTATTCAATCTTTCTTGTGAAGTCATAGAGCACGGGTATAGTCTAAGACTTTATGTTGTAATACATTATTTATTTAAAGCAGGTTATAATTATTGAATTTTTTTTTGACACGTGCATCATATATTGTTACAGAAACATCACATATTTGAAGGATTTGGATTTGGCACGTCGTGATTACACTCTGAAACTTCGTGTAATCCGTTTATGGAAGCAGCCTTTGTATAATAATCCAGATCAGTTTTACTCAATTGAAATGATTGTTGTGGATGAACAGGTATATCTTCATCCATTAAATTTATACATTTGTTTTTAATTATTTTTTATTTTTCATATCTCTTTGACTTATACATTTTACTTACAGGGAACCACAATGCAAGCTAACGTTCTTAGAAGATGGTTTCCCAAATTTGAAAGTCTTCTTAATGAATCAGGTTATTTTTGCTATCATCTTATTTTTATAGTCAACAATATTACTTTTACTTATAGATTGATATCATATGTTGATTTCTTATTTGTTATTATATTACATTTGAATTTGTATTATAAATTTTTAGTAAATATTGATAACATTTACTATAGTTGTATTGATTGTTTATACAAAATTTATAATGGTTGTTTACACTCTATTTTTGTCTTCATTGTATTTGTATTATTTTTGAACATATGTTATAAAATTAGTATGTAAAATTAACTATTTTTAGGAATATTTGTCAAATTATACTTGAATTATAATTATTTGTATTTTTTAGATTTTAATTTTTAGTAAATAGAGTATAACCTATTTTAATATTTTCTACTTTTTTAAGTTATTATAATCTCTAAATAATTGTTAGATATGATTAATGGATCAGCTTATTTGTAATATTATCTTATATTTTTACTAAATATTACTTTTACTTTGCAATTGATATCACATGTTGATTTCTTATTTGTTTTTAGTTTATGTTTGAAGTTTTATAAAAATCACAAATTAATTGTTTAATAAAATCTTATTTACACTTATATAATTTTACTTTTGTAGACTGTTATTTCATTGTGAGGCCTACAATTGGTTTGAATGACTCAAAGTACAAATATGTGAACAACCAAAACAAGCTGGGGATTTTTGCTGAGTGATGTGTTCCCATGTTTTGATTTCTCTGGTCCAGTATATGGATTCTGTTTCACAGATTTTAAGGATATCATTGAAAAAAACTGTTCCTGATAATCAAGCTTTAGGTAAAGAGATTTTATATTGTACATGTATTATTTTTCTATGTCCTTTCACTTTTTATGTGTTAATTTACAATTTGTTTTTTCAGATGTTACTGGTTTTGTTGCCGATAATAAAGATGTGAAGAAATTCAAGACATCAAAGGGTAAAGACACTAAGAAAGTCAATGTCATTCTTCAAGATCTTGAGTATGTATTTACTCTTAATATTTTATAATTTTAAATTTAGTTTGAAAGTATTTTTGTTGAAATATTATTTTTAATTCTGTTTTGCAAGGATGAATTCAATTTACCTTTCTTTGTGGGATTCTTATGCTGATTCTGTTTTAGAGCATTGGCAAAACAGACATGAAAATGGTGTTATTGTTGTTGTACTCCAGTTTGGCACATTGAAGTACTTTGGACGTTTCGGTTATGTGAACAACTGTTTTAATGTTTCAAAGCTTTTTGTGAATTCTGACATTGTTGAAATTACTTCATTTCGAAACAGGTTTTATACATTCATTATTAAAGATTCATATTACAATATAATTTGATTTTGCAGATTCTTTATTTTACTCACTAAATTTATCAATATTTTTCAGCCTTCTTTAAAACTCTGCTGGTTCATCATGTTCCACCCAATCATCTAGGTTATCTGGAATGTTTTTGTAACATCCCAAAATATCTAGAATAATATTTAATATAATATTTGCGCCGGGTGAAGTATTCGAGTTAGTGGGTTAATGATAATAATATGATAATAAAGCTTAAGGGGTAGCGGGCTTGGTTAATAGGATTAAAGATGGACCAAAAAGGAAAGATGGGTCTTAGGTCCATGGGCTTAAGGGAGTATAAAAACCCCTTAAACCCTAATCCTTTCCATTTTTATCACTACACCATAGCCTACACCTTGATAAACACACACGAACACTATTCTCTAACCAGAGTCAAGATCCGAAGGCGAAAACCCGTGATTATCGGTGCTAGAACGTTGTGACGAACCAAGACAATATCAAAGACCAGCTCGTGTTCGTAGTTCGACTCGTTTACGGTACGTTTATATCGAGAACTTGTTCGTTTGGGTTCGGATTTAGTCTAGAAATCATAGATATGTTTTTGTATGGTAAAAACGAATCCAAAGAGGCTAAACTTACTGAAATTGATTACAGATTGATAGGTTAATCGTTAGTATAAATAAAACCCGTATGTATATACATAAATCGCACCCTGTAAACCCGATGTTTTGAACGATTGAATGGTTAGGGTTTGTAGGCGCTGCTCAGACGATTCCAATGATACCTAAATCATGATTTTTCGTTAAGAAATAAAGGTTTAAGCGCTGATCTAATATAGTTTGACTGTTGGGTGTTCTTGACGATTTTGACTTTGACCCTAAGTCAAAGTCTAGATAAGAAAAGAGATGATTCGCTATGATTGACCAATTCGTTACGCGTTCATAACAAATGGGACCCAATTCGTGAGCCTTGATAACGAATGAGCTCTTAGTTCGTGATCTATCAATTCGTTAGATAAGATAACGAATCTGATAATTCATTATATACTCATTCTCTATGCTAAGGTAACGAATAAGATGATGATCAGACAACGAGTTAGCATAACGAATCGAGTAACGAATCAGGTGATTCGTTACTTGCCAATTCGTTATGTAAGGATAACGAACCAGATGGCGAATCAAGTTATGATGAGATAACGAACCAGAATAGCGAATTAGACCGAATCAGGTTTAATTCGTTATAAAGATTTAGTTAGCGAATTAAATAATAATTTAATTTTCTAATGGAAAATGTGTTAAGACGGTTAATGTAAATAAAATTTTTCATTAATTAGCTCGACCCCAGCCAGGGGCTCTGCCCCTTGGACCCTGCTAGGGGCTGCCGCCCCTAGACCCCGCTGCCAGGGGCGCTGCCCCCGGACCCCCGTTCGTTGAGGGTTGTAAATAAACTAGAAGCGTGATATGGATAGTAATAGTAATTGATATGTGTAATTGTTATACAGTTAGCCGCGCACAGCTAAAGAAGGAGTAACTGTTAACCGAGTTCAGGTGAGTTTCTAGCCCCATTTCCTTGTTATGTTTTCGGGGCTGTGTGCATACTCGATGTGAAGTGTGAATACACTTACCTTAAGTGGTAAGTGTATGCTATAGTTGTTATACGAGGTAGCTATTATATAATGCTTGTCGGTAGGTGAACGATCTTCGGATATCGCAAGAATCACCAAGGATAGTGATTGTCAAGTGGTCATAAGTGTGTAAATGTTATAATGTAACTTGGTTATTATGTAAATGATGTACTGATATGAAGTGTGTTGTAGACAAGTAGAGGTAGAGTGTGTTAGAAGTGGCAAGAGCCTAGTAAGAGTGTTAGCGGCATGACGATAGTACGTGGTAGGATAAGCCTATTCGTGACTTCGTTATTAAAGTGGCAAAGTGGCATAACGTTATACGTTATTAAAGTGGCAAAGTGGCATAACGTCATTCGTTATTAAAGTGGCTAAGTGGTAGTGGTAACTAAGAGGTTAAGTGGTAAGGTGAGCAGGTCAGATAGTGGGCTACGTGCCTTCGGATACGTATATAATGCATGTAGTGGTTGTATGATAAGTTGCTTGATTAACTAGAACTCACTCAGCGTAGCTGACTTTTAGTATGCACGCAGGTGAGCTGATTATAGAGTTAGCATGAGGATGGCACATGGCATGGATTGAACGGCTGGCATCTAAAGATAGAAGAAAAGGTGTTCTAAATATATTGTTTTGTTTTATGGTATCAAAGAAGAGATTGAATGTTTTGTAACGAATGATTTAAGTTAACGTTTCCGCGAAAGTTTTAATTAACTCTAATTGTAAGAACTGCGTTTATGAGTAAATCCGACGCTAAAGTAGGGCTACCGGCAACGGGGCCTTACAGTTTTTATCCCTCTATGATGAATATGTTGTAAGGAGCGAATTTGTTAACATAGCTGAGATAACTCTGAATGAGGTAAACTTTATTTGCCTTTTTTTTAATATTTAATATTTATGTTATGTTATAATAGAGTTAACATAAATATAGGTGAAGTATGTGGTTATTGTTGGTACTGTTCGGATGATACAAGAAGAATTGCCATGGTATTATTTTGCTTGTAAAACTTGTCACAAGAAGGTTACAAAAAAGTGTGATGGTGATGAACATCCTGTTGGTGTTTTGGTTGATCAAGAAGATGTTTTTGATTGTAAAACAGAGACTTGCAATAATACTGTTATTGAAGTTGTTGAAAGGTTATATTATATTTAAATTTTGTCATCATATTTTTCTTATAATCATAGTATGTTACATGATTTATTTATTTATGCAGGCTGAAACTCCCATTGGTGGTTCAGGACTCCACAGGAAGTGTCTTTGACAGTTTTTGACAGAGAAGCTTCGAAAATTCTTAACACTTCTGCTAAACCTTTAGTTGAAAAACATGTTTCTGTAAGATATCATTATTACTTTGTAATTTTTCTGGTTTCTTTTTTTCATTTTAATAACTATTTGATGTTAATATTGTTGTGAAATGTTATAACAGGGTGGTGATAAAGCGTTGTATCCTGATGAGTTTGATGTTCTTGCGGGGAAAAAGTTTGCATTTCGGATTGATATTACAGACTTTAACCAGAAAAACAACTTCTGGGTTTTTGGTGTTTCAAAAATCATTGATGATGGTGATATTATCTTTGAGCTTAAAAAGAAGTCAAATAATTTTGAGGTAATAAATTTACATTTAAATTTATTCAACATACATTTTTTCACCAACAAACTGTGATGGTAAATTTTTTAAATTATAGGTTGATGACTCTGCATGTTTGACCAACTGTTTGGATGATAGTCAGTCTCAAGACACACTGAACCCCAATGTATGACCTTTATACAATTCTAATTATTTCAACTATTTACAGTATTACATATTTATTTCAACCTTATATAAATGTAATTTTTAATATTTGAAGTTCATATTGTGTTTGTAAATACATATTAGGTTGATAATCTTGGTGGTATTGACTCAAGTCAAGCTCTCAAACCAATGGTAATTAACATCAATTTAACTTTAATTTTTCCATTTTTTTATAGAAAATGCAACATTTACTTACGACCTTATTTTATAAATTTATAGGCTGTTGTTGAAATTATGGATGATAATGTCATTACTCCAACTGGAAAACAAAGTAACGACAAACAAATTGAGAAGCCTGATGTTTGTGACACTGCAACTTTTAAGAGGAAATCAAAAAATCCAAGTTTCAAGAAAAATTTGATGAACACTTACGATGTTGTTGAACTTGGGGATATGTCTACCACCAAACCTGTTTCTGATGGCAAACCTACCCTGCTAATCCCCAAGCTCGAAAAATGAAGTGTTTATGTTTATGTTTTTAATGTTCCTCTATGTTATTTTCAAGTCTTTTTAATTATCTATGTTGTTTAAGAACTATTATCAGATCTTGGAATCATTCCAAGGTTTATGGTTTTAATGTTGTATTTCTTGTTGTGTACCTTTTGGTTTAAGACAATTTGAAAATGTATCACTATGTTATAGTTTTTAATTAACTTTATGTTTGTTTTATGTTTATATTTTATAGTATTACATGTTTTTTTGTTACCAAAAACTTTATTTTGTTTTAAAATTTCCATTTATTTATTCATTTAAAATTTTGACTGTTTTTTTGTCATTCAATATAAATTTCTTAATAAAAACTATAATGTAATGTTTTCAAATGTTATATAAAGTTTTTTGTTTTAGAATACCAATTTGATGTTTTGTTCATTTAATTATTTAAATACCATGTTATAAATTACCTTTTCTTTTTCATACAACTATTAGTTGTAATTAATAAACAATATTTATTACAGATCAAAATCAAAAAACTGTTGAAGCAAAGTTTATGAGACAGAAAAGAAAATTCGAAATGGCTGTTAAAAAAACCCAACAATTTCACCCACGATGCAATTTCGAAGGTTATTTTCGTAACATCGTTATTTATAAATAATAAATATAGACATGTTGATTAACAACAGTTATAATTTTTTTTTCATACAGATTCACAGATATTAAGCCCACAATCTAACACCTCAAATGGTATAATTTATTTATAATTTATATCTACTTATGTAATTACAATTTATATTATTCACATATAGTTTTTAAAGAAAGAAGACAAAATAGAAAACAAAAGATGTACTCACCAAATTTAAGCCAAAAATTTGAAGGTAATATATCTAAATCTATAGTCCTTTATAATACATCCATCATAACAATACACATTCATGATTTTGCAACATCTTTGGAAGACATCAATTTCAGTTTCAACCTTCCAATAACACAACCAAATAAGCACCATGGAAAGGAAAATCATGCTTCTTAACAATCAATTACAAATGTTCATAACGATATTGCTTCTTCAAATTATAATATTACGCAACCACTTTCTGATATTACCAACGGTATATTTTAATAACTATACTTATCTTTTATACTTGTCCTTTAGATGATGATACATATTTTAATTTATATGTGAGTACTTACTTATAATTGTTTTGTATATATATTATAGTGTCTTATAGCAATGATGATAACAGCAGTCCACAAATCTCTCGGCTCATCAGAAAACAATATATTAATTCAAAAAAAGCAACCGCTCAATCTTCTAACGCTAAGAATATTAAAGCATCTTCATCCAAATCAAAAAAACAAAATAAATCTAATACATCTACATCAGATGTAATAGAACAAGATCAAGATGATGATGATGTAGAATTAATAAATCAAATATTCTCTGGTAAATCTAAAGGTAATAAATTATCTTTATTTTATTATCTTTTTTGAACATATCAAATTTGACTATGTTATACTGAAGTATTAATAAAAGTAGTAAATATTTTTTTGCAGATTATTTAGATCATGGAGATCAAAGTCATGTATGTGAAAAATGTAATGCAAAATTGTGGAAGGATGAAGCGTTACGAAGTAGACAAATAAAGAATAAATCAAGCTTTAGTTTATGTTGTGGATACAGCAAAGTTCATCTTCCAACTTTTAAAGAACCTCCATCCCGTTATAAACGTCTTTTTAGTGGTTTGGATTCAAAAAGCAAACATTTTTTGAAAAACATTCGTCGATACAATTCAATGTTTTCTTTTACATCAATGGGTGGAAAAGTTGATTCCTCCTTGAACCGAGGTAAGGGTCATTTTATTTTTAGATTGAGCGGTGAAAATTACCATTCCATTGGAAGTCTTCTACCAACAGATGGTTCAAACGCAAAATTTTCTCAGCTATATATATATATGATACTGAAAATGAGGTGGCAAACAGACAAGAATGCTTAGGGTATGTTTTCTACTTACTTAACAGAATTATATTTTATATCATTTATAGTGTTCACAAAAACTAACTAATTTTTGCATAACATAAATTTGTTTTCAGTAAATCCAACAAGGCATCGACAGAAGCATCTGAAACTTTTAATGTCGAGATTATTAAAGAGTTGAAAAACATATTAGATGCACACAATGAGTTGGTGAAATCTTACCGAATGGCCCGTGACTGTTTTCAAAGCAATCCTCATGCTGATCTAAAGTTACGCCTTATTGCAAAAAGAAATAAATATGGAAGAACATATAACTTGCCAACTGCTTCTGAGGTTGTTGCTTTAGTTGTTGGAGACATTGACACGTCACTTGAACCTAGAGATATTATTGTCAAGATCAAAGACGGTTTTCTACAACGTATTAGTGAATTACATCCTTCTTATGTGCCACTTCAGTATCCAATAATTTTTATTTATGGTGATGATTGTTACAGAATTGACATTCCTCATCGTGATGTTTGTGGTTCAAAGACCACTAAAACACGCTTATGCACAATGAGAGAGTTTTTCTGTTACATGATCCAAGACAGATTGAATCATTATTCATTGATTCTACTTTCTAGGCGCCTTTTTCAGAAATTTTTAGTTGATGCGTATACAATGATCGAAAGTGAAAGACTCTTTTTCATACGTAATCAGCAAAAGAAATTAAGATGTGAGACTTATGAGAATCTACGTTCTTTTCAAAATCAAGGCAACAACGATTTGTCTACAGTTGGTCAGCGTGTTATACTACCTTCTTCCTTTACTGGCAGTGCACGTTACATGTTGCAAAACTATTTAGATGCCATATCTCTTTGTAAGTGGTATGGTTATCCCGATTTTTTCATTACAATTACATGTAACCCAAAATGGCCAGAAGTTAAAAGATTTTAGAAGACATAACGCTTAATGCCGAAGAAAGACCTGATATTTTATGTCGATTATTCAAAATCAAATTGGATTCTATCATTAAAGACATCAAGGAGAATTCAATACTTGGAAAGGTCCAAGCAGGTACTTTTTTCTCCTTATTTCTACCGATCATCAACAAACATATATGTATGCTACCAAACCATATTAAGGAAAATAATTATACATATCATATATATTATTATACATCATATATTATATATATTTAACATACCATCCTACATAATAATATATTACATAATAAGCCTTATAAACATAAGGCAAACAGTTCAACATAAAAAAAATTGTCTTGAGTTAACCATACCATTACATATTAAAAACATGAAAACCAAACCTTTAAACACCCATCACCACCACCTCCATTCACCACCACTCATCACCTGCCTTCACCACCAGCCACCACCTAAATCCAAAATATAACCAAAACTCAAAACATTGTAACTTAAATGCTTAATTGTTGTTCTAATTTTCTCAATTAATCTAAAACTACTATAATAATAAGAATTTTCAAGCGTTACTATTAAACCTTAACTAACTTATTGAAATGCTTTATATATTTGAACCTAAAACTATACTAATAAAACTCTAATAATAAGCAAACAAAAACATCTATTCAAAATTATTATTTATAGGGTGTTTGGGATTCCTTATTTTCATAACTTATAACTAATAAACTTTTTGAAATGTTAATAAAGTGTTTGGCAAACCAAAACTCCTTTTTGATTTTAACTTATGATTAAAGCAAAATAAATGAGTTTTCAACAGTTAGGAATCTCTAACTTATTAACTTCATGGATTTGAATTACCTATTACACCCTTTAACCCTCAAAAACCATTACACTTCTTTTAAAAAAATGTCTATTTTGGTCAATTTGATTTTTCTAAACACATAACCTAATCCAAACTTTTTTTTTAAAACTTATTTTTAATAATGCATAACTTTATAACTCCTTTTAACAATAAGTCCCTTTTCACTTAAATAAGCTATCCCAAACACACCCTTAATAATCATATTATAACACTAATATATTACAACTATTTAGTTAAAGAATATAATTCTCATATACAAAACATATAACACATTTCCCCTATTTTACTATGTGTAAAATGTTACTTATCATAACTTTTTCAATGTATAAAATGACTACTAAATCCAGAAATACAAATAAATTAAGGTACAAGGTTAAGTAAAAAGATTAATATAGAAATTTTGATATTTAATTTATTTACCTCAATAGAAGCATTCATCATCACTTGTGATGTCTAGATCCACATCTGAGACATAGCCATCACTGCCTTTAGATTCTTCACCACTAATCCAACCAGCAGCAACAAACTCTTTTCTAATTTCTTCTTCCTCATCTAATCTCCTTGCAAGAGCCTGTTTGAAACTAACAAGTGATGAATGAATGGTTCCAACAAAAATCGGTTCAATGGAAAGCATCTCTTCAAAAAAAGAAACCCCTTGCATATTCAGAACTTCATCCAATGACAAGATTTTTGTTTCATCATTGTCATAATCAAGTTGGATGTTCTGATCAGTTTCTAAAAAAGTCCATTGAATGACTTTTGCTGGAACTTGTGGTTGTTCTTGATTAGGATTGAATCTTTGATGAAGCTTTCTCATCAGCTTCATTGGTTTTCCAAAATCCTCTCCGGGACATATTCCTAGGTCATACAGCTTTCTGAGTACATCTTCTTCTAAATTCAACACCCCTCTAACAGTTGAAATTTTTATCACCCTTCTATCAGTCATTCTTAGCACTAAACAATCTTGTAAATGTTTATACCTCCACGAAACTAGACCTGCCATATTTTTTTTCTGAAAACTTAAAGAAGAAAGTTCAAAAGATGTGTTGTTCATCTTCCATTTGACATATATTAATACTTTGTAAACAAAATCTTCAAAATCTCATCATTAAATTCGTAAACTAGACTTTTGGTTCTCCAGCTTCCATCATCATTATTTTTGACGGCTCTAGGTTATTATTATACTTGACCTTTCATTTCTGATTTGACCTATTTCATATTAACTATAGTATATATTATGCCATATATAGAAATCCACCAAATCTTACCACATTTTATATTAATTATAAACTTTCTATTAACATTAAATGTCTCTTTTGTATTCAACTTTAACTTAATACACATATTTTTGCTATTCATTTTGATGACACAATCTGATATGTTTGTTTATCGTTTTTTATAGTTGTATATACAGTGGAGTTTCAAAAACGTGGGTTGCCTCATGCTCATATGTGTTTATTTATGCATGCTGATCACAAACTTCCAACAGTTGAACATATTGATCCATTTATTTCTGCTGAAATACCAGACAAAAAGTTAGATCCAGAAGTGTATTATCTTGTAAGGGAGTTCATGATTCATGGTCCGTGTGGCATTGCAAATAAGAACTATCCATGCATGATTGACGGAAAGTGTTCAAAAAATTTTCCAAAAAAAATCCATGAATTCACATCAATTGACGGTGATGGTTATCCCGTATACAGAAGACGAAATAATGGTTTTTTTGTTAAGAAGTCAAGTGTGATGTTGGATAATACAAGCGTTGTGTCGTATAACAAACCCTTTTAAAAAGATATCAAGCACACATCAATGTTGAGTGGTGCAATCAAGCCGGTTCCATCAAATATTTGTTTAAATATATAAATAAAGGCCATGATAGAGCATCGGTTTGTTTTGTACCAACCAATCAAGAAAATCAGAATCAAGAAAACATTGATGAAATTAAAGACTACTATAGTTGTAGATATATATCTGCATGTGAAGCATCATGGAGGATTTTTTTCATATGATATACATTATAGGACTCCCTCAGTGATTAGGCTTCCTTTTCATCTACCTGGTCAACAGCAGGTTATTTATGAGTCGTTTGATGATCTTGATGATATATTAGATAAACCTTCTGTTGCTTCCTCAATGTTTTCAGAGTGGTTCAAATGCAATCAAAATTATCCAGAAGCACGTACTTTAACTTATGTTGAATTTCCTACAAAGTTTGTTTGGAAAGCCGACAAACGTTATTGGAAACCAAGGAAAAAAGGATTTTCCATTGGCCGAATTCATGCAGTTTCTCCTTCTCTTGGTGAAGCTTATTATTTAAGAATTTTGTTGAACAAGGTAAAAGGTCCAACAACATTTGCTCAAATTGAACAGTCAACTCTGTTGAATATCCAACATTTAGAGATGCATGTTATGCATGTGGGCTTTTGGATGATGACAATGAATACGTTGAAGCAATTGTAGAAGCAAGTTTTACTGGCACTGGTTATTACTTAAGAAGTTTATTTTGCACATTGAATATGTTGGAGAGCATATCTAGACCTGAATTTGTTTGGGAAACTACGTGGACTTATTTGTCAGATGATATTTTATACAAACAGCGTATTGTTTTAAAGCATCCAGGTATAAAATTTAATATCATGTTTTAATTTCATGTTTTTTTTTTCTATTTAAAGATATATATTTAATTTATTTGTTGTATAACATATTTTTTTAAAATGTACAGGTTTAGAACTTAATGAAGAACAACTCAAAAACCTTACATTGTTTGAGATAGAAAAGTTTCTATTAAGAAATAATTCTACTCTAAAAAAGTTTTCTACTATGCCTTTTCCTAATAAAGATTCCATCTCTTCTGCAAATAATATTTTACTTAGTGAAGAACTAGCCTATGACAATGTTATGTTAGCTCAAGAGTTTGAACAACTGTTTTCTTCATTTACTGATGAGTAGCATTCTGTATATGAAGAAATCATTGAAGCGGTTGATAAGAATAAAGGTGGGGTATTTTTTGTTTATGGTTATGGTGGGACTGGAAAAACTTATCTTTAGAAGACCTTATGTGCATCTATAAGATCTCAAGGAAAAATTGTTTTAAGTGTTGCTTCAAGTGGAATCGCTTCACTTTTGTTATCCGGAGGTAGGACTGCACACTCCCGGTTTCACATCCCAATTAATTTGGTTGAGGATTCATTTTGTTACATAAAGCCAGATAGCGATCTTGCATATTTATTAAGAGAAACGTCACTAATTATATGGGATGAAGCACCGATGGTCCACAAGCATGGGTTTGAAGCTTTGGATAGATCATTAAAAGATATTTTAACATCCGCATCAGGAGCTTCTTCGAATTTACCATTTGGTGGAAAGGTGATTGTTTTTTGAGGAGACTTTAGACAAATATTTCCAGTTGCCCCAGGTGGAAGTAGACAACAAATTTTCAATTCATGTTTAACTTCTTCTTACATTTGGAGAAATTGCAAAGTCCTTAAGTTGACAAAAAATCTGAGGTTAAGTACCTCAATCCATTCAAGTGAAATTGAGCAAACTAAAATGTTTGCACAATGGCTTTTGGATATAGGCGAAGGTAATGTTGGTGGTACCAATGATGGTGAAGCACAAATAGAAATACCATAAGATCTTCTTATCAGACATTTATGTAATCCAGTTTCAGAATTAATAGACTTTGTCTATCCCTTTGTTTTACAAAATTTCAAAAAACAAAATTATTTTCATGAAAGAGCAATACTTGCTCCAAAAAATGATATTGTTCAAGAAATTAATGATCGTTTGCTGTCAATATTTCCTGGAGAAGAAAGGGAATATCTAAGTTCTGATAGTGTATGTCCTACCGACATGATTAATGAGAATTTAGATGAAAGTTTATGCTCTCTAGACATTCTTAATGGAATTAAAGCATCAGGTTTGCCAAATCACAAGTTGGTGTTAAAGGTAGGAGTTCCTGTTATGCTACTTAGAAATATTGATCAGAAAAGTGGATTGTGTAACGGTACTCGTTTAAAGGTGGTCTCATTGGGAAAATGTATTATACAAGTGGAGATTATATCAGGTAGTAATATTGGAGATAGGCATTATATTCCAAGAATTACTTTAATACCTACCGACAAAAAACTTCACATTAAGCTACAAAGAAGACAATATCCGCTTGCTTTATGTTTCGCAATGACCATAAACAAAAGTCAAGGGCAATCACTATCAAGAGTCGGATTATATTTGAAAAAGCCCGTTTTCACACATGGTCAATTGTATGTTGCATTATCAAGAGTTACAAGACGAGACAGACTTAAAGTTCTAATTCTAGATAGTGATGGTAATACTTCAAATGAAACATCAAATGTTGTATATAAAAAAGTATCTAGAAGTTTGTAAGTACTTTTCAAAAGTTTATCAATATTCATGTTTTTAAACAATTATGGTCAATTATTTTGCACCTCATAATGTTGACATATATTCCACGATCATAATCGTTGAATTCAATCAATATAATAAAAAGCCTTTACTTCAAGCAATATAGTTAAAAGTAGTCCATCATTATAGTACTAAGTTACAAACATTTTAAATTAACAAAAAGTCTTACATAAAGCCATACATATTAAAAGGTCAAAGTCATGATTACCAAACATAAAACATAAAAAACAAATTTTCTTAATTGTTCACAACATTACTTATGATTATTTTCCCCTCCCTTTTGTTAAAAGCAAACAAACATTTGTCACCAACATTCAAGTCAAAAATGGTTAACATACCTTTGAAGTCGTGGACACGGTATCTCGGTTTGTTGTGTGGAGTTTCCACCCGAAGTTCACTTTTAAATTCCACACCTTCGTTGTTTCTGATGATCACATTCCTTGCTTGATTCAACTTTGATTTGCTTGCAAAATGATTTGGTAAACGCTGGGGAAAAAATGAAAACATTATATTTTATGAATGCTATATTTGTAGTGTAAAATTAAAACTATCACCAATTGTTAGAGAATTACCAAACGATCAACAATTGTTTTCTGGAATTGTAAATCATCATCATCATCCACATTAACCGCATCATCATTTTCTTCATCACCATTTGTACCATCATCAACTTCAACATGAACCTCATTTATCCCAACAACATTTTCTTCATCACCATTTTTAGAGGTATCCAAATCAACAACATCAACATCAACATTATTTTCAGACTCTTGATTCATTCCCACAGAAGTTACTTCAAAATCAGCATTATTCTCATCAAGATTCTCATCAGATTCATCTTCAACAGATTCAAGATCAAGATCTATAATTTCTCGAACATTTCCCGGACATTGAAATGGTGTCAACCTATATTCCATACCATCTCCCTTGAAAGTTGTTAACTTGAAAACATCTCTACCATCATAATCAAATACCATATGTTGTCCCGTGTTCAGTTTCAAAGCTTCAACTACTTTCAGCCAACCCCTTTTAAAAAAAATATTCTCCTCCAAATTGAAGGATTTTGACTCTACAATCATTCATGTCATCAACACATATCGTAAAATCTCCGATAGAGATATATTCTAGGTCTTCAAATAGTTGAAAAAAAAAATTGGCACCTCCTTTATATTCAAAAACATGAAAAACTATTTTAAAATTTTCTATACTCTAACTATTACTTTAAAGTCACAATTAGAATACATACCACATAATCAATGTCTACAAGGAATAGCCTTTTATAGAATGAATTGTCGTCAGCAGTAACACGAGTGTTATTGAAATGCTTGTAACATCCCGAAATTTCCAAAATAATATTAATTATATTACTTAATAATAGAGGGAAAGTTTACTCGGGTTATCGGGAAATAAATAAATAGAGTAGGAGTTGGTATGGGTCGGGCTAGTGTTGGGTAATGGATATGGGTTATGGACTTGGGTTATGAAAGAAGGAAGGAGAGTCTATGGGCTTGAGCCCATGATCCCTAAATATAAATACCATTAATCACCATTTAATCCTCATTCTCACATATTCCATACACCACCAAAACACACACTTAATATTTCTCTCTAGTTCTTCCTTATCTCTAGCCTAAATCAAGAAGGAAACCGAACACCGACCCGAGGTAACGATAGTTTAATATTGTATGAGCTTAACCCGTTAGATATAGTTGCGAAACGACGAGCCGACACCGTTAAACCGTTAAACTCGTTTTTCCGGTGAGTTTGCGTATTTCCGGCGGCTTTCTGGCAATGACGGCGCCGGAAAGGCGGCGCCGGAAAATTTAATATGAGGATATGGGTGTCAGGGAATGTTCTGACATTACCTGACCTAACCCTAATTCGCTATGGGAACTTAGCGAATCAGAGGGTGATTCTTTAGCTGATTCGCTATGGGAACTTAGCGAATCGGAGGGTGATTCTTTAGCTGATTCGCTATGGGAACTTAGCGAATCGGAGGGTGATTCTTTAGCTGATTCGCATAAGGAAGCCTAACGAACTAGGCTTGATTCTTTATCCGATTCGTTAAGGGAAAAGGGTAACGAATTACCCTTGATTCGTTAAGACCATTCGTTAACAGAGATAACGAATTAGAAAGTCCAATTCGCTAAGACCAAAGTAACGAACTAGAAGTTTAGCATAATGACAGAATGGTCCTTGTACTTAGAAAGGAATGAGATAATTACATAGTAGCCCTTGGACTTTGATAATTTATGAAAGATACCCTTAAAGGATTAACGAGCAATGATTAACTAACCGGGTAATGATTCAATGAAGTAAAATCGGCTTAGACACGTAAGACTAATTAAGTAGTAATGAGAATGGCTAGAGTAGTATTTGATATTCAATTATTAAACAGTTAGACGCGCACAGCTCGAGAAGGAATAACCAGTAGCAGAAGAAGTAACCAAGTTCAGGTGAGTTTCTAGCCCCAGTTCCTTGTTATGTTTTCGGGGCTGTGTGCATACTCGATGTGATTAGTTAATACACTTACCTTAAGTGGTAAGTTTATGCTATAGATGTTATATGAGGTAGCTATTATACAATGTTTGTCGGTACGTGAACGATCTTTGGATATTGCACGTATCGCCATGAATAGTGATTGCCAAGTGGTTATTAGTGTGTATGAATGCTATGATGTGACTTGCTTATTATGTGAATGATATGAAGCATGTTGTAGACAAGTAGAGGTAGAGTGTGTTAGAAGTGGCAAGAGTCTAGTAAGAGTGTTAGTGGCATGACGATAGTACGTGGTAGGGTAAGCGTATACGTGACTACGTCATTAAAGTGGCAAAGTGGCATAACGTTATACGTTATTAAAATGGCAAAGTGGCAAAGTGGTAGGTGTAAATAAGAGGCTAAGTGGTAAGGTGAGCAAGTTAGATAGTGGACTACGTGTCTCCGGATACGTATATGATGCATGTAGTGGTTATATGATAAGTTGCTTGATTAACTAGAACTCACTCAGCGTAGCTGACTTTTAGTATGCACGCAGGTGATCAGACCAAAGAACTAGCATGAGGATGGCACATGAACGTGGATTGAAAGGCTGGCATCTGAAGATGGAAGAAAAGATGTTTTAAATATAATGTTTTGTGTTGGTATCAAAGAAAAGATTTAATGTTTTGTAATGAATTATTTAAGTTGACGTTTCCGTGAAAGTTTTATTTAACTATGATTGTAAGAACTGTGTACATGAGTAAATCCGACGCTAAAGTAGGGCTACCGGGTACGGGGCCTTACAATGCTGAATTGTGAAACTTGAATTTCCATCATGCTTAAAGACCAAAAAATCGCCATAAGCTAACTTCAAATCAGAAGCAACGTTTTCCCATCCTTTACTTATCCTATAACCATTCTTCACATATTTTATTGAAACTGTCCATTTTGATCCATTTTTTTTCTAATAGTAGTACAACCAAGTGGATAGTTGTATTTTAAAAATAACTCATCGTAGTTTAACGGTAGCTTCTGAAATAAATACAAATTCAAAACCATTTTACATTAATATACTTATTATTTACTGATACTATTTAAAAACTACAAGGCTTACCACAGAAGTTGCATTAGGGTTTTTTACAATCCTAAGAAACCTTGGACCCATCTGACCTGTGAATGATTATAACAGTCAATTTTGTATTACAGCTTATGTTATCATTCAAACATATCAATAAATAAATAGTAACAAAATTTCAAAAATAATACAAACATTATTTCATTCTAATTATATTTATTTTCAAAAGCCCTAATTTTATTTATCAAAATACACATACATAATTTTTCATTTAATTTTGTTATGCAATCTACATAAACATAAAGATAACTTATATTAAAACATTAAACTTAACAGATTATTTTAATCATCACCGTCTTTACTAAAAACTTTCAGATTTTCACTTATTTTAACCTAAATCAACACAATACTTAGTATGTGAAAAGTAACTCACCAAATATAGAAGATCTTAACAACAAGATAACTGATTCTTTTAGTTCAGCCGTATATACTTTCGATTTGGAAGATGGAAGATTTGAAGATGGAAGACTGAGGATAGAAGATGAAAAGGAGTTAATGTAAAGACATTAACTTAAACAGTGTTTTATTGGGATTCAAAGTTATATAGATAATATATTCTTCATTTTTATTCTTTTATTTTTATAATACAATTAATATGACGTTTTTTTAACAACAAATTCGGAACTTTTTAATTTTTTCATAAACATTAATTCATTTTTTCTTTTACAATCTTTAGAAGATTAATTATTTATAAAATTGATATGAAATTTACAAATTACTCATATAAATAACATGAATGAAGTTTTTATTTATAGTTCATCCCCTTCATTTTTTATGTTTAATATAAAGAACTTAAGTGTACTAATTATCATGTAATTTTGTAAATGATACTCTATGAAACTTTGTAGTGAACTAATTCAAACGCCAAAATGGATGATTCGATAGTCGATACAAACATCAAACTCTCTATATTAATGTCTTTAGAAATTAGTAAATAAAAACTAGAATCTATATATCTTAATACAATAGATTTTAATTGAATTTTATGGATATATAATAGAAGTTGATTTATATAAATTTCAGATATTTTATTATATATTGTTATTATTATGTTACGTAAACACATTTCTCAACCCGTGTAGAACACGGGCATATAACCTAGTTGTTTCTATATGCTTCTATCACAATGAATACACAATAATTTTTTTTGGAATGAATAACAATAACTTATGTATTGATATTGTTTTTTATGTTATACTCTTACAATAATTATATTCATTTGCTATAGACAATATAAATAAGCAGTAGCTTGTTTATTAAATATGTATATAAAGATTATTAAAACCCTAGTAATATTTATTAAAACCCTCGTAATGTCAGTAAATTAAAATAATAGTAATATTTATTACCTGTAAGGTTTTTTTTTTCGAACGATGACTTTCTCAGTTAAGGGTAATCACAACTCCTACGAGAGGAGCCCCACCATCCCACTCGGGCCAGACTATGTTGTCTTAGTCGGATCCACGCTGGCATCAAAGTTTGGCTTGGGCGTTCCCGGTAAAACCCGACAGCCCCAACCCGCCCGAAGGCACGACAGTCGAGTTAACCAGAACGAGTCTGAAAACAAACATAAAATCCAGGCGGCATCAGGATTCGAACCCAGGCCAAAGGCCGGGTCATCCATCATTTGCCATGTGAAATGACCACTCCGATGGAATGGAACCCACTATTACCTGTAAGTTACTCTGCATTTGAAGAATCAATTTGTTTAAAAATTTAAAATCTAAAATCACATAAATAAAAATGACGATTGAAACCCTACGAGAACATAAGTTAACATATGAAAACGTATTAACGCTGACTCCTAGTGGTGTTGCACACATCAGCCCAGCGCAACATGACGGGTATGTCTACCTAGTTATATTGCTCTTTAGGTTACAATATTTCGGGATGGAATGTATCTAACTTTAAGAGATATTTTTGAGAGCTTAAATTTTAACAAGGTAGTAAAATAATGTTTGATGAGATGTCAATGATGATAAAGTTGAAACTCATATAACATAGCAACTTCGACTTAGACGGACTCATTACTAGCTTATCTATATATATATATCTATACTAGATATAATCCATCTCCTCTGAGCAAATTAAGACACTTTCGGTTTTAAATCATTACACTCTATAAAGTTTATCGAACAACACCTAATCTAAATGGGAGGGCAAAATTGTCTTTTGCTCCATTTAATTTTATAAGTTACACATTTGCTCCCTAAACTTTACTCAACTTTAAATTATTTAAATATTACTTACACTTTTGTCCCCTTATCTTAAAATATTTCATTTGAAACCAACTTTTTCGCACAATTTTTAAATTGCCATACATTTTTCATCGTATATATTTAAATAAAATACACACTAGAAACAAACAATTAATTTTTTTATAAGACATAATTACAAAGTTAGTCTCTTACGTTTCCCTAAAGTAAAAAAGATTGGGAATTAAGGGTATGTTTGGTTGGAAGTAATGGAATGAAGAGGGAATGGAATGAGAGAAGAAATTGAATGAGCAAGGGAATGAAATGGATCATTACCATTCCTTTGTCTTGTTTGATCAACCTATGGGAATGAAATGAATAATTACCTTATGTTGTTTGGTATCAAAAAAAATGTAGGAATGAAATAGAAATAATAAAAATATTCATATCCCAAAATATAATTTTTTTACCAAAAAAAAAACTAAAATGGCGACGGTGGTGGTTTTAGCTCCGGCGACGAAAATGATGGAGGTGGCGGCGGTTAGGTGGGGTGGTTGTGGTGGTGGGGGTGTCAATGGTGGTAGTAGCATTGGTAGTGATGGCGATGGTAGAGTGGCGGCGACGGTGGTGGTGGTTAGGCAGTGGCAGTGGTGGTGGCGGTTATGGTCAGGTGGCGGTGGTAGCGCGGACGGTCAGGTGGTGGTGGTGGCTGAGGTGGTGGCGACAGTGACGGTCAGGTGGTGGTGGTAGCGATGGTGGTGGTGGTGGTGGTTGTTAGGTGGTGGTGGTGGTGGTGGTATTTAGAAAGTAGGGTGATGGAGGAATGGAATGAAAAAAAGGGGGGTGGGAAGGAATGGTTTTGATGGAATTGGATTTTATGTGTAATGGATGATTCAATTCCATTGAGTAACCAAACAGCACTTTCTTCATTCCCACGTAATGAATCATTTCATTATCTCTGTCATTCCTGCATACCAAACGCTACGTGAAGGTTTAAAAGTTGCATGTATGGGTACTAAGATTTTAATTTTGTAACAATACTAGGTACTAACTTTAACTTTCGTTAAAAGTTAAGTGAATTTGCGTCAACTTGCTATCGTAACGCTTGGGTTAATTGTCATTACACATTCTCACTAAATTATTTTGCATATTTGTGTTTAGGAAAATTTTAGAATTTCACGTTCTAATTAGTATGGAAACTAGTGATTCACCGGTGCGTTACACGACAAATTCGGTAGGCAAAAGTCAAGCGTTGCACTTGTGAGTCAACGTAAATTTTGTATGTATTGACTACGTTCATTACGGTACCGGAGCTAAACCTAAAAAAGAAATTCATCATATTAACATGCTTAATAAAATAGCGGTGCCTGTATAGCGTATCTTTTTTAAATTACAATATTTATTCAGCTGATAAAATCGGACGTTGTGTTATAGCAGTGAGTTGACGCATATTTGATGGGTATTGTTTAGTAAAGGTACCTTTATAAAATCCAAAATATAAACTTGTTGAATTAACATATAAAAAATTAACATAAAAAATAAAATGTTTGATATGATTTTCATTCGGTAGGCAAAATCGGCCGTTGATAAATTCGAGCGCCGTAGCCAGGGCATTGGTAAACCCGAACGTTACGACGACGAGTTGACGCAAACCCCGTTAACTTTTAACGGAAGTTAAAGTTAGTACCTAACATTATAACAAAATTAAAGCCTTAGTATCCATATCTGCAACTTTTAAACCTTAGTCCTGAATCTTGTTACTTTAATGAAACATTGTAGACCAACTTCATAATTGTGTTTTTTTTTAACTACCAACAACGTCTGGCTACCCGGATACACCAATTGACAAAGATCCACCCACGCCTTCTATTACAAACAAAGCTATTAACCCGACCCGTCACCAATAATTTGAAGGGGAACCCGCTGCCCGAAGCTACTCTAACTAATAACCTCCCTAAGACCACTCTCATTGGGAGGGTTTTGTTCGGTCGAAATTATTATAAGAAATCATAAACTCCAATAAAATAGGCAATCAGTTCGGTGGAGCGAACAAAAGTCGGTTGTGGTAATTGGCATTTATCCCTTTCCATTATTTTTAAAATACTTTGCCACTTTTCTTTTTTCTTTTATATATTTAACCATTATTTTGCCACACATGTGACTTCTCCGTTTCTTCTATTCTTTAACTAGGTTATTAACCCGTGTCATACACGGGTGAAAGTATTAAAATTTTCGAACAAACACATGTCATTTGAAAGGACAGCATAAGTTGTTATATGTTATTCAGGACAACAACATACTTTAAGTTGTAAATAATATTTGTACGAAAACAAATGATTGTGAAATACAAAGATAAACCCAAATAACATTCAAATTAAAGTCTTTGAAAACATAATCAAAAGTTAAAAATGTAAAATACATAAGCTATTAAAAAGACTTCCTTATGAACCATATTGATTCTTTATTTGTAACTTTATCTTCCTTTTAAATAAGAATTTTAACACCACTCTTCGCTTTTAATAAAGCTACATAGAGTTGTCCATGTGTAAACACCGGGTCTCTAAGATATATGTCAACTTTTGCTAGAGATTGACTTTGACTTCTATTAATGGTCATTGCAAAACAGACTACAACTGGAAAAAAACTACAATCTCTTCAATTTAAACGAAAGTTTCATATCTGAAGGTGTTACACCACAACGAATTATATAAGTGCAATAACCAGTATTAGTACCTGAAATAATTTTTACTTCAACAAAACACATTTCCCAACTTAATTACTCGCAATCTAGTTCCATTACACAAACCGTTCTTCTGATTCATATTCCTTAGTAACATTATTGTCACATCGACTTTTAGAACCAATCGATGAGTCAAAATAATTTTGGTCTTTTTGATTTTATTTAGCATAATGTGTTTTTGAAAATTTTAGTTCAAATTAAAATCTAAAAAAATAACTGGTATGATGTTAATTAAAAACCAAAAAATTGATTTTTTATATGGAGCACAACTAAATTTGTTAATTTTGTTGCCAAGTATGGAAACAATATAAATTGAGTAAACCAGATATAAGTAAAAAAATAAGGAGAAATATTTTTGTGCCTCTAATTAACATAATTTATTCGTATACACATTTTAATTAAAACATATATTTTAATTGGTTTTAAGAAAATAAAATAGTATGAATAACTTAAAATTATGTTTCATATCAATTCTAAAAAGAAAATAGAAAAAAGAAATATGTAAACATACATTAAATGTTATTAAAGCTTTGTTTAACAAAGAGGTATAATGTGTTAATAATAAAAATAATAGAAATCGTTTATAATTTTCTGTTACAAGTGCCTAATTTTTAGGTAATAACATATCAAATTTTATTTACTTTATTTTAGTAATAAAAAATTATACTTTAATACAATAGCGTGTATTAACGTGTTTAAAATAAAATGTAACCGTTCAAAATGTTAATAAGTAGTTCTCTTGGCGTTGAAGCTGCACGTTTACAAAAAAAATACATACTTAAAAATTTTAATGGGTAACTAAAAAATATGAAAATAACTAACCGTTTGAAATCTTCTTATTGGAAGGCGTTGATCGACCAAAAATTACATTTTCTTTAATTTTGAAGACATCTGTAATAGAATATAATATGGTTAGCATATGAAAAAATGAACAACATAAATATAAAAACCGAATTTTATAGAGCATGATGTTACAATTTTTCTTACATAATGAATGATTTTAAAACATAAAACAAAAAAAAATTAGAAAACAGGAAACCAAATACTATTAACCTTAGTGACAATTGTAGGTTATTTATATTTGGTGTTCGTAAATATATTAAAAATATGAAATTTAGAAATATTACACAGGAAACAACAATAATACAACTTACTCTACTGGATATGAAGACTCTCAGCTAACTTGAATCTACATAGATAATCAGAAATTCATTTATGTAAAAGTATCTAACCCACCAATATATTTCTAGAATAGTAGCCCATGTTACACATGGGTTGAAAACATATAAACAACCAAATACATATAGACAACCATAAAATTTCATAACTAACATATTAAACCAACAAAAATATTTAACATAAGTTTGTAACCAAAATATTAAACATTTAGACTGTATACATAAAAAGTTAATAGTTACACAAACTTACTATACACCTAAACTAAAAAACCAAATGAAGATACGAACATGTTATAATCATATTAGCCCACCATTAACTTCTTCGATATTTTACAAAAAAAAATCATTTTGCTTCACAATCTAAAAAACAAAATAAACCATAACAGCCTAATTAAATATACAGCTAAAGTTTTTAAGGTATTATGAGTTTCATTTCAACATTAATAAATAAATAAAGGTATATTTTATTATAAATTATTTGTAATTAAACTTTTGTTTTATTTCAATTCAAATATGTAAAGCCCCGTTACCGGTAGCCCTACTTTCGTGTTGGATTTACTCATAAACGCAGTTCTAATATCAGAGTTAATTAAAACATTCGCGGAATATAAAAGCTTTCATAAAACATTTCATAACAAAACACATCTTGTCTTAAAACAACATCTTGTCTTTCAAAATAAACAAAACATTAAACTTAAACGTCTTGAGTCTTCCGATGCCAACCTCTTATTCAGTGCCACGTGTCTCCTCAAGCGAGCTGTCTCATCCTACTCACCTGCGTGCATACTAATAGTCAGCTACGCTGAGTGAGTTCTAGTTAATCATACATTATACAATACACATAACTTATATTCTTTCAATCATACTTTCATACTTTCATACTTTCTTTTGTATTAACTTGCTTTCATATCCTATGTTATAAAGAACATTACGCCCTACATTCCTCGAGTATTATTAGGGCTCGGTACCCTCCTTCCTCGAGTATTATTAGGGCTCGGTACCCTCTTTCCTCGAGTATTATTAGGGCTCGGTACCCTCTTTCCTCGAATATTAGTAGGGTTCGGTTCCCTAGTTCTCGAATATTAGTAGGGTTCGATTCCCTCTTCGTTACCATACAACCATACATCATACCTCGAGTATTATTAGGGCCCGGTACCCTCTTCGTAACCATACAACCATACAACCATCCTTTCCTTCTTTTATTAACTTTATCACATTCATACACATAAGCATACATATCATCCTTACCTTATACATAGCGTTACAACTTGACAGTACGTGCAATATCCGAAGATTGTTCACGTACCATCAAGCAATCATTCATACATTTCACATTATTCGCATAAGGCATACGCTTATCTCTTAGGATAAGCGTATTAACAAACATATTGAGTATGCACACAGCCCCGAAAACATAACACATAAATGGGGCTAGAAACTCACCTGAATCCTGTTACGCTCTCCGTTAATCGTTATTCCCTTCTTGAGCTGTGCACGTCTAACTATATAATATTTACATGTATCAATTAACTACTACTACTCATGTTGTATTTTTATCTTTATATAACCCACAACGAACGGGGTCCGGGGGCAGCACCCCTGGCAGCGGGGTCTAGGGGCGGCAGCCCCTAGCAGGGTCCAAGGGGCAGAGCCCCTGGCTGGGGTCGAGCTGCCAGGTCAGCTTGGAAAAATTTTATTTCCTTTAACTGTCTTAACACATTTTTCATTAGGTTTTTAATTTATTTTCTAATCGAACTTGACTTTAGACGAAGTTAGTGTTCGGCGAAGTTAAGGTAGGCGAACTTAACCTTAGGCGAAGTTACCAATTAGGCGAACTTAGCCTTAGGCGAAGTTATCAATTAGGCGAACTTGCTTGCAAGCGAAGTTAAGCTTGCAGGAGAAGTTACAGTTTGCAGGCGAAGTTACAGTTTGCAGGCGAAGTTACAGTTTGCAGGCGTAGTTGCCCAGCTTCGCCTCTGTTCAATCTTAATCCCCCAAAATCATCATCGTTTTACTGAGAAATCCATGGGTATGGTATTTGACTAACCCGGGATCATTCCTATGGTCGTTTTTGGATAAGGTTTGACCCGAAAACACGTAAAGTTTGGACCTTTAATTTCATGAACGTTCAATACAAGTGTTAAGGGTTCATGTTTCCATTTTCGGGTTCTTTACACTTATTTTTACTATCAAGTTTACAACTTTATCTTTCGTTTATACTTGATCTTTTCTCGTTCTAAGTTTCAAGACTAAAAGTGTATAAAAATAAAAACTTTAAAGGTAAAACGGCTTACCTTTATACGTTCTTCGGTCTCGTTTAGCTTGCTTAAGGGCTCTAGATCTTGTATCTATCTTGAATCGCGTGTGCTTGCTCGGACCTCACCTCTCTTTCTCTCGGCCGAAATATGGTGGTGTGTGTTTTTGAATGTGTAGAGATTTGGATGGATATAAATGAGGGTTTAGGGTTTTAGGTTGGTTTAAGAAGGTATTTATACCCCTTGAAGCCCATGGACCTAAGGCCCATTCTCATTTAACCCATCTTAATTAATCTAAGTCCATGATCCGTTCTTTACTCGATATTAATTTAATTAATAACGCGAAATCACTAAACGTAACTTTCTTTATTTAACATTATAATGTTTAGGATGTTACAAAATACCATTTAGTTAAATGTATTAAGTTAAATCCTACTATACTATTAAAACAATTGAGATTGGGTCCACATGACTCTTCTCTATTGGTCCATTCCCTTTATTTCTAAATATGTCCTATACTTCCCTAATTTTCTTAACAATTAAATATATCAAAAAGAAATTCAATTACCAATAATTAATGTAACATTTAAGTTTAAGAATAAGAATATAATTACAATTCGAATATTATAATATTACAATACATGGTTTCCTTAAGAGTCTTCTAATATTCAATTCATTTTAACCTAATCCTACTATACTAATAAAACAATTGAGATTGGGTCCACATGACCCTTCTCTATTGGTCCATTCCATTAGAAAACCAAATATATCCTATACTTCTCTAATTTTTTTAACAGTTAAATAAATCAAAAAGAAATTCAATTACCAATAACTAATGTAACCATTTAAGTTTAAGAATAAGAATATAATTACAATTCCAATATTACAATACATGGTTTTCTTATGAGCCTTCTAATATTCAATTCTTTTTAACCTAATCATCCAAATCACTCTTTCACTTCGCCATTATTTTACATCTATCCGATGATGATTTCATTAGAACTTGCAATTGTAATCAACCTTGGAGTTTGCCTAAATTAGTGTGATCAACGATAAAGTAAGGCTCCATTATTTGAAGACAAGAATTGATCTGATTTAAGTAGATCCATAACGATGTACCTGCTCAGCATCTGGAAGTATACTGTTAATCATGTCTTCACATCCATAGCTGTTTTACCCCGTCAATTAGCGTTTTTCGGGGTCACTAAACCATCAGCTTTGTATGGTTAAACGATTTATTATTTAAGATTACTAAATTAGGTTAGTATGTTTAATGTTTAATTGTTAAATAATTGTTAATTGATATTATTAATTGATATGTTTCATTTTATAGTACTAAATTTTCTTCGACATTTTAATTTTAACTAAATACGGTATTTACAATTTTTAGACTTTAAATCCAGTATTTACATAAAAAACCCAGACATTTACTTTGCAAACCTTTTAAAACTTACACAATCAATTAACTTTGTATATTTGGTAACAACTAATTATTAGTTGTTAAATTAGTTTTTTTGTTTTAAAAATGAATGCAATAACATCTCCGGGTTTATTTTTTTATTTATTTTGTACATTTTTATATAAACATTTTTATATAATAAAAATTTATAACTTCTAAAACTTACAAAATCAATTAACGTTGTATATTTGGATACAACTAATTCTTAGTTGTTAAATTACTCGTTTTGTTTTTTAAAATGAATGCAATAACATATCTGGGTTTACATTTATGATTTTTTGTATATTTTTATATAATAAAATTTTATAAACTTTTATTTTGAAAAACATTTACTATTTTTATATATTAAAGTCTTTGTATTTTTAGCTTCTATGATATTTCATATAACCTTAAAATATATATTCTTCTTTAATTCAAAATGTTAATTTAATTATTAAACTATTATATTAGATTTATATAGCTATCTTAAGTATGGTATATGGTATATTCTTTAATTTCATTCAACAATTTGAATTTTAAATAAGTAGATATCTATTTTTAATTAAATCAATATGAAATCATTTTTACATTAAAACCGTTTGACTACTAATAACAATATTAATTAGATAAATTATAGGTTTGAACTTTCCTTTTTTTGTTGCATATGTCAAAATTCAAATTTATATGAAACTGATTACCTTGAATGCAATTGAAAATAATAATTTTTCTTTAATTAACTAACCAAAAAATAATTATGTGTATTTAATATAACACAATATTAACTTTTCAGTATAATCAAAAGTAAATTATTTAAATTTCATGTATTAATTAAATTTGTCATTTATGTTAATTAAAAATTGGTCAAATATAAAATATGGAAAGTTTTTTGACATCGAAAACTATTAAAAACTTCAAAAGATTGTTGCAAGAGTGGTCAATTTCGGTTTTGAAAAACACAAATAAATAAATGTAAATATTATTATAAAAAACTTTCCATTTTTTTTATAAGTTTACTAACTAAACAATATACTATTAACTTTTTTTAATTATCACGAAATTATTGTCAAGACTATAGCATCATTAACTTATTTAACAATAAATTCAATAGATAATTCTTTTTTCAATTTTATACATTAATCTTGACATTTATGCCTAATGAAAAATTAGTCAAATATAAAAGATGGAAAGTTTTTATTTTCTATTTAGTTTATTAGTTTATTTTTTAATTTCACCAGAATAATTTAGACGAATAGGTAATTCTTGATATTTATGCCTAATTAAAAATTGGTCAATCATAAAAGATGTAAAGTTTATTGAGATTGGAGAATATTAAAACTAAAAAAGAGTGGTCAAATTCGGTTCTTAAAAATAGAAATAAATTAATGTATAAATGATTAGAATGTATCATTAAATTAAAGATGATGAATATTTTTAAAATAAATAAGCAATTATAGTAAATATCTAAGATGTTCTAAATATACATTTGAAATAAGTAATACACCACATATTAAATTGGTCAAATAAATTAATGTGTTTTTAATCCAAAACTTATTAACTTTCAAGTATTATCAAAAGTAAATTATTTAAAATTTCCGGTATATATTAAATATGTCGTTTATGCTAATTAAAATTTGGTAAAATATAAAAGATGGAAAGTTTGTTGAGATTGAATACTACTAAAAACTAAAAAAATATTGTTGCAATAATGGTCAATTTTGAATTTTGAAAACACAAATAAATAATTGTAAATATTATTATAAAAAACGTTCGGTTTTTTGGAATTTCAATAAATAATTGTTAAAACTTTCAAGATAAGATTCAAAAACTTTAACACAGAGAAAATAAAGATTTTTATTCATATAAAAATGAAATAATTTACGTGAATTGTCTAAGCTACATAAAATAAAAAATGATAGAAAATTAATAACTAAAATGCATTAGTAATGACCAAAACAAACATAATCAAACTACTCTCTATCAATTACTTTTTCCATTCAATTAGCCAATCTACCAATTTGGGCCGCCATAAACTGAAATTATTTAAAATAAATTAATGTTAGATATACTGAACTATTAAAAAACAAATTAGTAAGAATTATCAATGGATGAAACAAAGGTTGTGTGGGCAGTCGATGTATTTCTAAGTAGACATATTTGCACCGAGTAAGGCCTTCCGAACAAGCAAATATTTATTCTCGGCAAGCCAAACATCATGCTTAGGAATGCAAGGCTTCCTTACATAGGCTTGCATTCTGTTGCCCTGAAAATTATTATTAAGACTAGTAAATAGTTGTATGAATAATATAGTAAATTATTGAATGTGTTAACAATACCATTTCGTCTTGAACAATCATTTCGATGGACCAATCTTGACCGGGCTTTGAGTTATCCTTCAGCCGCCAAAGTTTCAAAATACGGACCTTTAGGATACACTCACTGTTAAGAACATCAAGTTGGTTCAACATGGTGATATTTGTTGGCTCCATCTTCCTAGAAAAATTTAACAAAAACACAAATAAATTAAAATTAAAAAACAATAACACTTTTAAGCCTTAAAAATAAAATAAGAAAATGGAAGATACATAAACAAAAAAAAAACTAAAAACCTTGGCACAAAGATCCTCGTTTTTACTAAAGAGGCTTTGATGGTGTAAGAATTAGCCTTTCAAATGTACATATTTATAGGAAACGAATTAGGGTAGAGAAAATTATAGAAGGAATGTATAAATGTAATTGATTAAAAACATAAATTTAGGAATTTTCAAAAAATTTCAAAATTATTATAGTAAGAAGGAATAGAATTGATATCGTAATTAATGGATTTTCAAATAACATGCAATGTTACATAATTAGATTCGAAATACAAATAATATATTTCGAAATTCTTGAGTTTTATGTAATGGTAGTTCTGTAAAATGAAATGTTACATAATGTAAAATGTAAGTTACTAATTATATAGTATGTATTGTAATTCATATAAGGTGTGAAAATAAAACGTTACTAATTTAGTTATATATATGTAACTCAATTGTTAATTAGTAAATCATATTTCTAAGTCAATGTTGACAATTATAAGTGAATGGGTGAATGGGTCAATAATTGATTTGTAACTCAATTGTTATTGTTAAACAATAATAAGTCAATGGATTTGTATTTTAATTATTAAAAGTAAATGAGTGAAATTAAATAAGTGGGTCAATGGGTCAATGGGTCAACTAACGTAATTATAGTAAAACTTAATGATTGTTAATTAAATAAAATTGACATTCAAATTTATACCATGATTTAGACAATAATTAATTCAAATAGGAAGGGGGATATCAAATTTACAAATCCGTAATTAAACATTTCCTTAATAAAATGGGTCATCCTTTCCTAATTTCCTTACGAGTTTGACAAATATAATTTAAATAATATCATATTTTAACAGAATTATAATATTTTAAATCGGTATTGTTTGATCCCACTGATTAACACTCGTTCTAATCAATACCTTAGATCTGATTCAGATCTATATATATATTGATATTAATTAAACGGGTCTAACTCGTTTATACCTTAGTTTGATTGTATATATATTATAGATATAAGATTACTATGAAGCTTGAGAGAGAGAGAGAATACTTTAAATTACTGAGTTATATTAATTCTCTCAAAATTTCAACCACTTTAAAAGTGAACAGTGGTTCACTATATATAGGAGACGATCTGGTTCGCTAACATCCCCTAGCGAACCAGACTCCCCTTCGTTAACTTAATTAACTTAACGAACCACCCCCTGATTCGTTAACATCCCCTAACGAATCAGGAGGGAATACATTATAAAGTCCTAGTTCGCTAACATTCCTAGCGAACTAGACATAACCTTAACGAACTAGTCTTAGTTCGCTAACATTCCCTAGCGAACTAGACTAAACATAACGAATTAGATAAATAACATTAAAATAATCAAATAAACATTTAACGATAATTACAAAGACTCGAGACGCAAAACCGTGCACTAACAGACACCCCCTCGTCTTGAGCTCTTTGTCTTTAACTTATTTGAAACGCTTTGTCTGCCAATCTCTGCAACTATGAATCCCATGTTCATGGCATACACGAACGACACGTTGGAATTGCATAGCCAGGTCGTAATCTTCTTGGCGTTCAAACAAAATTTGCTTCCTGTGTAGCACGTCATTGTCGGTCTCTGATAAATTAACCAACCACATCGGGTCGATTATCTTGATGAGCTCAGTCTGTAGTCCTCGACCACGAACAATAACGGCCTCGCCAGTACGATTGTCGTAGTACCAACGGTTGAAAGACAAATAAATATCTTGCGGCATTGTCTTCACAGGAACTCTTCTCATTGTCTTTGGTGGCTTCACTTTCAACACAAGTTTCTTCCAGCCAGTCCTCGGATCAATCTCATCAGCACGTTTACGTCTTGGAACCTGGGGCTTGAAGAACTTGAAGCCATGATTGACCTCGAACAGTAAGTGTTGATGAAACCACTCAGCCATTCGGTTGCCCCCACGATTGATAAATGGACGTCTCGCGAGGGTGCGTACATCCCAACGCGGTAATGTCAGAACATCCATTATCCTCTCGTAATATTGCACGCCTTTTTCCCATTTCACAATACATACCTTAAGGTCTGAATCAAAGAGCCAGGAGACAATGTCACCATGTACCTTAGACACAGTTTTGAAAGTAGTCATCTGATTTGCTTCAACCCAAGCAGCAGCTGTATCCTTTCTTTCTTTATCTACATACCGGAAAGCACTGATGATCTTGCCCACTTTCTGGCGTTTGAACCATCTTTCAATGTCATCATCAGTTACTTCTTTGAGTGAAGGAACAGTCCGTTGCACAATCTTCTCCAAATCATCCTCAGTTTCTTTAATTACATATTCATGAAATACCGGAGCACCTTGATCAACATATGCATGTTGATACAAGTCCGGGTACTCTTCAGTAGTAACATCCTCCATTTCAATCTCTTCGTTCTCATAAATAAAGTCCGTATTCATAAATAACGGATCATCTTCCATCTCTTCCTCGTTAATCACTTCGACATCGGGCTCAGTCTCTAATGTGGTCAGCTGATCGTCGTTTAGCCCAAGTAGAATCGAGATCTGCTCCCTTGTCAAAGATCTAACAACAAACTCACCAATCTGTATCTCATCTCTATTCACCATACTTCTAACTATCCCCAATTCATCAATAAATATTACCGTGTTAGCCTCAATCATCTCTATCGGCTTGGCCGCTGTTGGATCTTGAAATAAAATTATCTGTTTGTCTGAATCATCAGCGCCACTCACACCAGCACCAGAGGATGAACCATGTGATTGTTTAGGCTCACCTCCTGCATCAGACTCGTCAGGATTATCATCATCATTTTTGAGTTTCTTGAGGCCATCATTTTTGAGTTTCTTGAGGGCATCATCTTTACAAGTTAATTGTAAAATTAACTCTTCTTGTTCTTTCAATTTCACCCCCTGAGACTCAACAATCTCACGCAGCGACTTGGTCTCCTTCTGACAAAACGAAATGTAACTCATCATTTTTCTTTGATTCTCCATGAGTCGTTCTTGATTGAGTCGGTCAGCTGCCATTTGGTTTTCATATAAGTGTAACAGATTAAGCAGCATTTCTGTTTGACGTCCAGGTGACAAGTTGTATACCGATGAATGAACTGGTTGAATAGGACCCTGAGGCCGAGTAATTCTCATGAAAGAGATATCACTTGGCAGAGATGGAGGAAATGTAGTTGTTGGCAGAGGAGGAGGTCCCATTGTAGTTGTGGAAGAAACGGTTGACAACACAGCAGGAGGCCTCGGCATCTCGGTCAACGCCGTTTGAGGAATTAAGCCAAGCCTCTCATGTGACACCATCGTCGTTGTTAATATGAGCATCGGGGTGCTAGTAGTTAGCGGCACCGCCGAGCTTTGAGTTGTTGATTGACGAGGTGGTGGTGATCCAATAATTACACCAGCCCCAGAGGATACACGGGGCTTCTTGGTTGGCTCATCAGTAGCTACAGCCTTGCCTTTTCTTTTTCGTTCTTGCTGAGCTTTTATGGTGGCAGCTAGAGCAGCATCAACTGCATCTTGTTAATCTTTCAGAGCTCGCTCACCAGCTCCATCATCACCATCGTTACCATCATCATCCCCACCATCATTGTTCCCACCTTCTCCTCCTTCACGCTCGGAATCCGAATCATCATGGATCCAGCGCTCATTAGGAGGACATACATAATCAGGGTTGATTATATGGCCAATCAACCTTTTGTCCTGTGGCTTATCCTTCCGATAAATCAACATCCGCTGCACCGTTTCGGCCTTCATATGTTCCATATCAAGAACGTCGTTCCAACGATCGATCAATCACCAAATCCGGTATCAAATCTTGAATAATTAATTGTAGAAAGCGTGGATACATCAAGAACTTCTTTGTCGGTAGAGTTTGCTGAACTTGCTCTTTCAAATGATCAAATATGAGTTCTGAATAGTTGAATGGCTTGTTCAGAATTAAAGCCACAAACGCCGATTGTAAGCTCAGTCTACATTCATCGAAACCACCTCGACGTCCACTCAAGCAATGAAGCAAGACATGCAACAAGTACTTGTAAGGTGGACATAAACCGTTCTTGTTCAACATGGACCGACGAATATCACCCCCATAATTCAATCTTGTAAATAAACCTCTGACCAGCGTTCTGTCAAACTCACTCGGGTAATCGTCACTATCGTTAAACTGAAGTACCCGACGAACGACCTCTACATCAATCGTGATCGGAAGTTGATTAATTGTAGCTTTAACCCATTTACTTTCCTCAACATATATCGCCGTGTTCCAGAACTGCCTGATAATACTAAGATACACCTTAGGTTTAGCAGTGATTGCATAGTGTATCTTCGAACGGCGAAGGAAATTCAACATAGCTCCGAACGTCCTTAAATCAGCCACGTCGTGATCAACATAAGCACAGATATTGTGCTTCTTATCAAATGGTAATAAGACCATTTCAGCTTGTTGTGGTGGTTGTACTTGTGGTTGTTCCTGTGGTTGTTCTTGTTCAGCCATGATTTACTGTATAAATAAACCATATATGAGAATAGATATCACCGTATGTATTCAAAAGATAAATGTATTTACTCTTGTTACGCATATTCAACGATTTAAAACCTTTAATTAAATTAATTGAATATTCAATTTAGTTAATTAAGTTATAAAATTAATAATATATATATATATATATATATATATATATTTTATGTCATTCGTTAAGAATCACCCTGATTCGTTATACAAAGATAATGAATCAGGCGATTCGCTATCAAGTAAATAACTTAACGAACTGTATCTAGCGAATCACTAATTAGGTTTAACGAACTAAACTCTAGTTCGTTATAATTTAAATGAATCAAACTCTGATTCGTATGACTTCTTATTCGCTAAACTCGTTCGTATGAAATCTTAACGAATTGGACACGAAACAGTTCCAATTCGCTAAGATTAACGAATGGTCAAAATATGACTTTTTCTTTGACTCCACTAAGTCAAAATTATCAAGAACAATAGATAGTCATTATGTAAAACCCAGATTCAATTAAACCATAATTGTCGTCGAATCAACAAGGTAAACAGCTCGTTGAGCTCGGAAACTGACAAGTGAATGTAGGTAAACGAGATTGAGACTCATTACCTATACCTGCCAAGGATCACCGAATCAACAGTAACTCGTAAGAACACACAATCATAATAAACCCAGCAAACAATAATCACAAGATGATTAGAGTCCACCAAGGGTATCGGAAAGCGATTCCGATAAAAATTATATCAAAATCAGACAATGAAAAACATAAATTATACACAAAATGGTTTCAGAAGTTCAAAACCCTTAAACCCCTAAAATCACATAATTAAACAATCAAATCAATGTCATTGTTGACGAAAATAATATCGCCATAGACATGTATACCTTAGAAACTCAGATTAATCTTTGAAATGTTCAAATACAAAGATCGAAAATATCAAAGAATTTGAATAGTTTCTGAAGAATGAAGAAAGAGGACGAACAGTGATATGCCTATTCGTTATCTTGTCTTATATGGTAGTGCACGAAACCCTAGGTACAGCTTGCACGAATCAGATGATTCGTTTAACTTAAAATTAGCGAATGAGCCCATTCGCTAACTCGATTCGTTACCTTATTTTAGCGAATCACCAAGTGATTCGTTAAATTAAAGATAGCGAATCAAGACATGATTTGTGTCATGATTCGTTAAATATGTATAACGAATGGATGATTCGTTACAGAGTGCGGAAGCGAATTAGGTTAGCGAACCAGATGCTAGTTCGCTAAGGAATCACCTGATTCGTTATCCATAAATAACGAATGGATTTTAGCGAATTAAACCCCTTTTATTTAATTTTAAATTAAATAAATGAATAAATTAATGAAATAAATCATATAAGTTAAATTATCGAGAAATCCTTATATCCCGACAACCTAATACGTTAAAAATTGTTTCAGATTACCGAAACTTAACTTAAAAAAAATATTTAACAAATTTTTGTATAAAGAATTAAAGAATGTATTTACAGAAAAAATATCTGAACTATTAAAACATAGACAATCTGTTTGTATTTTTCAACGATTTTACCAAAAGCCGTACATATTTTTGTAATTTTTGTTGAGTTCGAGCAGAGAATCATATTGACCAAGATGCTCTTCCATCACAGTTTTATATTTCAGCGATATTATGACTGGCGATAAGTCGGTCATTGGTATTGTTGTCCACATAAATCTAATAACACACATTCAAGTATTTTTGTGATATGATTAATTAGTTCAATTAGAGCACAGAATATCAGAAATTATCAGCCTCTAATCTCGGTTCAAGCGTAGTTTGATTTTTGCCAAATCACCCCAACTTAACTTAAACCATTATATTGTTGATCAAAATTTTGATATCAATTGTAAAAATTTTGAGCAATGCATCAAGTTTCTTTAACTGTAAGTGAGTATGCACGAGTCCATCTGTCGGCTTACATACATTGTATCCCCTGGGGTCCGTTTCTTAATGGTATTAAGACGCACGCAAGGGAGGAACAATTTGTATGACTAACAGCGGATTTTGATCAAGTCAGTAATGTAAATTGTACGAAGTACAGCAGTGATCAAGTTTAATGACTTTGGGTTTGCTCTAGAAAGCGAGTGAAATATTCATGCATATGAATACCCAGATGGTTAAGCCGCATAAAGACTCACAATGTCCAGAATCTTAACGCTTGTTATTTGCTTTATTTGATTTTTGGGTGATCAACAAATATAAGGCTTGAGTATGACTGGTTATTACATTTCTGCCATTGTTGGTACATGATGTCAGTAGTTCAGTGTCTAGTGTCTGTAATCGAGTTAGTTGGATTTGTATTTTGTATTAAGCGAAGTTAGCTCACAAGTTCGCTGATATAGGCGAACTTGTGGAATAAGCGAAGTTAGAGACAACTTCGCCTAAACATGTTAGGCGAAGTTGTCGACTGTTAAATAGTCTAGGTTACGGCAGAAGAGATATAGTTTATAGTTTTAAGTTTTCAGTTTACGAGTTATTCAGTTTGTGTAATCGGTGATCAGTGAATCACGTGTTTCCAGTTGCAATACAACGTGTCTTTGTTTATTGTAACGTGTGTTTGATCGTGTTAACGTGTATCGTCTTCTACGCTCGTATCGTCTTTCGTAGCGGTTCCGCACCTACGTAGAACGAGATATTCCGTGTAGATCCGGCTGGGAACCTACAATTGGTATCAGAGCTTTTGCTCGTGATTGTGTGGTTCGGGATTATCACGCGGGTGTAGAAATCGTTCCGTTCGACTATTCGCGGGACGAGTTTACCGAGTTTTTGTGTCCTACTCACCTCCCACCATCAAAAACAACCCATTACACCTTCGCATACCTCGCAAAACCCAGAAATCAAACCTGCAAAATCATCGTGTTCATCAGGCGAAGTTGCCGCTACTGTTTGTAGGGTTTAGGCGAAGATATAAGGTTAAGCGAAGTTATCCACAACTTCACCTACCTCACAAGTTCGCTTATCTCAAGCGAAGTTATCCACAACTTCGCCAAATCAGGCGAATTTAAAAGGGAGCGAAGTTAAGAATTCAAGCGAAGTTAAGACTCAAGCGAAGTTATCCACAACTTCGCCTACAGTACTGTTAAGAATAAAATTTTTATATTTCGGGTTTCTTTGTGTTTTCGTTTCGTAAAAGATGACTTCAATAAATATTACGGAACTGGTAAAGATGGAAGTGGAAGCGGGTTCAGCTACTAAGGCACCAAAATGCTTAAGGGTACCGATTTTGTGGCGTGGAATGATCGGTTTGAGTAGTACGTTAAATATCAAGATGCTAAGATGTGGGTGTGCATTCAAGCGGATACATTCCACCAACTGCTTTGTATGAGGGTCGTGAACAGATTGAGAAATACAACAAGATGGAAGAGGAAGAAAAGAAGATGTATGAGGCTGAAAGCAAAGCTCATGCTGCGATTACAATGGCTCTTCCACAAGAGATTCTTCACACCTTTAGGAAGTATAAAACCGCTAGAGAGCTATGGGAAGCACTTGAAAACCGATTTGAAGGTAATGTGGGGATACGTGCATCCAAGATTAAACTACTCAAAACCCAATTCTCGGTGTTCAAGTATTTGAAGAATGAATCACTTGATGATATCATCACGAGATATTATCACCTGATGACTGAACTCAATAATTATTCTATTGCTTACAAAGAAGAGGAGATCGTAGAAAAGCTTCTTGATGCTCTCCCACCGAAATGGGAGATGTACAATGTCTTGATGAGAGAAGATAAAGAGTTTGCCGACTATGACTTGGAAACAGCAGTCAACAAACTACGAACTTTTGAACTTAATATGGTTCGAAAAGAAACACCAACTGATCAGGTTCAGGATCAGGGAATGTATGGTGCAAAAGTTAACTCAAGTTCAAGTTCGAAGTCTGAATCATCTGCTTACTACTCAAAGGGAGACTCGGGCGCTAACTCAACACATGAAGGTAATGTAACTCTCAACATGGATGGTGATGTGTGTTTCGTAGCTGGTGGAACAAATGCTTCTAAACCTCAAACAACCAAGGGTAGTTTCTCTTCAAGTGTTCCTAACAACAACTACTCTAAGATGCCCATGAGTGTTAAATCTGCTGAACAGCAGTTTGTTCTCTATGCATCTTTCATTGCTTCGTACGAAAACTACATTAAAGGTAAGATTGTTGACCCTGCAACTTTAGACGAAGACTATGATCAGATCGATGCTGATGATCTGGAAGAGATGGATCTGCAGTGGCAGATGGCGATGATTGTGAGAAGGGTTAAAAGGTTTATGAAGAAGACTGGTAGAAAGTTTGTTGGTGAAAGACCAGGTTTTGATAAGTCAAAGGTGCGGTGTTATAACTGTCAACAGAATGGACACTTTGCTAAAGAGTGCACAAATGACAGAGTTGAACGTAGTCAGAACAAGTCTACACAACAGAGTGGTGGAAGTAGTGAGAATAGGGCGATGATATCCAGACAGAACGGGGAATACAATTGGAATCTGCATGTTGAGGAAGTGTTCGAACAGGACAATTTGGCGAACATCGAAACTGCAGGAAGTGAGAAAGTGACTGGAGAAAATCAAGCTTACATGGCAGAAGTGACAGATCAGCTCTCCGAGGTAAGTACTAAACTCCCTTGTACGAAATGTGAAAATCTGTCTGAACAATTGGCAACAATAACTGATCAGTTTGTTAGTTTGGATGCTCAATTTAAAACATTAAAAGAAGATCATCATTACACTAAAGCTAGAGAAAATAGTTACAAGGTAAAAATAAAAGCTAGTGAGAAAGATATCAGAAGTCTTAAAGCCAGTCTAGCTGAAAAAATACAAGTAATTGATCTTAGCTATGAAGTGTTAGAAGAGAAAACCAAACTAATAGCTGAAAGGGATAAACAGATAGCTGATCACCAGGTGAAAGTGGTGGAACTTAACAGAAAGCTTGAGCAATTTAGAAATTCCTCTGCTATACTTGATCACCTCGTAAGTGATCAACGTTCCCCAGTTAAAAGGGGAGGAATTGGATATAATGAAGTTCCACCACCTTATAATCATAACTATACTTATGATCCTAGTAATCAGAAATCTGTTGATGTTGAAATTGGTCAGACAGTTCCGGTTAAGGTTACGATTAAAGATCCAGAAATTAGTAAAGGCGAAACGAGTATCTAATGTTAAGATTTCTGTTCCTAGTCCTGTCTCATCAAATTCGGACAAGTCATCCGAGTCGAGTGAGACAAAAGATGAGGCAGTGTTACCAAAACGTGGAGAGGAACATAAACCAACTGAAAAGAATTCTCCACTAAACCCGTATGTCCCACCATATGTTAGACAAACGGGCAGTAATGCAGCCTCAACATCTAAAACAACTATTGAGACGAAAGTTGAACACAGGAGTTGTTTCAGATGCAATCAAATAGGACACCTGATTGCTGATTGCCCTCTGAAGCAGAGATTCAGAGGTATGAGGCCTTCGAAAACTGAGAACAGAGCTAACAGTAATCACTATAATGGTAAAAATGAAAACTCATCAAAGTTCAGACATTGGACTAATCCAGGTTTTCAAAGAAATCGATCTCAGTTTTTCCCTTTTAACAACCAAACCATTAGTAATAATTCATTTAATTCACGAAGGTTTAGATGGCCTCTTAGTCAATCTACAAGAAGGTATCCTTTTAGGACTTACAGAAATCATACTAATACTAACTTTGGACAGCCAAAGTACGGGATGTATCGACCCAAGACCAGTAGGTCTTGGGTCCCCAGATTTTAATCCTCTGCTTTAATCGTGCAGGAACAGTTGAACAGGGCTGCAAACAATCTATGGGTTGTGGATAGCGGCTGTTCCCGGCACATGACGGGTAACAAGAGTTTGTTACACGAATGGAAGCCTGTTCAGGGAGGAAGAGTAAGTTTTGCTGGAGAGAGCGGTGGAAGGATTACTGGAATTGGGACGGTGACTAATGGTAAAATGACGTTAGAGAAAGTGAATTTCGTTGAAGAACTGAAGCATAATCAGCTGAGTGTATCGCAGATCTGTGACAAAGAGTACACTGTGCACTTTACCAAAGATGAAGCGATCGTACTGTATCCTGGATTCAAGATACCAGAGGAATGGATAGTAATGAAGGCTCCAAGGGAAAAGAATACATATGTTATGGACATGAGGTCGACTGAGATGGCAACAGAAGAATCGTGTCTTCTGTCAAAAGCAACTGAATCGGAGTCCGAGTTATGGCATCGAAGAATGGGGCATATTCATCTTCGGAAAATGAACTACATTGTCAAGAATGGGCTGGTGCTGGGTGTTCCCTTGAAAATTTCAACTTTGAAGACCAATGCTTATCGTGCAAAAAGGGAAAGCAACACAAGAAATCTAATCACACCAAGAAGATTAATTCAATAGTCAGTACCCTAGACCTACTTCACATGGATCTCTTCGGTCCCGTGAATGTAAAAAGCCTAGGTGGAACATCATACTGCTTGGTGATAACTGATGATTTCTCTCGATATTCTTGGGTATATTTCCTGAAGACAAAGGATGAAACGGTTCAGATGGTAATGAATTTGATTACCAAGGTTGAGAATATTATGGGGAAAAAGGTTAAATACATCAGGACTGACAATGGGACAGAGTTCAAAAACTATCAGATGGAGATCTTCTGCTTACAGAAAGGGATAGACCACCGGTACAGCGCCCCGTATACTCCGCAACAAAATGGGGTGGCTGAGAGGAAGAACAGAACGTTAATTGAAGGAGCCAGAACCATGTTGGTTGATTCGAAACTTCCTGTGGTGTTCTGGGCTGAAGCTGTTGCAATAGCCTGTTATATCCTTAATAGAGTGTTAACTGTTAAAAGATTGAATAAAACATGTTATGAACTTATGTATGGAAGAAAGCCTAACTTGAGTGGTCTCGAACCATTCGGGTCCCCGTGTTCGATATTAAAGACGAACTCAAAATTTGGTGAAATAGCCGACGAAGGTATTTTAGTCGGATATGTTGTTGGGACTCCCAACAGACGAGTCTTTAATACATCGACCAGCAAGGTTGAGGTGGTGTGTAACACTGATATCACAAGTTACAAATCACCAAAACCAAGCACGGGACCCGCTGGGGCTTTCGACTATGATAGGCTTTTTAAATCTTTTAACATGCCTTACTTGGATTGTGTAGAAGTTGATGAGAGAATTGCTACGAAGATGCTTTATGATGAGGAAGACAATTATATGCAACGACCGCAGTACGATGAATGTCAGCCTTCCTCGTCAAATGCTGTTGATACCCCTGCTGCCTCTACAGAAGAGGAATTCTTCAATCCGTTTCACTCTCAACAACAATCACCCATTGATGAGCTACCTTCGAACCTGGAAGACAATCTGCAAGTCAGTTCGGTTCCGACTACGAGTGTTCACAAAAATCACCCTTTGGAGAACGTGATAGGTGATCTGTCCGACGGTGTATAAACAAGACGAAGCTTGAATGAGCACACTTGTGTTTACACAAGCATTAAAGATACAGGCATCATTAACGAATGCTTGTACACCTGCTTCATCAGCCAGATTGAACCAAAGAACTATCAAATGGCTCTCAAGGACAGCTCGTGGGTTAAAGCCATGCAAGAAGAGTTAGCCCAGTTCAAGAAGATGGAGGTATGGAATTTGGTTGCAAAACCGAAAAATGTGCATGCGATTGGCACAAAATGGGTTTTCAAATGCAAGAGAGATGAAAAAGGGATAATTATCAGGAACAAGGCGAGGCTGGCTGTAAAGGGTTTTAATCAGCAAGAGGGGATCGACTACAATGAAGTGTTTGCTCCTGTGGCGAGATTGGAAGCGATTCGTTTGTTTTTGGCATTTGCTGCACACAAGGAGATGAAGGTGTTCCAGTTAGATGTGAAGAGTGCGTTTCTTAACGGTAAAGTCGATGAGGTTGTGTACGTTGAGCAACCTCCTGGTTTTCCTGACCCAGACTTTCCTGATCACGTGTACAAGCTAAGTAAAGCACTGTATGGGCTACATCAGGCCCCTCGTGCATGGTACTCAACTCTATCCGATTACTTGCTTGAGAATGAATTTGAAAGGGGAAAGATCGATAGCACACTGTTCTTTAAGAGAAAAGGAAGCGACTTTCTTCTGGTGCAAGTCTACGTGGACGACATCATCTTTGCTGCATCAAAAGTCGCCATGTGTCAGGAATTTGAAGCCGTCATGAAAAAGAGGTTTGAAATGAGTGCTATGGGTGAACTAACTTTTTTTTTAGGACTGCAGGTTGATCAGAAGAAAGATGGGATGTTCATTCATCAAACTAAATATGTCCATGACGTTCTCAAACGCTTCAAGATAGAGGACAGCACTCCATTTGATACTCCAGTTTGCGTCAACCATAAACTGGGTGCTGATTCAGATAGCGATGCAGACATGGACCCCACCCAATATCGGGCAATCATAGGTTCTTTAATGTACTTAACTGCTTCAAGACCTGATATTATGTTTGCAGTTTGTCTTTGTGCTCGCTTTCAGGCAAACCCAAAGGAATCTCACTTGAAGGGTGTGAAGAGGATATTGCGATATCTCAAAGGCAAGCCTAAGCTAGGGTTGTGGTACACGAAAGGAGGAGAATTGGAGTTAGTCGCCTACACAGATTCTGATTATGGAGGATGCAATCAGAATCGGAAGTCAACAACATGTGGATGTCAGTTTCTTGGAGGCAGATTAGGGTCATGGCAGTGCAAGAAGCAGACCTTAGTCGCCATTTCTACCTGTGAAGCAGAATACATGGCAGCATCGAACTGCTGCTCCCAGGTTCTTTGGATACAACAGCAATTGCGCGATTATGGTCTGAATTTCACTCATACTCCTATTTGTATAGATAACACTGCTGCTATCTCAGTAACTAACAATCCCGTCAAGAATAGCAAAACTAAACACATTGACATCCGTCATCATTTTATACGGGATTGTGCTGAGAAGAAATTGATTGTGCTCGAAAAGGTTGATACGTTAGATAATTTCGCTGACTTGTTTACTAAAGCGTTTGACAAAACTCGTTTTCAAAACCTTGTTGAGCTGAATGGGATGATCAATCCCGAGTAACCGTGTTTTTTGTCTTTTTTTAATAAAAAAAAACGTCACTATCGCTTAGAATTATGTCGGTTGCCTCAGTTTGAAGGACATATCTTCGGATATGTTTGGTCCTCATTTCTACTTGTAGAATATAAGGATAGCCATTAACCAGATGACTGAAAGTGACCGGGGCGGTTTATGATGTGTTTTTAATTCTTTCGCTGAAAATTAGTCGTTCATACTTAGTTAGAGGGACACATACTTGTATGTGGTCGGTCCAGCTGATCCATTGGATCTTCAGGATAGCCGTTTACCAGAAAACTTCGACTTGATCGGGGCGATAGAAGTTAAAAAATTTTTAAGGGAGATGAAATTATTTTTCAAGTCTACTACTTCGTAAGAAGTTCCTTTACTATGTTTAACAAAAAATTGATCCAACCTTGGAAAGTGATAGATAAACTGATTCTGTGTGCTTAACTAGTGAAGTTATTAGGCCTAAAAGACTTTAGAACAGTCATTGTATGTCATGGTAGCTTTTTATGGTGCGTAAAAGTAGAAGTGATACTAACTAAATCTCCTCCATTTTACGTGGAAACTCCTTAAGAGTTGTGTATGTCTCCGCATATATCTTTCCGAATGATAGGCAGAAAAGCGATTACCCAGTCATACATGAGCCCGCGAGTGTTCTGATTCCCGTGAAGATAGCGTGTCAAGAAACTGCAGTGATCCAGATTCGGGACTTGCAGTTGTTTACTACTCTGAAGTTGTGTAAATACTTAAAAAAAATGTGTGTTATTGAGACATTCTAGAGTTCATAATGTTAACACTTCTCAATCAAGATGTAAGAAAGAGAACGGGAAGAAGAGTCTAAAGATCGAAGAGTACTTACTATTTAATCAGACACTACGGGTCGAGGTCAACTTGGGGTGACTTGGGGAAAGCCAAATACGCTTTGAGAATAGATAGGAGACATCATAATCTCTGAGATTTTGCCCATTTAAGTTTTGAGCTTAATTGAACCTAACCCGTATCACATAAGCGATGAAAACCATTTTAAGTTATTTACCTGCTTACAACCTGTTTCTTTATGTCATAATACAGCTGAACATGGATCTATGTGACAGTCACTTAATTAGTATGATTCCTGTTCGGATCTTTTCTAAAACGTGGTAGTCCCTGTCAAGACTGAAATTTGATCCCGTGTACTTTATTTTTAAAATTTTTTCTACTTATGTAGTTGTATGATTTAATACCTGGTTACTTGGTCTTGATCGCATCATTTAACGCTTTAAAGGATGTTTTAAAACTTAATTGCAAATTGTTCAAATTATAGGGGTTTGTTTTGTAAAGTTTAATACCGGCGAACTTATCCATAACTTCGCCTGCAATAGGCGATGTTATCCATAACTTCGCCGGTATAACTCTGACCCTATATAAAGAAGTTTTTGGTCAAAAGTTCAGTATTACTTTTCAAAACAAACAGCGAACTTATACTCTGTAACCCTAAGCGAACTTATATATCGAATCCAATCTGTGTTTTCATTCTCAGTTTCTAATCCGAGTTATGGGTGTGTAGTGTCGATTTAATCGTATAATCACTGTCATTGATGTTAATCAAAGGTCGTTTCGACCCGTTTCGTGACCTCGGTCTTTCAAAACCTCAACACCCGATTTTCAAACTTAATTTCACGTGGTCGTAATCATATTAATCGTCTAGATCGTCTCAAAAACATGTGTTTAAGAGTCCGCATTCTCCAAATTGACCAAATCACCTCGTTCGAACAACTAAACTGTTGCCGATTCATATTCAGACGAACTTACAGTTTAGGCGAAGTTATCCTTAACTTCGCCTTAGGTTTATCTTCGCCTGATAATTAATTATGTAACACTATATGAGGCGAAGTTGTTCCCAACTTCGCCCCACCTCTAACTTCGCCTGGCCCTTTTAACTTAACATTTATCAGGCGAAGTTCAAGTTGAGGCGAAGTTGTTCCCAACTTCGCCCCACCTCTAACTTCGCCTATACAGAATAAATCACAACTTCGCTCATGGTAACAGGCGAACTTGTGATTTGCCTTGACGATTCTCTAACTTAGACTGTTTTGGTTGCAGAAATGGCTGCTGTAGCTGGAGCAGGTGGTGCAGGTGGTGATGAAGGTGGAGACAACAACCGACAGTTTTTCCCGGGGCATAACATGTACATCACATTGGACCCGGATGCGAGCGGTGTTGATGATTTCCGCGAGATCATCACGTTTCTACTCCGCTCGCGTATATTCCACGCGATTACCACAACACTGCCGATATCTTTGCCAAACATTGAAGATTTCTGGCAGACAGTGGAATATGACTGTCGAGTCGAGCCCCCGGTTATGCGTGCAACGGTTAATAATCAGATAGTTCAGTTCTCGTCTGAACAGATCAGAGTGGCTTTACAGTTTGGGGATGAAACGCGAGACGATCCTACAGACTTTGTAGCTCCATTCCGAGATGGTGCGTTTCTGAGGATGGGATATTCTGGTCCTTTGGGGGATACTCAGAGAAGCAAGGGGTTCTTGCTAGACCAATGGCGCTTTCTCATGCACGTGATGATCGTGTGTATGTCAGGGAGAAAGGCTGGTACAGACGGGATGGACGCGACCATGCAGTCGGCGATGACTGCACTGACTTACAATAAGCGTTACAGCTTTAGTCAGATGGTATTTTACGAGATAGATCGTCAGAGACGAGCGGTGGCGCGTGAGAGATTTCTTATGTATCCAAGATTCCTACAAATGATCTTGAATCATGTTGCTCCCACGTTACCTCAGCGCCGCCCAATTAGATATGTGGAAAGTGTCAGCAAGAGGATCTTCGCTCAGTGCAGATCATCGAGTGCAAGAAGCAAGCCTGAGCTCCGTCCTCGACATACTCCATTATTCGGGTACTTGATCAACCCAGAGTATGTTCCAGCTCGAGGGGACGAGTTTCGGGATCCTCAACCACAACAGGCTGGAGCACCTCAATCACCTGAGGTACAACAAGCTATACCTGCTGCTCCTGTTGTGTCACCGGAGGAAAATGTAGACCTTGATGCAGCGTTTGGCGGTCAAGGATTTTTTGATATGGAGCGTGTTGATCCTGAAAAAAATTTACAGGTCTCAGTAGCCCGGGTTTCTAGTGTGAATGTGGCTAGGGCAGCTCCGACGGTGGCTGATTCTGATTCGTCAGATGATGATGTGGCTGAAGCGAGATGAATTTTAGTTACCCAAGAACGGATACATGGGAAAAGAAAGAGAGCCGATGATCACAGTGATTCAGATTTTGAAGAAGATTTACATCAGTTGGTTCGTAGATCGAGAAGGGAACGGACATGTGCAGGATCGGGAGCTGGTGAGAGCTCAAGGGTGGTACGTTTCACTCCACCCGCACTGTCTGGTATGACCATGGTTCCGACATCATTACCAGTTACAAGGCCAAGCGCCACGGACGTTCCCGTGGTGGCTACCTCATCCTCATTCGGCCTACCACCTACTACATTCCAGCTATCGGCTCCAGAGATTGTATCTTTGTCACCTCCAACTCTTACTCCAACAGAGGTCGTAGCAAGATTTATTGAGTCGACAGTTGTAGCTACTGCAGGGTTGTCAGTTACGATACCACCTGCGGTTACGTTTACGCCTACTTCTGAGGTCCCGGTTACATTGGAAATCCCTCCTCAGTACACTCAAGATATATCACATCTGAGGTTTGATTTCGATGCAACCTTATCCGACTCGGAACGAATAGCAGCGCTTGAAAGGGTCGTGGCAGAACAATCAAGGGTAAATCTTATCCAGACCCATGCTATTCAGCGCCTCGTTGCAGAGAATCAGATACAGTCGTCCCTGCTGATCGAACATGGAAAAATAATTGATGCTTTGAAACAGTTCTTGGCATCTCAGGGGGAGACGAGCTGTAAGGGTGATGAGCTGAGGACTAAGAAGCGTAATGATCGAGACGATGATCCCAATGCATCGAAAGGTGCAGGTGGAGAGTTGCCAAGAACTGAACAAGCTCTTGGGACTTCCACATCTTAGGGGGAGTCAACAAGTGCAGCTGGCGGTTCAGGGGGTGATGAGGTGGTGGTCGTGGATGCTGAGATGATGGATGATGATGTTATAGGTGATGATGATGTGTTACCGTTTAAAGAGATAGAGAAGATTGGTGCTGAAATTATCATAGATAGTGAGATTGAAGAGGGAGAGATTGTAGAGGAGAACATTGAGCACGAGATATCGGAAGTTGATAAGGCAGATATAGGTCAAGATATGGGAAGCGATGAGACAGAATGGGAAGAGCAGCCAAGATGGAAAGAAGGCTACGCTCAGTGGTTTGTAAAGACTAAGAAACCGGCGGTCCCTACTATGTTCAAGAAAAGTTACAACATCAGGGGTTATGCTGAATCGAAAAAGGGGATAATATGCTGGTTATATGATGAGCAGTTGAGGCTCTTTGTGATTAAAAGGTATGATGGGGTTCAGTACTTCAAGAGACTGTTGAGATCGTTGAATACATTGCCTGAGTGTAAAGTGAAGGACTTAGCCAGATTGGGGTTGATAAACAGGAGTGATGATAACATGGCTAGGGTCATTGGAAAGATTGTCTGGAAGGAAAGTATAAAGGAGAAGAAGTTCGAGCTGTTGAAACCACATAAAGGAAAGCTCATTGAAGACAAAGACAGAGGAATGAGAGCAGATGGCAAGCCTTGGATGATCATGAAGTATAAGCCGATCCGGTGTCTAAAAGAAGTGCTGATGAAACAAATGCCCAAGGATGTGCTCAAGGATCTGAAGTGGTGGTACGTTGATTGTGAAACAGCTGAAGCAGTAATGGAGGATGAAGATGAACAAGAGCTGCTGAGAGTGTATGATCCAATGCACTTGGTGAATTTGTCTCAAGCTGATCTACAGGTGCTATACGAGAAAAAGATATTTTATATTCCTGCTTGGAAAGAAGAAGCGAAGAAATATCAAAGAGTTGTTTCGGTTTGTGTACGAGAATGCGTTCATGCTTGAAGATGAAAGATACAAGATTGTTGAAGATTACAAGACACGTGCTTGAAGATAGAGATATGAAGCTACTGCCAAGGGGGAGTCTGTTGGTACATGATGTCAGTAGTTCAGTGTCTAGTGTCTGTAATCGAGTTAGTTGGATTTGTATTTTGTATTAAGCGAAGTTAGCTCACAAGTTCGCTGATATAGGCGAACTTGTGGAATAAGCGAAGTTAGGGACAACTTCGCCTAAACATGTTAGGCGAAGTTGTCGACTGTTAACTAGTCTAGGTTACGGCAGAAGAGATATAGTTTATAGTTTTAAGTTTTCAGTTTAGGAGTTATTCAGTTTGTGTAATCGGTGATCAGTGAATCACGTGTTTCCAGTTGTAGTACAACGTGTCTTTGTTTATTGTAACGTGTGTTTGATCGTGTTAACGTGTATCGTCTTCTACGCTCGTATCGTCATACGTAGGGATTCCGCACCTACGTAGAACGAGATATTCCGTGTAGATCCGGCTGGGAACCTACAGCCATCCTCACCAAGACTTTTGCTAGAGACTAACACCCCTTTCAATTTGGCGTTTCTTTATGTTTATATCACATACTTTACTCTACTGGGTTGTTTTAAGACCTACCAATGCACCAATGCAATTAAGCACACAGTCTTTTAGGCTTACTTTTTGCTGAACTTGGGGTTAAAATAATCAATGTACTATCATTTTCTCTTTTTGCTTCAAAAACTCAATATTTTGAGGAGCATAAAAAATATAAAGATAAATTTAATCGCCCCAGTTAACTTAAGTTAATAAATAAATGGCTAACCTTCAATCCACAAGTGAATCATAGGACCAAGACATGCAAGCATGCTTCACAAACTTAAATAACCGACATAATTTTCAGCGAGAAAATAATCTAAAAATCTTTTTGGTTTTCTCTGTACAAAACTTTAAAACACAATATTTTTGTCTTTTCGAATTTTTCTGTACAAAACATAAATCACATTCTTTTTGGTTTTTCAAAATTTTAAAATGTTTTTGGTTTTTCTAGATATTTAAAGAGAAAAACATTAAAGAACAGAAATCACAATATTTTTGAATTTTGAAAATTTTTAATGTTTTTGGATTTTATCTATACAAACGAAAGCACATTCTTTTTGTATTTTCAATACTTTTAACCCCCTAAAATCTAAAACATAAAAACAAATAAGACTAAATCTATAAAGCAATTAAAAGATAATTATCCTAATTGTAGGATCTCAGCAAGGGTCTTCAATCCATTTAAACCAAGCAAAAAAGTAAAACGTGTTTTATCAAACGCTTTGGTAAGTAGATCGGCTTTTTGAAAATCTGTATGTACTTTCTCAAGATCGATTAATTTCTTTTCATAATCCCGTATAAAATGATATCGAATCTCGATATGTTTCATTTTAGAATGTTGTACGGGATTCTTGGTGATACTGATAGCAGCAGAATTATCAATCAAGATGGGAGTAGTAAGTAACTTCAAACCGTAGTCGCGAAGATGTTGTTGTATCCACAGAACCTCGGAACAGCAACTCGATGCTGCAACATATTCAGCTTCGGTGGTTGAAGTAGAGACCGTTGTCTGCTTCTTACACTGCCAGGAAACAAGCCGGTTTCCTAAGAATTGACATCCTGCAGTCGTTGATTTGAAGTTGATCTTGCATCCTCCATAATCTGAGTCTGAGTAGGCGGTAAAATCGAAAGAATTATTATTGGGGTACCATAACCCGATGTCAGGATTTCCCCGTAGATATTGCAAGATACGCTTGACCGCTGCCAGGTGAGTCACTCGGGGACTAGCTTGGTACCTAGCACACACACAAACAGCAAACATTATGTCGGGTCGAGAAGCAGTTAAATACATTAGAGAACCAATCATAGCACGATAAAGGGTCGGATCAACGGTATCCTCCAATTCATCCGGTGATAAATTGTGACCCACTGGAAGAGGAGTTGAAGGGATTTTTCCGGCAGTTATCTTGAATCGGCTCAAGACGTCGTTTACATACTTAGTCTGATGAATAAATATTCCCTTATCAGATTGATGAACCTGCAGCCCTAAAAAGAAATTCATCTCTCCCATCGAGCTCATTTCGAACTTTGTTTGCATGGACTTCTCGAACTCCTTACATAAAGTGTCGTTTGTAGACCCAAATATAATATCATCAACATAAATCTGGACTAGAAGAAGATCGTCACCAACAGCTTTATGAAATAAAGTACAGTCAACAGTTCCTCGTTTGAAGCCATTATCAGTCAGATGGTCGGCAAGCGTGCCATACCAAGCTCTCGGGGCTTGATGTAGACCATACAGGGCCTTGTTTAAACGGTAAACACGGTCAGGATAATCAGGATCTTCAAAACCAGGTGGTTGTTGAACAAACACTTTCTCATGTAGTTCACCATTGAGAAAAGCACTTTTGACATCCATTTGATAAACCTTGATATTCTTGTAAGTAGCATAAGCCAGGAAGATTCGAATTGACTCTAATCTTGCAACTGGAGCATATACCTCAGTATAATCAATACCCTCTTGCTGATGAAAACCTTGCACCACTAAACGCGCTTTGTTTCTGACAATCACCCCTCGATCATCCTTTTTGCATTTAAATACCCACTTAGTCGGAATAGCTGTCTTGACTCTAGCAGGCTTGTCTATTAAATCCCAAACACCTAATCGTGCAAATTGCTGTAATTCCTCTTGCATAGCTTCTACCTAAGAAGGATCTTCAAGTGCCTTACGAGCTGTTGTTGGCTCAACTTGAGATAGAAAGCAATTGAATTTAGCAATATTCACAATTCCCGAAGAGTGTAAATTAATGTAAGCACACAATACGTTATTGTCGCTTGACGAAGCAACTTGATGACGTGTTCGAACGCCCACATCAAGTTCTCCAATGATATTGTCCTGTGGATGATATCCATGAATCCGAAGAGTAGGATTTTCAGGAACAACAACATTGTCAAATAAATTAGTGTAATGTTCACCTAACTCGGGAGATGAAGCATTATCACTATCAAGATCAATAACTTGAATCTCAGCTTGATCATCATAGGAAGAGGTAGAGGCACTATCAATAACAACTGGAGGAACAACTTGAGATTCTTCAGTTGTAGCATCGGGTTGAACTTCATCTGCATTAGTATTTGAAGATCTTGGAATGTTCAAGTGTTCTTCAAAGTAAGCTCTAACCAGATCTTCATCAATGTGATCAGTTGAAGGAGTAAACAAATTAAATAAACTATCATAATCAAACATCCAGTCTGGACCTCTCCCTTGAGGAGGAGTTGTGTACTTTTGACAGTCCACATGGTACCATTCTTCAACACAGCCAGATGTAAAATTAAATACTCTTTTCTTTGGAGACGCATATCCCAAGAAATATCCTTTGATAGCCTTTTCTTCAAATTTACCCGAATCCTTCTTCAACATTGTACACGGACACCCAAAAGGTTCCAAGTACTTTAAATTAGGTTTTCTGTTATTTAAGATTTCATAGCTTGTCTTCTAGAGTCGTTTAACTGTTAGAACCCGATTTAGTGTATAACAAGCTGTGTTCACTGCTTCACTCCAAAATTGAATTGGAAGCTTTGAATCAGCAAACATTGTGCGTGCAGCTTCAATCAGAGTTCTATTTTTCCTTTCAGCAACACCGTTTTGTTGAGGTACATAAGGTGCACTATATTCTCGGTGAATTCCCTTTTGAATACAAAAGAAATCCAAAATAGTGTTTTTGAATTCAGTACCATTATCACACCGGATTCTCCTCACCTTTTGTTTGTACGGTGATTCGATCTTAGTAATAAGGTTTTGTACCAAAACAGGTGTTTGATCTTTTGAACTCATAAATAACACCCATGAATATCTTGAATAATCATCTGTCACAACAAGACAATACCAGTCTCCAGAAATACTCGTACGATTCACTGGACCAAACAAATCCATATGAAGTCGTTCAAGAGGAGTATTAATGGAATTCAATAACTTAGATGGATGTGTCTTCTTCTTCTGCTTGCCCTTCTTGCATGCAACGCAGTGATCAGATAACTTAAAGTTCTTTAGCGAGACACCCTCAACTAAGTCATTTGCCATTAAATAATTCATCTTTCGAACATGTATGTGACCCATTCTTCGATGCCACAGAATCGAGTCTTTCTCAGTTGCTTTTGAGACAAAACATGTTTCGACCGATGTTGATATCGTTGAACTCATGTTTAAGACATAAATATCATTTGATCGTGGTGATCGCATGACAACCATGTCCTCGGGAATAACGTAACCCGGTTTCAAGATAAGACACTCTTTGTCAGTAAATATTGTAGTGTACTGTTTATCACAAATCTGCGATACACTCAATAAGTTATGATCAACCTTGTCACAATAATTTACTTTTTCAAATGTAATATGACCATTTGAAACGTCTCCCTCTTGTGTGATCATGCCCCCAGAATTCCCTGCAAATGCTACATAACCCCCTTGAATATTTCTAACGTTGGATAAGAGGTCGAGATTTCCGGTGATATGACGAGAACATCCACTATCCATGATCCAGTTTTCACCAGAAATGGTCTTGGATGAACCCTACACATAAACAAAAGTGATTAGTTCAAAAAGGCAGCCCAGGCCTCAGTCTTGGGCACCTTTTGGTTTTCTCTTTGATCATTAACATTAACAGATTTCAATTGTTGTTCAGCCACTTGTGAATAAGTTACAGGCTTCTTAGACTTTCGTCTTAGATAAGCTGCCTGAACAACATTTGAATTTCTGTTTTGACATAAAGGTTCAGTTGGAATGAATTTTGGTTTCACTTGACCGTGTGTCTCATTGATCTGAAACACCTTCCGAGGATTCACATCAGAGAACAAGATATGAGTATCATCAGCATACGACATTTGTCGTTTCAGATGCTCCTTAACCACTGGAATTGGTTTAGATTTGTCCTTGATAAAAGGATGAAGATTCTGGTAGTTCTGTTGATTACAATTTCTCACAACATGACCTTGTTGACCACATAAGAAACACGTTCTCATGTCAACATGATGATGTTTAGAAGAATTTGGAATAGATGATTAATGATGACTCAAATTCTTAGTCATGCTCTTAGCAAACTCATCAGATAATTCAGATTTTTTCTTTAAATAAAAATCTAAATTAGAACTGTTTGAGAAACTTGTTAGTGTATCTGTTCCAGTTGACTTAACAAAGTTAACCTTCTTAGCTTGTTTTAAAATTTGTTTTGCATTAGTCAAAGAATCAGATGAGACTGATGTTTTCGCTTGAGCATACACACGTTCAAGTTCACGAACCTTGGAAGCTTCATTGCAAAACACACTCTCAATTAGCTCAGGCTTAATGATACTAATTGGAATATCATTTTCAGTGAACATTGTGTCCATTCCCTTTAACTTAAAAACTCTAGCAGCAGATGGCTTAGAATTAGAAGGATTAATGAAATGCATTAAATCCTCATCAGAAATTTTCGGTTTAACTGACTTCTTTGCCTTCATAGAGTTCACTTTCTTTGAATTTTCCTTTTTCTCTTGAGGTTTGTGTGAACCATACATTGCTTCCTCAAATTCGTGAGGTTCGCACAGAATATGATTAGAACTGGGAATGTTCTTATTCTTGTGTATAATCTCTGGTTCAAACACATCCTCGATAATGACCTCGTCATTGTGTTCAACAAACACCTTTTTGCTTTGGACATGAGATTTTTGAGGAGCAACTTGGGGTTTAATAATTTCAAGTTTAACCATTTTTGGTTTTTCAGAAATTACCGATTCCTTTTGAATCACATCTTCTTCTTTTCTTGCAAAAGGATTAATTTTATAATCATTATGAAATGGTGGTGGAATTTCAACAAAACCAATACCTTTCTTAGAATATTTTTGTTTTCCAGAAACTTCAATAATTTCATTCAATAAAAATGAAGAATTTCGAAATTTTCCCAACTTGTTCTTCAACTCAAGAACCTCATTCTCAAGCTCAGTTATTTTAGAACGATGTTTCAAGATTTCCTGAAACTTTTGTTCATTAATAGTCATTTTCACTGATAACTTGGCTTTGAGATCATGATTACTTGTCGACAATGCTTCAATCTTTTCTCGAGATTTCATTTGAGACTCAAGAGATTGTCGATAAGTGTCCTTAAGAGAAGCAATTTCTCTTATAAGTTTATCATTTTGATTTTTTAAAGCTTCTAACTTAGAATTATTAGATTCACAGTTAACACATGATGCTTTAACAAATGAAGTAGAAGAGATAGAATTACTAACCTCATTGATCTTAGCCATGCAAGCAAACATTGATTCAGAAGACTTGTCGCAAGAATCATCAGAATCAGATCCAGAATCATTATCTGAAGACATCACACTAGCAATAGCATCTTGACAATCTTCATGTAACCCAAACATAGCTAAATTTGCTTGAACATCATTGCACAATAGCCTTTGAGACCAATCAGTTCCATCTGCTAACATCGCTTGTGTTGTAGAAGTAGACGGTTTCTTTTCAGCATCACTACCTCGTGGTGAAGAAGCATTTTGACTTTGACCACGAGGTCCAGTGTATTCTTTTCTTGGTTTGTCGCATTCCTTCGCGAAATGACCGAACTCTTGACAATTATAACACTTCACCTTCAATTTGTCAAAACCTAACTTCTTGTTTAATGCTGGAAGATCTTTACCAGTTCTTTGCATGAATATTTTAACTTTACGAACAATCATGGCCATATTCCATTTCAAATCCATAATCTCTAGATCATCCGGATCTATCTGATCATAATCCTCATCTGTTAACTCACTCGTGGCAATTTTACTACTCACCAGATTTTCATATGAGGACATAAATGCTGTCAGAAAAGCAAAGTTTTGCTCAGCTTCTTTCATATTCACACTAGAAGGTGTAGCAAATGGATTAGTACTGGTAGAACTTCCAGAACCACCTGAATTACCAGCAGAGTAGAAACAAACTTTTGGATCATTAAATATAGCAGATTCTTTTTCACTTGCTGCATGAGTAAGGAAAGCAGTGATTGGTGAAATTGTTGAACTGAGAGGCATACTTCCACCATAGAAAGCCGGATCTTGATTTTCTTTTGAAGACTTTTGACACTTAAGATCATATTCTCTTGCTTCGATCTTTTGTAGGAATTCAAGTGCTGTCAAATCTTCATTCAGAAAATAATCATTTTCTTTCAAAACCATGAGAAAGGTTGAATAGGAACTAGGAAGCACACTCTTGATAGTGTCAATTTTATCTCTTTCAGAAATTTCCATTCTCATTTTATCCATTTCAGCAATCAAATGACTAAATCTGGTAGTCATTTCTTCAACTGTTTCTCCTTTTAATAAATTAAAGTTTCGGAATTGAAACTTGAGCATCACTTTCTTACTCTCAGCTGTGTTTCCCATGCTTCTCATACGCAGATGTTGAAACAAAGATGCACATCTCTTGATACTTCCAACTTGATGAAAAATATTCTCTGGTAAAGCCATAGTCAATGTAGAATATGCTTTTATCTCAATTTCTAAAGCTTTCTTCTTCTCTTGTGAGTATTGAGAGACAGCCTTAGAAGTATACCCAACAGTATCATCACCAATCATTGGTGCAACATAAACCTCATCCAGACAATATGAACAGTCAGGATGAACCGATCCTAAATGTGCACGAAACCGAGGTTCCCATTTGGCAAAATCACTGAACTTCATCAATCTCGGACATTTAGAATGTGAACCAATCTCGGTATCAAGTTGCAACATCTGTTGCGTCAACATATTTTGAGACGCCAATGCATACATACCAGCCATCTTTGAAAATAAATAAGTAATAAAATATCTTAACGAATCAGTTGAACAGTAGTAGCGAATGGTGAACAGTTATAACGAATTGTGAACAGTTGTAACGAATTAAGACTTAACGAATCAAGTCTTAACGAATCAGAAGAATAGGTTAACGAATTAAAAGTCAACTAAGCGAGTCAACCTTAACGAATCACAACTAATGAATCACAAGTCAATTTAACGAATTGACTAAACACATTGACCAAGTCAACTTAACGAATTGATCAAGCGAATTGACCAAGTCAACTTAACGAAATGATCACACGAATTGACCAAGTCAACTTAGCGAATTACTAAGAAGAGCTTAGCGAATTAAAATAACGAATCAGCTACAGTTGATAACGAATCAACACTATAGCGAATTACAATATAACGAATCAGGTTGTTACAACCGTTTGTAACAAACTTGATTCCTTTCTGCCACGTGGCAAAAAGTTGTTATGGCACAAATTCCAAGACAAACACGTGTCAAACGAATCAGTTATCTAGTTAACGAACTAGATAACACGAATTAATTAAACCACACGAATCAGCTAGCGAACTGATTAGCGAATGGCAAGAATAGATAGCGAATCAAGTTAAAGACATAGCGAATCGCCTGAAACTTTATAGCGAATTGCCATCATCTTCAAATCTTCAAATATTCAAGAACATATTTCCAGAAATATGAAGTTCAAACCCAGAAACATATCCATTTCAGATCTGTAATACACACTCAAGTCTTAACCAATTTTAACAAATAACCTACCAAACTCTTCGTAATCACACCGCGAATCCAAACCAACACATCTCGTAACCAATTAACACCATACACGAACCAAATTCGACCAAAATCAAAACCATGTTCACGGACTTAAACCAAAAACCCAATACACATCCCAAATCCAATTCACAACTCAATTCCACACAATTGAGCCTCAATAATACCTTACCTAAACCAATTTCACTCTAATCCATTCATAATCAATCCAAATCAACTCCAATTGATTCAAATTCAAAATAAACATAAAACTATAATAATAACAATCAAAACCAAGTGAATTGAGCCCCGAAAGCTCTGATACCACTTGTTTGATCCCACTGATTAACACTCGTTCTAATCAATACCTTAGATCTGATTCAGATCCATATATATATTGATATTAATTAAACGGATCTAACTCGTTTATACCTTAGTTTGATTGTATATATATTATAGATATAAGATTACTGTGAAGCTTGAGAGAGAGAGAGAATACTTTAAATTACTGAGTTATATTAAGTCTCTCAAAACTTCAACCACTTTACAAGTGAACAGTGGTTCACTATATATAGGAGACGATCTGGTTCGCTAACATCCCCTAGCGAACCAGACTCCCCTTCGTTAACTTAATTAACTTAACGAACCACCCCCTGATTCGTTAACATCCCCTAACGAATCAGGAGGGAATACATTATAAAGTCCTAGTTCGCTAACATTCCTAGCGAACTAGACATAACCTTAACGAACTAGTCTTAGTTCGCTAACATTCCCTAGCGAACTAGACTAAACATAACGAATTAGATAAATAACATTAAATATTACATTAAAATAATCAAATAAACATTTAACGATAATTACAAAGACTCGAGACGCAAAACCGTGCACTAACAGGTATCTCTATTATATATATATATATATATATATATATATATATATTATCCGTAATCTCTATATTAAATCCGTAATCTCTTCTATTGATGAAATAACAAATAATTAATTAAATTATTTACTATATATTATCTATAAAATTAACACAGGTGGTGAATAGGGGTGTACACGGACCGGACCGAACCGAACGAGAGCATGTCTGTGTTCGTCCGTTAAGCTTTTGACGGAAAAACGGACGGTTCACGAACACTCTACCGAACGAAAATTCATGTCCGTGTCCGTCCATTAAGAAATTGAGTTTGTCCGTGTCCGTCCATGTCCGTCCGTTAATATTTTAAACGGACGTTAACCGACAATAATGGGCAAACGGACACTAATGGACATTAATGGAAAAACAAACATGTGAACATTAATGGACAACGAACACTAATGGACAAATATAAACGGTTGCATATTGACACCAAACATATATCTAAACAACTTCACATACAAATTAGGAATTACACCATATAATATCCAAATATACTTAACACTTAATATATTAACATAAAGTGGATCACTATAATATAAGAGACATCAAACATATGTAGTAATATAAAAGTGTAATTAATAACACTAGAAATTCTGCAGTTAAATTACAATACTGGATAGATATAAACACTAACGATACCTGACGGACATTACCGGACGTAATCGGACGAACGTTACCGGACGTTCACGAACACTATCGAACGGACTTGGCTCTTGTCCGTGTTCGTCCGTTAAGCTTACCGAACGAAATTTTTGTGTCCATGTCCAGTTCGTTTATTTAACGGACGAACATAAACGAACTTCTTGCCGAACGGACGCCCGGACGTCTGGTTCGCTTACAGCCCTAGTGGTGAATGAAATCAACCAAAAAATAACAAAGGTGGTGAATGAAATCAACAAAAAATAATACAATTTTCAAAAAATTACACTTTTAGCTAAATGGAACATTAAAATATTACATTAGTTAGAATATATTTTTTGTTATTTAATTAATCTAAATTTACACTTTTAGCTAAATGGAACATTAAAATATTAAAATATTACATTATTATTTAAGTATTCAAAATGAAAAAATAAATATTAAAGGAAAGAGAAAAGATAATAATTAAATAGCATTGATTAATCTTATTTTAATATATTATTGATTTATTTTATTCACTTAAAAATTAGAGAAGACATTGATATATATAAAAAGTATGAGAATCAATCAATAAAAGAGGGGTATATAGACTTAAAGTTTAATGCTTTAATAACGTAGTTAGATTACTTTGCCAATGTATGATTAACTTCTGCCTGTTAATATATTTCCTATAACTTTTTCCACACAATAAAAAGTCATGTAAATCATCCGATTTGTTCGGTCCATCAACCAAAAGTTGGGTGGCTGTTGACCCATGTAGCCCATTTGTTAATCTTTTCTAACTTTATTTTGTCACGTCTAATTTTATTATGGGTTGAAATATATACAAATTTTAATGGATAAAAACTTATTATCACGTCTAGAGTAATTTTTTTTCTGATTTTAAAAGTTACTTTCAATACAGAAAAAAAAAACTAGTTATATTATATTATTTTATTAAATAAAAATATGATTTGGTTTGGTTGTGAATGGGAGTGTAAATTTAGGTTTGGTTGGATTGTATAGGTGGGAGTGAGAGAAATTAGTATTTTAATGAAACGACTAGGGTATAGCCCGTGTTACACACGGGTGGAAAAACATGTCAACAAACATAATAAATTTAAACAACAAATTCAAGCAACACAAAATTTCTTCAAACTTTTGGACCAAAACGTTAACCATTTACATTGTCTAGATATTAAAAGTTAAAAGTTACAATAAGTTAATGTACATCGAACAACCAAAAAACATCAACAAAAGACATAAACATGTTCTTTCATATTAAACCACCATCAACTTCTTCAAACATTCTACCAAAAGAAACTCATTTTGCTTCACCACCTAAAAATATAATAAAATAATAGCATCCAAATTAAATAAACCATAATAACATATTTAATAATGAGTAACATCTGAACATTAATAAAGTTGTTTTTATTAAAACAAAATAACATACAACAACTAACAAAGTAAAATGACAACATAAAACATCTTTCTAACTTAAATCATTAAACCAAAAAAATATATCAATAAAAACATTTTTTGGCCGTCATTTTATACCTAACAAGTTTGATACTCTTTTAAAATAACCCGTTTTGAGATATTTTCAATATATTTACAAAATATAAAAAAAATTGGAATTAGTCAACTTTAAAAAATTATGATTTTTTTTTATTTTTGACCAATCTTGCAACAAACTTTTAAATCACTGACATTAATATTTTGTTAAACTTGCAAAACATAAAAAAAATTACAATAAATGAATTTTTAAATAACTTTGAAAATACTAAAAGAATTTATGTTGACTTTGAAAATGTTTAAAGGTGACAAAAATATTATACAAAAATATATATACCATATAAACATGTATTTTAATAGAAAATATATTAAAAACAATTAAATTAATTGTTATATTTAAATGAGAATATTATTAAAGACATTGCTAATGAACGTATATGAATATCCCGTACAAACAGAAAATGTAATAGACACGTATTTAAGATATTGACATTTTATGCTGAGTATATATTAGGAAAATGAATTAAATTAGAATATATTAAATGGTTATTTATGTTATAAATTTGTTTACCAAAATTTCTGAAACTATCAAAACTAATAGTCGGTCAACAATATTAAAGGAAGTTATTAACTTTAAAAATTTTAGAAAATATCGGCCCGCATTATAATCAATTCCAAAAATAAATAAATAAATAAATTATACTTAACTTATTTATTTGAATTTCGAATTATTAATTTGAATACACGTAAAAAAATAATAATTATAAATAATGACTTTCAACTGTATTATATGATTTGATTAAATTAGAATATAATAAATTGTTATTTAAGTTATAAATCTGTTTACCAAATTTGTTAAACGAAATTTGTTATAGTCAAAGATCCTAAATACAAAAAATATTACAAAAATCATGACATAATGTAATATTGAAATTATTAGTTTTTTTAGTCGATCCATAATTAATATTATTTTATTACCGTTAATGAAATCTGCATTCAATTTTGTTACAAACTCATTATCATTAATTGTGATATTTATGTCTAATTATAAATTGGTCAAACATATAAGATAAGAAGATTGTGGAGATTGGAAACTAATAAACATTATAATATTGAGAATGAAAACCAAAATTTTCCATAACCAACTATAATATATCTTTTTTTAGAATTCAAATTCAAATAATATTTCGATTTTTTATAGTGCATTAATTGTTACAGTTTTCATGACTAAATATTAAGATTAATAGATTTTGCTTTTTAATGGTATTCTTAGATTATGGGTTGAGTTTGGTTGTAAATGGGAGTAGGCTAAAGAAAGTCACCGCAAGGGACCATTTCTGCACTTTTTTCAGAAATTTCGTTTATCATATCATATATTTTTGATCTTCTTCAAGATCAATCATTAAAATTAGCATTTTGATAGTGATGGCACCGAACAGGTCTGGATCTTGCAGTCGGACGGTGGCAAAGTTCGGAATCGTGTTCTTGGGGCTGTCGTTGGTAGGCTATCTGTTGGGTCCGCCTCTATACTGGCACCTTCTAGAAGGTTTAGCCGCAGCATCTTCGTCCGTAGCCGCAGCATCTTGTCCTCCCTGCAGCTGCAATTGCGATACCCGACCCGATATCTCTTTTCCCCAAGGTGGGTTATTCTTGATTTTATTTAGATTTCAATTTCTTATTAAAGATTTGAGCTTCAGATTTCATGTGGGTTTTTAGTTCTTTTAAAGAATTATTGATATTCCATTGAAATTGAACTGTTTTTGCCAAGCGCTGGGAATATTATTAGATTACAAATATCTTTCTGGCATTAAATTTGATCAAATAATTACCTGACTTTGATTAAGAAGATTCTTAAACTTGCAGTAATGGTTTGAAAACACATGTTTAAATTACCCTACCCTTCCTCTGGCTGGTTTATTTACTACATTTCTCGTATATGTGTCATTTGTTACTGTAAAACCATAGTTGAAGCCTACTGATAATGGGTCTGTGTTTCCTGCAGGACTTGCCAACAGTTCCTTCACAGGTTAGTATTACCAGGGGAGTAAACAAAACGAGCCCGAACTTGTCTAGGCTCGATCTTGGCTCATGAGTTGTTTTCAACCTTAAGCTCGGCTCTGACCGGACTTGGCTCGTTTATTATTTATTAGTTAACTTATACACATTTATAATCATGCTGTAGATATATTTCAGTTATAACTTTTTATGTATAGCGTAATATAGATTATGTAGTTATTTTTATTATAATTCTATATATAATAATAATAATTATAAAATACATATATAATTAAATGAAAATTATATAAGTAATATACTTGTTTAGGCTTGCGAGCTAGCTTAGTGAAGCTCAGGCTCAAGCTTATATATAAACAAGCTTATTCTTAGGCTCGAGCTCGTTTAAGCTCAGCTCAATTGCAAGGATATTTTTTGTATAGTTTACTTATTTAAGTATAAGATAAATACTTTAATGTTTTACTCGGTGTCCTTATTTTAGTCCAAATTGTTGAATTTCTTTAGATAATATCTTTTCAAGAATTTTTCTATACCAAAGTGTTCATCTTGTCACATTGGTTTAGTTAGCTTTCTTAAAGAATCATTATTGCTTGTAGAATCTATCAGTTTAATTAGTTTTGTTCTGATTAAACCAGATTGTGCAAAACGCGATCCTGAAGTGAACGAAGACACAGAAAAAAACTTCGCAGAGATTCTTTCAGAGGAACTGAAACTGCGTGAAACCGAAGCTGTAGAAAGCCAACAGTGTGCTGACATGGCGTTACTCGAGGCTAAGAAGCTGACATCACAATATCAAAAAGAGGCAGACAAATGCAACTCAGGAATGGAAACTTGCGAAGAAGCCCATGAAAAGGCGGAAGCGTCTTTATTGTCACAAAAAGAACAAACTGCAATGTGGGAATTAAGGGCCCGCCAAAAAGGCTGGAAAGAAGCCGGTGATAGGTCCCGCACGCAGCCTCGTGGAGGTGTTGAGACCTTTTGATGGTCTTCAGCTCATTCAATTGTATGAAACATGTTTCCAAGTTATTTTTTTGGTATCATTGCCACAAATGGAAATTTATATTTGGTAGATAGTAGTATAGTAGTTAGAGGTGAGAAAATGGTTTTTCAGTGTTGTTCATTTTTGTCTGAATTTGTTTTTAAGTGATGCCAACTTTATATGTATGTAGTGTACTATCAATTTTTTTATAAAATATAGCAACCATGAATTCAAAGAAGTTGAATCATGGGAATTGTGTTTGGTATAATTTGTTTTCTATGACTGTTTATGATTTACTGTTAGCATAATAACAAATAAAAGAAAAAAGTAAATATAAAAATGAATCTTCAAGTGTACTAAAAAAATAAATAAACATACAATGCATTTCTCTTTTTTCCAATTTTCCATACATATTATGTCAAATAATCCTCAGCATAAAACAATAAATACATACAATATTCGACAGGGTACCTTAATACATTACATTACACATGCACAATTTAAAAGAATCAAGAAAAATATACATACATACAAAAGAAAACGATTATAATTTCCGGTCACTATCTGCCAGACATGAGGCTCACAATAGTCTGGTTTTCATAAAATGAGCCAACATCCCAATCTTCAGTTGATGATGAAAGAGTCATCAACGCCACCACAATAGATCTCATACTTGGCCTTAATTGAGGATTCTCATGCGTGCACGCTTTCGCAAGTTGAGCCATCTGCAACCAAGTTTTCACAAATATTATTATGTTAACAAAAGTTACCTTATTTATTTTAATAATCATGATAAAAGATTTACCTTACGAACTGAATCGTGAGGATAGTTCTCCCCAAGTCTAGGATCAATCATTTTGACCAGGTCATCTTTTGGATCGGGCTGACTGAGAACTTCTTCAAACTGCAAAGCATCAATAAGATTTTAACTTGTTAGTTGCTATTTAGTATCCTAACAATAATAACATTAATAATTATATAATATGTACGTAATTAAACTCACCAAGGCAACTAGACCCTTCGACTCAGCAACAGAGCCATTTGCTTTAACAATGGCTTCTTTAGCTGATATAAGTTCATAAAGTACAACCCCAAATGCATACACATCCACTTTTGGAGACACGTCACCATACCGTGCATACCTGTATCCAATATTAGATAGAATATATTAGTTAGGGTCATTTTGGTAAAAAAGACATGCAAGCTGAGTAAATGTGATACAATAAGAAGATTTACTCTGGTGGCATATAACCAAATGTACCCACGAGACGTGTAGGAAAAGAGTTACTTCCAACTTCAGTCAGCTTTGTTAAACCGAAATCCGCAACCTATAGTAGACATGTGGCATCAGTAAATCAGAACCGCCTCAGGTGGTCAGCCAATGTGAAAGAACCATGATAGCCATATAAATGGACAAAAACAAAATATGCATACCTTTCCATGAAAGTTCTTGTCGATGAGTATATTTGCTGATTTAATATCACGATGTATATATACAGGGACAGTGTGTTCATGAATGTACTCGAGACCCCGTGCTGAATCAAGGGCGATTTGGACTCGGGTTGACCATGGTAGCGGGTCCCTTCCTGGAAATTATAATTAAAAAAAATAGAACTTACTTTTGTTTGCATGCAATTAGCATTGGAAATGAACTGTAATATTTATACTTAATTGACCTGATCCGTGTAAATGTTGACTCAAGTTTCCATTTTCGATGTACTCGTAGACCAAGAAAAGGGATCCCTCAACACAATATCCAATCAAACGCACCTGCATTTGATATGTGATCAAATCATAAGACTTCATATATCATCATCAAGACAACAATATGGATATGCTTAAAATCATCTTACCAGATTTAGGTGATGAACATGCGTTAAAACCTTTAGTTCGGCTAGAAATTCTCTTGATGCTTGCATATCCATCTTCTTGATTGCAGCTTTCTGAAGAAGTTTGACAAATTAGAAAAGCCACATGTAAATGGCAGATAGACATTAAATAACATTTTAATACGGCCTCCCATAAGTTCAGTTTTGAGTTGAAAGACTATAATCACCTCGCCTCTGAGTTCAGCATAGTAAACAGCACCAAAACCTCCTTGACCAATCTTATTAGCAAGACTGAAGTCATCTGTAGCTGTTGAAAGCTCTTCATATGAGAACTCAACTGATTTGTCAACTGTTATACCTGTAAGCCCAGGTGAGGCACCAGCAGGACCACCACTAGACTCTGAACCTCTAACCAACGAACCATTGCGCGCTAAGTTGGCTACACAACACAAGTAAATTAGTCAGCACACAGTTACCAGTAATATTAGTTTGCTGCTTTGATACTAATGAAAAGTGAAAGATAGATGGTAAAGTAGCCTTGGATTTACATCCATGTTCAAATAAAGTTGAGGCCATACATAATGAGTTATATATCATCATAAAGTCATAAACTATGTATTATTACAAGACTCTCTTGACATTTTGATTTGGATGGCCTTCAGTCCATTTGACCAGTTTTCATTCTAGTTAGTTTTTTTAATCTGACCGGCAAGTGAAATACATAACTAAAATTGACGCATTCACCCCTAAGAGGGATGAAATTGCCACAATATCTGCTAGAACTTCAATTTTCGCTTGTCCCATAATAAATGCAACAAAACATTTTTGGCATAACTACATTCAGAAAGGTACTTGATAGTGATTCAAAAATATTAACGGCATTGATTTGGGTCCACAAGATTCTTCTATAATTTTTTTATTGAGGGGTATTTTAGTATTTTAAACAATTGGTTAAACCTTATTTGTAGATTGAATACCCTTTACATTATTTTTTTATAACTTCTTGTGCAGGGAGGATTATTCGTCTCGTTCTTTGGGTATATAACAGGTCTCGTTGATTTTGCCATCTTAATCGAGGTATTCTTTTATATAAAACAACTTCGGTTACTTTCTTTCCCTGAATTTATTTCATTTGATAATTTTGTTATTTTTGTGATTAATCATAGGCCTCATAATATGGAAGGCCCAAAAAACATTTATTTAAGGATGATGGATTTGAAAACATATGAAAGATAGATTTAAAATGTTATGCTGTATGCCAAAAACATGCTATTTAAACGAAAGTAGAACATAAATTTCATGAGAATTGTAAAATTCACAGAATTGAAGGATCTAAAGAATTGTTAAACTTGAACACTATAACCACTCAATAGTATTAAAACTCCAAAATAAAGAAGCTTTCCATGTAAGAATAAAGTAATTCAAAGTTACAAGAGAAAATTAGAAGTGCCACTTCAACACATTTACTTATGAACACGTTGATTTGGGTTGATTTGATTTGTAATCCTAACCAACACATTCACAATTTTTGAAAAGAATGAAAAAAAAACGTATTTGCAAATCAAGTCAACTCGAATCAGCCCCTTTTGACCTGTATTAAAACCCGGCCTACTTCAACCCACATATGTTTTGACACATACCCAATCCAACTCGACCCGACCTACCTGGCCCGACCGACACCTCTTGGAAAAACAGATGACAAGCAGTAGAGCATAAAGAATCAGATATACCTTGATCGGGCATAAGTTGAACCTGTGCATTCTTTAACAACGCTGAGCTCGATTCTGCCTTTTTCTTTTTATAGTATCCAAAATAATAACACCCTGCAAGTAGCAGCAACACAGCTACTATTGCTATAACTATTCCACCTATGGCCCCACCTGATAAACCTGAACTGCAAAAGATAACAGGATTGGGGAAAAAAAAAGTTGTTAAAATGATAATAATAGTTGTCTGAGTTTAGCAAATAACATGCTTATCAAGGGAAAAAATATACCTGCTTTTTAAGGACGGATAATTTCCATTTTCATCTGCGAAACAGCAAAACATCACCCGTTAACCAATTTTGTAACTAAAATTTCAAAATCTAGTTAATGATTTTAATGTTAACTGTTGTTGCATTGTTGACATAAGTAACAAATGAAGCTAATTTAATATAACTATTGCCATTAGAGTTTAGACACTTACTAATGTCGGTTTCTATCATGTAAGTGTACTTTTTTGAGATAGCTTTATCCATTCAATTACTAGTCTTATCTACTTATTGCAAAATTTGATATGTAAAACTATATCTATGTCCCTTCATCTGGATTATGTGAGGTGTTGCTCTATGTACAACCAAATAAGCTTTATATACAACCAAAAGATGCATGTCTTACTCTTCATCATGCAAACCATTCATAATCTCTTCATTCTTTGGTCCTCTTTTACACATTAATCTCCTACAAGGTCGGTATTTAACTATCTACTAAATATTCTATGTAGTGCTCCTAACTTTGACATAAATATGCACAATTTCCATCAATTAACACAATAGCATCATCTCTAGATCACATAATATTAAGTCAAAAACAGGACTATCTATCAGCAATAAACCTAACGATAAACCTACAAATAACTATGAAATATGAGAAAGCCAAAAGGGACACATCATCTAAAGAAGGTAAATATGTAAAAAACAAGAATGATGACAAGCCGTAATATCACATCAATCTATAAAACAATAATAATTAAAAAAACAGTTCCAAATGCTAACCTTGTCCACTAGTAATACACAGCAATCCGCTTCCAAGGGTATTAAAAATAATAATTCAAAACGGTAGCTTAATGATAATTACTCGAGTGTTGGCATAATTACTATAATCTCTAATGTATGTTACACTTGTCACGTTAAAAACTATTTGTACCAGATTCCACCCCTATAAGTCATAACCATCACAATAATATATCTCTAGATCACACAATAATATCAAGCCAAAAACAGGAATAATATCACATCTATAGGTAGCTAATAAAAATAAAAAAACAGTTGCAGATACTAACCTCTTCCAGGAATATACACCAATCCACTAGTAAAATTAGCACCAGGATTATAACTCCGAATCAACTCCGAACTAAGATTCGCAGCCGAGGCAATCGAGTCCAAAGTATCCTCCGGGCGAAGCGGATACGTCACAAACAAACCGTAGTCCTTGGAAACCGACTTATCTCCACAGGAACAATTCACCGTGACGTTAAGCGTACCAGAATCCGGTATACGAAATTCATCAAAGTTATTAAACTTGCGAATCCATGCGGCAGTGGTCAAATTCTTGTAATCCTGTTGTGCAACCTTGTCATACGTATCTCTGGAGGTAAGATTGTGCATAAACACATGGCCTAAGAACTCGCCGTTAATACAGTCGCAGGAAAAGGGAATATGAATCCTGGAAAAGGCCTGGAAGCTATCCTGACTACGGATGTTTGGGCTATATTTGATAATATTATTGACGCTAGTGTCGAATCGGTTGGAAATTGGGATAAGTTCTTCACCAAGTTGGACGTAGTACGAACCAAGGGCTAAATCACAGCCTCTGGTGCATCTGGATTGACAAGATTGGATGAAAAATAATAATAATAATAATAATATTGAGGTTAAGGCTAAGAATAATCGGAACCCTAGCTTGAGCTCCAGCATGGTTGTTTGTTAGGGTTCATGTGATGAGGCGTTGACCTGATTGTGATGTTGTTCAGTTGGGAGAATTGAATGTAAATGAATGATGATGAGAAAATTATTAATTATTGAATAATAATAATAATAATAATAATAATAATAATAATAATGTTGGAATATATGCTGCCTGTAAGAGTTTTGATTGACTGAATAAACAAATGTGTGTCGGGTTTTGATGATTGAATAGTATGACAGTTGAATGTTGCCGCCATTGAGTTCAGGTTCCGTGTTTTTTTTATTCCACATCCTTTTTCACTTCCGTCTTTTAAACGTAATTTTTCATTTTCATTTTCATTTTCATTTTCACAAATTTACATTCAAGAATCCATCTTTACCTTAATAGTTTTTTTTTTCTTTTTTACTTTTCATTGACCTCTCAAATTAACTCTCAATCTTTGTCATCCACACCACACTTATTTAGTTGAATGTGAGGTATATATACTTTAGTTTACAAAAAAAAAACACTATAGAATTAAATGGTGTTATGCAATGTTTTAAAAACCGGTATTTTACTTGTAAATGGTACAACCGGTTGAACCAGGTTATACCAAAAGGTTCAACCGATTAAATAGTTTACTTTATAATTTCATATTAATGCAACTTCAATCCAAAAATAACCCAAAAGTAATGATTCCATAACAAAAAATAATCTAAAAGTTAATCCATATTAAAAGTGTAATATAAAATCACTCAATTTAAAAAAAAATTCTAAAGTTTACACGTTTGAATGTTAATTGTAGGGTTAAAAGTAACTTTGAAAAATATGGGTCGCAAATATCAAAAATTTCTCGGACGTAAAACCGGTTTGCCGGTAAAAACCGGTATTTTAGAAAAAAACCGCCGGTACAATGTTCTAGCAAACCGGCCAAAAATACCGGGCTCAAAATACTGGCTTGCTATGCGAAATTCGGTTTAACCGGTTCAACCCGCCGGTTTGAACCGGTTTTTTAAACATTGGTGTTATGTTCTAGTTTTTTTTATTATAAGAAAAATATAAGATATTGTTCATTTCAGTCTTATATTGGAGTCTCATTTCCATATAAACTATACATTAATTTATATGGAGCATTAAAGGAGACCTCTATATTCGGGGTTATAGTATTCATCTCATCTAATATTTTAGTTTGGTTGAGAGTGAGAATATGTATTATTTAATTGATTATAAATATATATGGGACAGGATGCGGCGTATTTTCAAGAACAAATAAATTGTATGGATAAGGATTATATAGTGAATGCTCTTAGACATACCTTATTATGCGAGTATACTATCAATAATGAATTTATACTTGCATATCATCTTATATAAAGGATGAAAAACGACTTTAGGTATAAACCTATTTAAAAGACATATGCACGAATCAAAAATGTAGATACAACACAAAATAGTTGTTCCCCCATCCACTCTTAATCATGAAGCCAAAACGGATTCAAACCATTTTCAATAGTTTCAATGCTTTGATTTTGGTTTATGGGGAAAAGAATATTGTATTTGGCCTAAGATGCCAAAACCAGATCATGGACTTATACCCAACCACTAGCATGTCATACGACTAACAATAAATATAAAAAACATTTTTCATCTTGTTATCCTAAGACTGATCTGTACCATGAATACTGTTCTCATTCCATCCACAACACGTACTCGTGTGAGTGAGCATTGGGGTTAGATAATCATTGTGTACCTCCTTCTTTCTTAACATTTCACGTTTCTTTTTTGGGAAAATTCCCAAAAAGGTCCATTCATATAATGTGTTTCCAAGTTTATCCCCACTAATTCAAGTTTTCAACTTTGTCCCTTTGTTATCTCGTCGCCGACGACATGATAGCGAACACCAACGATGCGTTACTGAAACAAATAGGATAACGAAACGTGGGAGGAATCTGTGTTGACGATGCGTTATGTTGCTAACGTAGGGTAGCGGCGATGCGTTATGTTGCTAGCGTAGGGTAGCAGCGATGCGTTATCACTAACGCATCGTGGAACCCTTGTGTTGTCATAACAAGGTAGCAGCAACATAACGCATCGCCGCTACCCTACGTTAGCAACATAACGCATCGTCAACCCTATGTTATACGTAACGTAGGGTAGCAGCGATGCGCTATGTTGCTAACGTAACATAGGGTAGCAGCGATGCGTTTGTTGCTAACGTAGGGTAGCAGCGATACGTTATCTACTAACGCATCGTCGACGACTTATTCCGGCCACGTGTCGTTATCCTATTTGTTTTAGTAACGCATCGTCGGTGTTCGCTATCATGTCGTCAGCGACGAGATAACAAAGGGACAAAGTTGAAAACTTGAATTATTGAGGATAATTTTGGAAACACATTCTTTAAATGAGCTATTATGGGAATTTTCCCTTCTTTTTTTCATTACTATTTTAACATGTGTGTATTCAATTCATCAACGCAACTTTGGCAATGGCATATTCATCATCAGAAGAAGAAGAACTAAAAGTGAAGGGACTAAATTGCACGTATTACATAAGTAAAAGGACCATTACGTCAGCATACTTTATTAAAATTATTATTATCAGCTTTATCCTCATCCTTGATAGCCAGCCGCAAAGCAAGCAAACCGGACACAAAGACAGACACCCTCTGCGTACAACACGAGCACCATTATTGCAGAATAAGGTTTGATCAGTTTCTCATTTCTATTTAGGTTAAGTTTTGAATGAATAGCTAGCTGTTTAATGAATTTGAATCATTTAATTTTGAAATGTAATTCGGAGCCACCAGTTCACCATAATTCTGTACCTGTTATATTTATAATTATAATCATCCTTTTCACCTACGTAACATACAAAAATCATATCAGTTACATAATTCTTGCCCCAAATTGAACATATAATCTGATTAATAGTGTAAGGGTACTTCTTTTTGCCCTAAACTAAACATTTTACCGGGTTCATTTGAATATTATTATTCAGGTGTTTATATTATCATGTATCTTACTATTTTATACATATAAAAATTTCCATAAATAAATAAAAATTTACACAGTCTTTAAATAATAAAAGTTTAACGGCTGGTTTGGTTCAAACTTCACAGGTCGGGGCTACATCCAAGTTCCAAACCAGACTGAGCTGTTAGACTAGAAAACCGTCAAAACCGAATCGTTTGAATCTCAAACCAACTGACTTGCTTCGATTCAGTCAGTTTCAACGGTTTATGAACATGAATTATGTGGGTTGCTAATAATAAATTACTATCGAATCTTGAAGGTACGGTATTAAACAACTATGGCGAGTCTAATGATGGTTCCACCATTAGCATCATTCTCCAAAACAAGCAAAACAATATGCAAAGCTTCAAATTCTACATACGGTGGCATCCGATGCGTGCAGAGACCATTGGAGGAGATATACAACATAAGGGTGGAAAAAAATGTGTCTAACGAAAGGTTGACAGAGCTTGGCGTGTCAAAGTGGTCAACATGGAAGACGGGAAAGTGTAACGTTCCATGGGACTGGCATGTTGACCAACTGGTTTACATTGAGGAAGGTGAGGTTAGGGTCGTGCCCGAAGGCAGTGAACGACACATGAATTTTGTGGCAGGTGATTTGGTGAGGTATCCGAAGTGGTTCGAGGCTGACCTTTGGTTTAATGGATATTATCAGGAACGGTATAGTTTTCGGGCTTATGGTGATGATTAGGTTCTGTTTGTTGTACTAGTGCTTTGTTGGTTAAAGTTAGACATACATAAATGTTTTGGCTAGTTTGTTGTACTATGTTCACTGGCTAGGTTCTATGCCAGGTTAGTTTAAATGTTTTGGTTTTCTAAATTCTTGTCAGTTTTTTGATCTTTTAGTGGGTGTTTGGATGTGCATTTCATCTTGTTGCGGTTTAAGCTCGAGATACAACAGTTTGACAAGTTTAGATGAGCTGGTTATGATTCTGATTTTTTGTTACTTCATGGTTAACATGTGAACTTTTAGACAAAAGTTGATTTAAAAAAACTCATTGGGGTAAAAGACATTTATTTAGTTATACCTAGTTTTAGGCTTTTAGCAACTTCCCAAATTGTCAAATAGATCCCAAAAAGCCCATTGAACTGTTAGCACCCCGACCTAGAGGTGCACAAAAAACCCGGAACCGGACCCGAAAAAAATACTCGGAACCGGTTTTTTTTATACCCGGGTATTCTATACTTGAAACCGGAACCGACCCTACCCGTAGGGTATGGATAGGGTATGCTTTTTGAGCTCAATACCTGTACCTGGAACCGTACCCGATTTATACCCGTAAATACCCGAAACCGGTCATACCCCATACCCATACCCGGTTATACCCGATACCTGATAACAGTTTTCTAATACCTAAAATAATACATGAGTTTTTATAGTATATTTTTATGTTTACCAAAATTATTAAGTAAATAATTTGTACTTAAGTGGATTTATGGTTTTTGTAATATAATTTAATTATTTTTATAAATTACAAAGCAAATTTAAATTTTAAACAAATTTAAAAATGAATAAATAATTTACAAATTCAAAACCGGGTATTAATACCCGGTCGTACCCGGTTCCAATACCCGAACCCGATTATACCCTACCCGGGTACATAGGGTTGAATTTTTCTCGTCAATACCCTACCCGATTTTTCTCAATACCCGATTTTCCAATACCCGATCATACCCGAAACCGGTTTCATACCCGAACCCGGGTATTAGAAAAACCCGATTTGTGCACCTCTACCCCCACCTCCCATATAGTTGGTTGGAAGAATTTTTTTGTCAGAAAAGATTAACTAAGGGGCACTTCACATATAACGCCTAAACCAAATTTGCCTCCATAAAGCCCCCATAATGCTGGGCACACTGCCCCATGGGCGCTATGGGGCGCTTTGAGCCCATCAAGACACCCACTACGTTGGGTCTAAGGGGTGTTAAGAACTTAAAACCCATTAGAAGTGACTTTTCTTTGAATGACCATTTACCATTCAAACTGAAACAAATCTACCAGTGTGATATTATTATGGTAATGCATTTGTATAATACTCATAAATTATCTTTATTGTCTATAAATCTTAATACAAACTAAGGATTTAGAATATTAACCAAGTCTTCTAAGTAATCTTTTAAAGTCACTCAATTTTCATTTGATGTTTCAGTGTCATACATTTTTACTTGATGTTAAAAGGTTTAAAAACTAAATAATCTGAATGAAACATATATGAATCAGATTTACTACTAAATGATTTTTTAACTAACTTGAAGCAAGAGGTAATTGTGACGAAATAACATTCACTGTATATTAACCCACTTTCATAATTGTTCATTTGGATCAAATTGGAAAAGTAAAATTAATTACTAAAAAGTAATTGTATATGTTCCATTTTGGTCAATTTATTTTTCAAAAAAGTAAAAACATTTTTATAAACGATCAAACACATTTTAAAGTTTGAATAACTTTAATAAAACACTAGAAAACTTGAGTACTGCAGGGTGAATTTTCCATAAAAATGTCGATTCAAAACACCCAAACCACTAAACCAAACCATTTTGGCTTGTATTTCGAGTTTGTAGTTAACAGTTCGACCTAGAACTTTCATAGAAACCAGTTAACCTTAACCCTCAACACCTCTAACTACAATGGTTTCACAAACATGTTTGCAACATGTAAAAAACTGAAGACATAAAACAAACACCATTTCACTGAAAAATAAACAGTATAAAAGCACAATGGAAAAAGCATAAAACTTTTGCATCAATAGCATTATGGGAATAGCAATCCAAATAACACCTCCTCTTATGAACTGGTTTTTATGCTACAAACAAATCCCAACGCTGATAATAATACAAACCAAAAGCAGAAACAATAAAAGAGAAACAAAAAGGGTAAAACATACATTTACATCCACAAAAAGCCCCAATTTTCACCCTTCCATCATCTCCTCCAAAAGAACCCGGCGCCATCAAATAACCGAACCGAACTTCATTCGAGTCAAACCCACAAGTCAAGTTTCAAATGTGGTCAAACCCATACCACGTCAGCTACTAATACCAACAGACGCAAACTTTGAGACCAATCCAGGCTCGTTGGTCTTAACAGCTGCTACGTTTTCCAAACGCACCCAAATCGATTCACGTTTCTTGTTATTCTCCTTTTCTTTCAGTGCATCTTCTTGGTGTTTATTTAAGCATTCATCAAAGAATGATTGATCAGCATCTGAAAATATTTTCCTCACATTTAGGGTTAGGCTTTGAACCGCTTGATTCCAGTGACCGTGTGTGTTCTTCTCTAACGCGGGCAAGATTATTGGCAGAATCACCTTGCGGTTTTGAATAATCAGATTCCGTATGTGATCGTTATTCCATAAGAATAAAGCCCGTTCAGCTACCTGTATAAAGCCATAATATAGCAATTATGAGGTGCAATTTTAATCGTTTACTTAAATGGGTCATTTTGGTGAATAGTGGTCTCAAACATTTAAAAACAAAATAAATAAATTACCTTTATTGTGATAAAGTGGTTAAATAATTATAATTAGCTCATTGACTAGTTACAGATTTTAAAAAATGTAAAACAGTGTTTGTGGGTCAACCCAGCTATATAAATGGCCCGTTTAGACGTGTAACCCAATCCGCCTAGCCCATATAATTACTAATAGTAACAAACAATATTCGATTCTTATTCAAAATCAAATAGTTCCTCCCAAAACACACATCCAAACTATGGGTGTGAAACTCTTGGCACAACACTAACCTAACACAATTTTCAGGTTTGGTTTTAGCATAAAGGGGTTCGGGTTGGTTTGCAAAACTGTTTAGCAAAATGGGTCGTCTTCATGTCAACCCACCAGGTTTGAAGGTGGACCCATTAATTTTATTTAATGTGCTTCAAATTTTGTTGTAAAACTGCTACGTTAAGGTAATAATAATATGCAAAAAAACAAAATAATACATATTGGGTTAAAGTTAACAAGTTGTCTTCAAGTCAAATCGCGAATAGCAGTCATCACATGTTGAGGTTCATAATATGTCTGACAGGATTTTAGGGTTCGTGTTGGGTTGGACCGCCAACCCACGAACACGACCCGTTTAGCACCTATAATCCAATTATCCAAATACTATTTCCTATTGCATATCTTATTTCAACTATTACTCAATTCTAACTATTCAGAATCACATTATTACTTTCAAAACACACATCAAAACATAATAACAATATCAAACATATTAAACTCAATAACCGTAGTACCTGAAAATGTGAACTATTAAGACAAAGCCCAATTTGTCTAAACAAAGGCACCATGCATCTTTGAAACTCAGCACCTTGAGTAGCTTCTAGAACCTCCTCCAACTCACTTAAAAACATAACCTCCTTTGCACTATTAGTCACAGGCCAAAACTTCAACAAACCCCTAATAACCGTATCCGCCAACTTAAAATCTTTTTCCACAAATTGTGTAATGCAATAAGACAACTGCTGATGATACATATTCAAACATTTGGGCTTATGAAGCGGGACCAAAGCCCGCATAAGAAACATCTTATGTTCTTCTTTCAAAGGCAATGCAAAACCGTTTATTATACTTCCCAATATCTCAAGCAGTTCAGCTATCCCGTTATGCTTCTCAGTCTCATATATGAAACTAAAAAAGATATTATTAATCGTTTTTCTGATAAACGGACGGTGCACCATGAACTTTCCATATATTCTGTGAAGACTCGTTTTCAAGTACTCGCGTTCTCTTTGATCCTCCGAGTCGAATAAATCGAGTAATTTCAAAACGAACGAGTGATCAATATAACGTTTCGCGATTTTAGCGTCGGTTTCCGGGGCTGCAATGAACCGGAGGAGAAACTCATACACGATTTGGAGGTGAGGCCATGATGGGTCCATGCTCGGCACGTCATCTTCCGGGTCGTAAACATCCGGAAGCTTGAATTCGTTGGTACACGAAGGCAACGATCTGAAAAGATTTGAAGTTATCATTTTCGTGATTTCTTGCATTGTGGCCTCGTTGAATTTCGAAGGTGCAGAAGCTACGTAATCGACAAGTTCATGTAAAGTCTGTCTTTTTACATCTTTTTCTTTCAAATTCTTCGACGGGTCGGTAAAATCAAACACCACACAACACATATTCAACTTCTTTATAAAAAGATTGTGTTTTTCTGCTGCGGGCACGTCACGAAAGCTCGGTAACGCCCCATAAGGCGCCTGGTTTAACCCGTGGGTTGACCCGAGTTGACCGGGCTTCTTCCCGGGGTTCGACTTGACATTTGGAGTAGGACTTCCATTAACAGACTTGCTCAAACCCTTACCCGATGAATCGACTTTAGACCCGTTATTATCAACACCCGAATTCACCGGACTCGAAGCTGCATCATTCTTCCCAGCATTACTTTGGGGAGATTTAGAAGACTGCTTTCTTGGAAGCTTATTAAGTATTTGCTTAATCATATCCCCAAATCAAGAACCCTAATTCCCGAAATCAAGAACCTTTATGTATCCAAACAATCAGTCCTTCAATACCCAGATGGCAAAACGACACACATTTACAAAATCTTGAAAGATTGGGATTAAAGAAGCCACCTTTGAGTTGAGTTGAATTGCATCTGTTGATTGAAAGTGAAATTGGAGTGATGGGTTAGTTGAATTGAATATTATTATTATAGAAGGTTGGGTTGGGTTGGGTTGGGTTGTGTTAATTGGATTAAGGAGAAGAGATATTTGTTGGGGATTTGGATTTGGATTTGGATTTGGATATAGGAAGAAGAAAAAATAGTGATTAGAAAAGAAACCCTAGAACTAGGGGAAAAGAGTTTCTTTGTGGTATTAGAATTTGGAAAAAAAAAACTAAAATTCAATTTTTATAGCATTATCTATCACTTGGTAAACTTGTTCAAACCCAAAATGTCTTTACTTTTACAAAATTGCCCCAGTTTTTTTTTCTTTTTAAATTGTTTTTTTTTATGTTTTATGTTTACTTATTTGTCATTTATGTCCAAACTATTTGTATTTTATTTTTGTTGTTGAATTTGTTGTTTAACAACTTATTTTGGGGAATCATGATTCAGAAGGTGATAAATACATGTTCCCTCAATGTTTTCGATGCTAAGAAACCTATATGGCTTCAGTACCACAGCAAGTTTCAAGGAGGGCGGGTTTGTGCCAGTGGATAATCGAGGTTAAGGAATTGGCCTCTTGTGGATTCTAAGGGGTAAAAGCCTTGGTTGACCCCTTGCCTTAATGATGTTTCATTAATAATACTTCGGATTGATATGAGTGACTGAAAGTTGCATGGAAAAGATATTTAAATGTGACTATAACTTAGTAGGAAGTAACTAATGTTCGGTAGCAAACTAAACATTGGTAACAACTTTGTTATGTGGTAGCAACTTAGTTCAAGAGGTAGCAACTTTGTCTGTTTTATAAGCAAATTGACTAACAACCAATTAAATTCAGTAGAGTTTTGTAATTTATATGGATTTTAGAACTTTCGTAGGAATATGGTTACTACCAGATGGAGTTCCAAATACTAATGAAACTGCGTTGGTTACACACCAATTGCCATACCTTTTCGTGAAATGTTGCGATGTTCACCTTAACCATTATAATGGTTCAAACACCGTATAAAGGAATAATCTGGTTTGATTATCAAACATATACTTCAATTTCATATACAAGAATATCTTTCACTTTTTGTCTTATTCGGTTATTAGTTTCATTAGACATGGAATACTTTAAACTGAAGTGAACTCATTACATGGTTTAGAAAGTTACCCGAAAAAATAGGAAATACGAAATCTACAGTTTTCCACTTATATCTAATCTTCATCTTCAAGCTTGAGTTTGACTCGGCCTTATAACTCCAGTCGATGAATTAAAATACTTTTAAATTTAGTTTGAATCAACATGGTTACATGTATCATAATGTTACAATAGTACTAATCGTTGTAATATTAGTGAACTTAAAACTTTTAATTTTTTACTTTAACTTGGCGATTCAATTATATAACTTTATAACATTCACAAGATTTACTACCATAGTATTCATTTATAAGATAAACTCGAACTATGACCGCTCAATTAATAATACTCTATATTCACAACTGGATCAATAACATTTATAACTTTCATTTTCGTTATCGGGTGCAATCTCACTTTAATGGAGAAAATAACTTCATTCGCCGTTGTGGTAATTGTAAAGATTGAGATATCATTAAATTATATACATTTTAACTTGCAAGTCATATGTTCATTTAGAAACAGATGAAGTTCTATTTCATTAGAGTGAATTGTATTAGGTAACAAAACTGAAAGTTAAAAATATCATTAACTAGCTCTCTCATCCGAGTGAAGTATTTTTTAGGAGCCATTATCCTCAAATCATTCAATGTCATTAGCTTAACACATGTTATCATGAATTGGGTCATGGTCGTATATTCTGTATTAGTAAAATTCAATTTTTCTTGTTTTACCGCTCATACCTTTACGAATCTTAAATCTAAGTTATTTGGATTAGTCCCAGGCTCCTTTCAAGTTATTACATTTATATGATTTATCTACATTGGAGAATAGTTTATTTTAAAAAATATATATATGATTTTTGTAACAATAAGAGTTTGGAAAAGATATCAAACTGTAAGGGGCAAATGATAAGTTTTCAAAATTTTGTCAGTTTCACTTAGACGTGTTGACTAGGCAAACTAAACACATTCAGTGTGTTTTGTACTTTAGCACCCATTGTGGGTAAAATATCTGGATTTCTCGATAAACTTATGGATTTAATTAAGAAACCATAAAGTACTAACCACTTTCAATTGCTATATGGGATGACAACACATAAAAAAAATCATATTTGGAAAACCAAAATTAACAAGAAAATTCTCAAAAAAATTAAAATTGCAAATATAAATCATACTTGGAAATAAAATAAAATGAAAAGACAAATTTGATATTAGCAAGTGATGTTTACCTTTTTTTTAATGTACAACACAAAAACCATTTTTAATAAAGTTTACATATATGCATGAATATAAAGGAGAAATCATTATAATCATAACTTCAACGTGTCAATCAATTATTATTTCAGAACATGTAAGAAACAATGGATAGACGTTAGTAAGCATTTACAAGCACTACATCTATGACTGATTATAAATTTATAATGGTGATTTGCATAATCTTTCAACAATAACAATATACTGCCATTTCACCCCATATAATCATTTTTAAATTCATGCCCTGCCACGTAATACTTTCTTCTTTGATTAAAAAATAATAATGAAACTAAAATCTCATACACAAATACTAATGATTTATATTATTAAAAATTTAATAAAAATTAAAAACTGTTAGTAGATCAGTCCAATTTGGCCTATTAATCATATTAAACTAATCTTTACATTCTTACAGGAAAAACCAAAAACTTTTACATTCTTAAAAAACTTAAAAACTATATTTTTTTTTCTGTCAAGAATGATTTTCCAAACAAAATAAACAATGCATCAAAATTGATGTTGGACCCATGAAAGCACCACCCCATAAAGGCACCAAGTCTAGAGAGGGCGTTTTGGCCAAGCCATGTGACCAGGTCAAGTCAAATTCCATGAACCTAACGACCCTAAACTGCATGGTCAAATCAAGTCAACGGGCACGTCAGCATAACGAACTAAGCAATAGACGTTTTTTTAACCACAGAGCGCCTCCAATATGAAGTTTTTTTTAGGAAAGAGCGCGAGTTATGTTCTTATGCAAGGGAAAGGAGAGTAATTTTTGTTCTACAACTTCTAATGGATTTATGTGAGTAAATATAGACAAAAGATAGTGTTTATATTGTTGTGACAAGATTTAAGGTTTGAACAACTGCCCACATGAACTCGTTTTTAGCACCCTTGTTGAAGAAGCTCTAATACTTGGCCAAATGAGGGAAAAAGACTTGTCTAAAGTAAGAAAATCTATAATTACAAAATTAGTTTTGTATAAAAGAGCATATAACACTTGCACATAAAAGAGCATATATATACTTGCACATACAATTCTCATCGTTCTCTATTTAAAATTCCATGTATATATTCAAACCCCAATACGACTACCATGATTGATAAGAAAAAGCATGCTAAAGTATTTTTAATTCGACCAATTTAACTTATCTGAAAAAAAAAAAACAAACTGACCCGTTATCAAGACATCACTTCCACAACCGAATCCAACAACCATAAGACAGACTCATACTTCACTTAAAAAGATATAAACACACACATATAAAAATGTACGTATCTATATATATGTGTATAGATGCATACATGTCTATATGTCTGTGTGCACACACAAAGATAAGACAAATATCCAAGTAAAGGAATAGTGGAAGTTCCAATTCTAATTTCAAGCTTAATTTGTTCTTCACAAACTCACTAATTTTAACCTTTTGTTCCCTACAGCTTTGACAGACAACACTAGTCTAGGATTAAACAAGGCAAAGATTCTTTGACAGTTATATTTCACACAATAAATAACATAAAACTTATTCATTGTGCAAGCAAACTCTCTTCTTTGCACTATACAATTTCTCCCACAAGAAGCAAACTCCGCAGCTAATTTAACTCCACAAAATCATTACCTCATCATCGCTTTCTGCGCTTTGTTTCCACCTGCATCAGTCACGTACTGTCCGTTTAGATAACCAAAACACACGTAATATAAACAAAGCAAACATCTGATTAATATAAACCTTGGCATCAGAAGATGGTGATACAGGGAATGAGTTTGACGGTCTTTTGGCATCGTCATCAGATGAGCAGTCAGAGCACAAAAACTGGTCTAATTTCTTTGCCTCATCAATTGTCATCCCCATGCAATTCGGATGAAACCTGCATAAGTTTAAAAAGCAAGTAAAACAGAACTCGTTTAGATATGTGTGTACATATTTGCAGGTTATTCTAGTTGGACTATCGCCCACAAATTGCATAATAGTTCGGTCATGTTTAAGATATCCTGATGACAGTCATGTAACCAACTAAATAGTACCAAAATATACGAACATGTATATATAAGCCACATATAATGATATTAATTAGTGCATTTATAGATGTGCATGCATGGATGCATCTGTTGGGAGAGGAAGAAAAAACAAACCAACTCTATATAAATGAGGGAAAACATAGAAATGTATTCCATTTAAATTGAACAAATGAAAGTAGCATTTTGTGTAAATTCTAGAACCAGTTGAATAACATCATTAGGAAGTTTTGAGTACAAGCAGGAAACATTGTAGAGACTTAAAATAATAAAGAGAGACCTCAAACAGGAAAACATGATAATGTTGCCATGTAAAAAATCGAGGGCGCTCAAATATGCTGACCTACTTAAGCCATAAATGACAAACTCTTGATGAGATAAAAAGTCTTTTCAATAAGATATAAAATTATGTGATTATTCTATTTATAGATATGCATGACCTTTTTAAGTGTAACGCATTGGATAGGATATGAAATCAAGTTTCACCCTTCCAGATATGTTATTACATTTAATTATAAAAACAATTATAACATATTCTTTAATTCACAAGTAAATTAGTGATGTGTGTAGACTAAAATCCTTCAACAATTTATAAGACTTTTCTTATTATGGGAAAAAAGTCATCACTATGTTAGATGGTTAGTAAAACTCCACTTGCATAAATATTCCTACCATCTTACTTGAAACACATATACCTTAACAAGCTAAAATAAAACAAGCTTCTTACTTGAAACACATTTACCATCATCATGCAAATTTCAATATATTTATTCAGTCAAACAATATATATATATACCAGTCCTTGCATCCTTCACATTGCACCATCAAGTCATCCGGGTTGTATGGCATTTCACATTTGCAGTACCTTTATGTCAAAAAACAAAACGCCATTAGTTTACACAAAACTCAAATTCACACCAAAAACCACGTGACTTGTGAAACAACGAACAAATAATACTCACACTGCAACACGATCAGGAGTGAATCCACCCGTAGACGCCTTGTACTCAAACCTACAGAAGTAATCCTCAGTACCAACATTATCAAGCTTGGTATAGTTCTTGAAAGAGTGAACTATACACTTTCCTTCAATAGTGTGAGCGCTCTGCATATCATAATGATCTGAAAGAAACAGCTCTTTGACTCCATGAAACTGTCTCCTTCCACCCATGGATTCCTCGGGGCGATAGTACCACCTGACCCTAACTTTGACATTGTTCCTGTGATCAGCTTCAAGCTTCTCCACTCGAGCGACGTATGGAGGCTTATCAGAATCAGAAGGCCTCATTAACACACAGTCTCCAGCTGCGAAATCAAGTCAAAATCAGTACCTAAACGCTAGAAAGCTGTTCAAAACCAACATGTATGTATATATAAAAATCCTAGTTTTTGGAAGTTTGTTATAATCAAAAGGCCTCATTAACACACAGTCAAAATTAAGCGCTTAAACCGTAGAAAGATGGAAATGAAGATGTATATACAAAATATCCTCTTTTGTGAAGGCTTATCAGAATCAGAAGGCCTCACTAAAACACTGCCAAAGCAATTCAAAATCGAGTTCAAAATCAAAATGTAGATACAAAAATCCACTTTTGTGGAAGCTTATCAGAATGCCTCATTAACACACAGCCAAATCAGCTCAAAATCAACACTTAAACCCACCCTAGAAAGATCAAAAAAAAGAAAAATCCTGTTTTTATCAGAATGCCACATTACCACACAGTCAGCAGCTGCAGCTGGCAAATGATAAAGCCTAGAAAGGTGAAATAAAAGTTGAAAAAGACAATCTGTAGCTTATACATTGAAGCATGAGATAGATATAATAGACATACGTCTTACAACTTTGTTGGTGCCTTTGATAGTGTAGGAATCCAAGTCTTTCTTTCCAGGTTTCGTCTTAGCCATTATTACTCAAATGGATCTGAGACTGAGACTAGTTAAAAAAATAAATAAAATAAGAGGAGCGTTAGAGTTAGAATAGAAAGAAACCCTAGATTTTAGGTACTAGTGTTTGTAGGAATTGAGTGGGTGCTAGTGACAGTGTTACCATTAAAGCTTGCAATATAACGGCACGCATCGATCTTCACAATATCAATTACCACATTACACCTCTCTTTCACTCTCTCCCATAAATCAAGAATGCCACATGATAATAACAAGAGCACCACTGGTGGGGCGCCACGCCATCCCCACCCAACCCGTGAAGCCAGATAGCGTTGGGAACACCGTTCCTGGGACGCTGGTGTGTGTGTGGGTGGGTGTGGGGTTCCTACATAGCACAGTGTCACGGAGTTATCCCTTTGACTCCGTGTGGCGCCCGAAGGCCGGCCAATCGGTCTGCTCATGATCAGGGCTTGCTGGTTTCGTCCTACCTTGGACTCATCAGGCGAGCGGCAACAACTCGCAACCAGCGATGCGTTCGTCGTGCCAGCACGACTAGGCATGTACGCCTTCTTTCTCGTTGGGGCCGTGCCTAATGAAGTCCGAGACGAGCCAACAAACCCAAGCGTTACAACACAAATCAAGCATCTCGATCTTCAAATATTTGGTCCGTGACACTCTCCCACCACCATAACCATGCACGTCCTCGTGCATGCACTTGTCGTCCCATACCGACGTGCAAGACTTAGACGTTGGTCTTCCTATATGCCATGCATGTCTGAAGGGCAAGTTCGCCGTCCCATACCAGCTCACAAGCCGAAGCCATACGTTTTGAGAATGATTCACTCTGATAAATGGGACACCCGGTAGTTCAGCCAAAATGTGAGTTAGCCGTGTCGGTTAATTATGCCGTCGGATTATATGACGCCGACGTTCGCCAACCTAGCAGACTTCAACCCAGATAACGGCTCTGCCATACCGTAAAACTTTTAACACGAGCACGGTTCACTGGACTAGGGCGGAGCTCACGATCCCATAATCGCGGCTTACAAAGACCATTCGATCTTTTCCCACCACCATTGCATAACTCATCCTCGACGTTTTTAAGCTCTTTTTGGTTGAGTGTGCACGTTCCAACGTATCCTAGGTTCGACCTGCTCTGATACCACTTGTCACGGAGTTATCCCTTTTGACTCCGTGTGGGGCCCGAAGGCCAGCCAATCGGTCCGCTCATGATCAGGGCTTGCTGGTTTCGTTCTGCCTTGGACTCATCAGGCGAGCGGCAACAGCTCGCAACCAGCGACGCGTTCGTCGTGCCAGCACGACTAGGCATGTACGCCTTCTTTCCCGCTGAGGCCGTACCCAATGAAGTCCGGGACGAGCCAACAAGCCCAAGCGTTACAACACAAATCAAGTATCTCGATCTTCAAATATTTGGTCCGTGACAACAGGCTCACTTTTCATGGTCAAAACATAATCGTTGTAAAATAGCTAGATTTTTTTTATATTTTTTAAAACTATTTTATTTATAACCATCCTCCATATACATCAAACATACCATCTTTTTAGGCGAATTGGAATTTTAACGGAGGTACAGTAAAAACAAATAGTGTGAAAGTTGAGATCAGTGACAACTATTTTCAAAGTTGAAATTATTATCGGTCAGCTGCATTAAGTTGGTTATATTAAAATCCAATTTTCTTTTCTTTTTTTTTTTTAAAAAAAACACATCTTCTCATTCTTTCATTTTCAATCAAAATCAAAACAAGAATGCCACATGATAATAACAACACCCGTAGTGCCATCCCCACCCATGAAGCCCCATAGTGTTAGAATAGAGACGGTGTCAGAGACGCAATTCGATCCGGTGCTTTAAGACGAGCCGAATACACAACCCGGTTCGAGCAAAGCCGAACGAGTACAGTCACACTAAAAGAAAGACATGACCAAGCCTCTTTCTAAAAAAACAACTCAACTATGGACCCCGAGAAGCTTTTGACCCTTTCACTGTCATGTTGCGCAGGTCTCGGAAGATCCCGAGTGTTGTAAGTGTTGTTTAATAAAAAAATTTTATTTTTATACTAAATTTTCTTTAAAAAAAATATTAATGTTACTAATATGTTTTCTACTTTTTTTTTTGTCAACTATCAAACATTAGGCATTTTTTGGGACAAAGTTTGGAACTTTTTTCAACGAAATGAGCAAACGGGATGACTACTGAAAGCCTGATTCTTTACGGGAAAATGGTCTGATATAAACGGTGGATGGTAACTCTTTCAAGGGGTTTACAATTGACATTATAAATCATGGGGTAGTGGTGTCGGTGATGCTAAAATTATTGTGGTGGCATTGACTGAGTACCAAGGTGCTCGAGGTACCTTTATATATATGAATTGTTTGAAATTTCTTCGTCATCACACTAAGTGGAACGTTGTACCCCCCCCCCACGGGTCGGGTTCAGAAGTATGTGGCGAGCAAAAAGGTCCAAAACATTGTCCTTGGTTAATCCTGAAGCGCCGCAATCCGTGCTCGAAACTTCGACATAAATGATGACGAAGTCGATATGAGTATGCGGAGTTGCTTCGACCGAGCGATAAAAGATATTGTGGAAAAAGGGAAGGGGAGGGGCCATCGGCGGCGAGTGCGCGTGTAGAAGTTAGAGAAGAATTAACCTAAATGAACCCCCGACTCACCGATATACACGATCTTGGGAGTCAATGTTTCCAGGTGATGCAACGAAATCCTGATTCTAACAAGGTGTTCGTCGATAATGAGAGGCAAATGGACAAAGATCTCGCTTTTTTGCAGGAACCGGTCGACTACGTTACCGGATATGCCCGGAGACTAGTGGAAATCAAAAGGAATAAAATTATTAAAAAATATAAGCTTGACAAGTCATATTTATTTTTAGTACCACTGATGGTTTTTTAATGTATTTGTTTTAATTTTAATGTAGTTTTTATAATTTATTTTATTTAATAAAATGTTATTTGCATTATTTTAAATAAAAAAGAAAAAATAATAATAATGAGGTAATGATTGGAAGATGTTTCATCTACTACATCCCAGTTAGCCATAAAGCCCTTATGATGACGTGGCGTCACATGACGCGTAACGACCACATAAGGGTTCTATTCACTACACATGTTCTAACAACAATAACTAGTAAACTCCATGTCATAACAAAGCTATTGAAGGCCATCTCAATAGATCAAGAGGTTGCTTCCCCTTAGACTCTCGGCTCCAAATACCACCTGATCACCACCGCCACTGTCCCCCGCCTAACCACCACCATTGTTGCCATTGCCATTTTTTATTTTGTATTTTGATGTATGCATTTATGTCATTTGTATTTTACTTCTGCGGTTTTTTTGCTACTAAGTAAAATAAAGTAATAATTTATTTCATTCTTATAGATTAACCAAACAAGACAAATGAATGCTAATGATCCATTTCATTCTGTCATCCATTCTATTCCACACACCTACATTCCATTACCTTCTACCAAACACGTAAGTAGATATGGATATGTTGGGTTTTGTATTTGTACATAGTGTGAACAATGAGATTATTGGCGACATTAAGTCTTTTGGTTTCCTTTGGTTCAAACATAGAGCTAAAAGGAAAATGATAGAATAGTCAAACAATTATAATTTTAATTTAATGTAATTGTGTTGGGCATAATGTTTTTGGTCGCTTTGCTCTGGGTTGTGGAGTAGGCTTGTTTGGCGCTTGACGTTTGTTTATAAAAGTTACAATTCAAAAAAAAAAACATAGTGTGTAAAATAGTTAGAAGTGGTTAAATAATTGTCTTGTTTATTTTATATTATACACTATGTACAAGTGTATTATCCGGTTCTTACGATATCCAACATGTTATTAGTTTTGAAGATAACTTTTGGTATGGTTCGTAAGAGCATTCTCAACTTATGTTTTTGTTTTACCTCCGTCCACATCCTTAAAATTTAGAAAAATCACTTAAAACACCACTATGCCCCATTCCCTATATCTCAACCTCGTATTTCAGAAGGAACCCCCCTCCCCCCCGTGACCTTCCAACCATGCCCTGTGGCGAGTCATCGTGCGTACGATCTGACACATTAATTGCACATGTAAAATGATCCATAAGGTTGTGCCCTATGAAGCACGAATACATGAACCTTCTGTCAGCGTATAAATAGTTTGCATGCTCCATTGCAAAGGGGGTGCTTGAGAGTGCCTTGAGAGCTTTTGGACGATTTTCCTACGTAAAAACACACTTTATTCTACATTTGAAGATCAATCAAGGTGTTGAAGGTTTGGAAGTAATCATAATTATCCAAGAAGGGAAGATTTACCAACAAGAGTGGTTGCATTGTTCTAGTTTAACCATGTATCTAGTATATTCATCTTTTATGATGCTTGTTATCATGCTTATTTTGAGCTAAACTTTCACTTGCCATCTTAATCTATGATGAAACTTAACTCAATTTGATGATTATATTGAATATGTGATTTAGTTTTTATGAAGAAATGGTTATTTTGAAATTATATTTTGATTAAATATGTTTTGTCATCTTAATCCATTGATGGTTGGCTAATTTGTATGCGTTTTAGTTCGTTTATTTATTAGTTTTAATCGCTTATTGTAGGAACTTCGATACTTCATACGTGCCTGTTGTATTTCAGGTCATATACGTTAAAGCAGCTAATTTGGACCTGTTGAGGCACGGGATGTCACACCCTCAAAATCCACTAACGGAGTTTTACCGTCAGAGGGTGTGAACTAACAGGATCGGAATCATCAGTTATAATCAAACCATAAAATAAAGTTTCAAAACCATGAAAACGTTTACGAGTAAATAAATGCGGAAGCGTAAAAACCTTTAATCAAAAGTTGCGTCACGCAGGACGACTTAAAACCAATGATAACCGTTAAAAATAAGTTTTTCATAATTAGAATGTGTCAAGCAATGCATGTTCCTAAACCGCGCGCCCGCCTCGGCTACCTGAGAATAACATACTAAAAGTGTCAACACAAGGTTGGTGAGTTCACAAGTTTAAATAAAAATAAAGCGATTAGCGTTTGCGTTCAGCGTGTTGCGTTAAGCGTTTTGCATTACAGCGTTTTGCGTTACAACGTTTTGCGTTACAGCGTTTTGCGTTACAACGTTTTGCGTTACCAGATAGTGTTATGTCAATTATATATCTATAGGTAGCTAGCCTATAAAGCAAGTATTACTAAGTGTTCGACACCGAAGCTGACTCGTTTATTAAGTGCCTTGTCACCAGGTCCTCCAGACCATGGTACGTGTTAGCCAAAATTACACCCGCTCGACTTCCAGTCGAGTTTAGCGTTGGGTGGGGTTTGTCAAACCCAGTAGTACTTCTCAACAGTGACTCGCTATTCCAAATATTAACCGGTTCGATGTGTAGGACTTCAATTGTTTCGTTTGCCACTTAGTCTTTACAAGTGATATATAATTTACTAACAAAATCTTAAATGCGTTTATCGGAGTATGTTATCTCCCCCAAGTGAAAAGCGTTTAAAACAGTTTAAAAGGGGTAAGTGAAACTCACTATTTGCGAAGAAATTCCCAAATTAAATCACCAAGATGCGCGTCACAGAAAAACTCTCTCTAGCGTTCTAAAACAACAAAGAGATTTTTCTAAGTGTCGGAATATTATCGAGTCTCTAGACCCGGCACATAATACCTATGCACATAACATGTTTCGTGTTTCGTTTGTGAATCGTGTGTGACTTTAACAAGTGTATTTGTGACACATTACATGTGTAAGCAATCATATACGTGTCATGTATTCATAAAGTACATCACTAGCAATTTTTCCCCGTAAGGGCATTTTGGTCAAATCATGACAATTAACCAGCCATCATTCCCCATAAGGGCATTTTGGTCAAATTATGACAATCAATTAGCAGTTATTTCCCGCAAGAGCAATTTAGTCAAAACACGACAATTATCTTGCAATCATTCCCCTCAAGGGCAATTTGGTCAAAACACGATAATAAATTAGCAAGTATCATATTTCATGCATTTTCACAAAACTCAGCAGCTAGTTTCACCGAGACAGAAATTCTACTTAAAAGATTGTACTATTACACCGATCATAGCATCTCAATTAATTTACCAAAAATCTTCACAGAAGCATATATGTCTTAGGTTTCCAGAACATATTTTATTATATTTTTATTCCACATAGTTTTCTCACAATCATCAAATCATTACAGCAAACTCATAACAGTCAAATTCATGCGCAATTGAATGTTATTTGCAATTCCTGTTAAACGAAAAATCCAATAAATGCAAGACCACTTGGGTTAGGTTCCTAACCCAATGAGTCAACTTTCAGAAGTAGAACCAACCCAATTGGTCTCGTAGTTCATGAGATATAACATTTACAAAACAACCTAACAGCAGGTCTAACAGCTCAGCTTTGCACAACGTTTTTGTAAAATCATAAAAGTTAACTTCTACTTGTCCAAAAATTACAAGTTTATATTCTTTAGAAACTAGACTCAACCTAGTTTACTGTAGTATTAATAATCTCAACCAATTTTCATGTTTACACTTCGTTACAGTCACTTAAACATCAAATACACATTCTGTCCAGAAACTGTTTGCATCCAAACTCAACATAATAACAATCTATGAACTATCATGCATTCATATAACCCTCTAGACTCCATAAACACCATCCATGCACATCAATTACACATTACACACAAGATTAGGGTTTTTGTTTGAACTCAAATCAAAGACACAACAATCAACATGTTACAATATCAATTCTACTTATCAAATCATTACTCAATCAACAACAATCATATTGATTACATGTATATATGAAATCGGCAGCTTAGGGTTTACAATTAACCCAACAAACATCAAAATCAAGTAATAAGAATGTATAGGATAATCAATTATACCTTCCTAGCACCTAGTTCTTCAATCAAGGGCTTGATTTGGTGGTTGTATGTGTGTGTGAAGGTGACGGCAGCCAAGAGGGATGGAGGGGGTGGCTGATCGGTTTTGGGAGAAAGAAAAATAGAGTTAGGGTTTATTATAACATAGTATTTATAGAATACTATGTTACACTTTAGCCCCTCCACTTTTAAGTATTACTTTTCCTAGCTTAAACTAACTTGTTTACATCTTGAGTTAACGTTTATAACCATGTTATCACACAACACATAAGTCTAACACATAATTATCACATAATTACTGTTTTGACGTTTTTCGTTTATTCATCAATCGTTTGCGTCAACTCGTTTGCGTTTCGGTGCAATTCCCGAAAGACTACACATGTAGTAAGTGTTAAGAGTTATTTAAACCCTAGTTTAAATGTAATGAAGTGTGCGTTATAGATTCAATGATCTTAAGTTTGAATTGACGAAGTTGAGTTAACGGAGTTAACCTGAAATTGACGATTGTCACACGGATGAAGACCCGGGACGTCCAGCATTCAAAACGAGAAAGATTAAAGAAGTATGCTGGTGACAGGACCCATCACGATACGCGATGGGCATGCCTGAAGACCCATTACGTATCGCGATGGGTAGTTATTTTTTGTTGACCAATGGTCCATCGCGATACGCGATGGACCAGTGAATACCCCATCGCGTATCGTGATGGGGTGTGAAAACGGGAAGATTAGGGTTATAATCAATTTCATCTTATGACGACCCTAACTTCACACACATCAAGATAGGCGATTTCCAGAGCTGAGTTGAGGTGATTCCATCAGTCTAAGTCAACTAAAGAAGCCACGTATGATCTATATCATCTATATTGAAGATTCCACAATGCCGAGACGCGGATGAACTCTTAGAATCTCACACGGGAATGTAAAGTTTGTAACGATTTCAGTTTTCTCATGTGACTAAGAACGTTTATGTATAATTTTTTTATGGTTAATCTATGATTGTTGATGTTTAGTATTTCTGTGTGTTCAATCGGTTTATGTTTACGTTGATCTGAATTATTAGTTACCAGTTGCTATAATAATTGATCATAGGGTTGTTTGATTAGGTTGAATACGATAAAGCATATAATTTCCCTTAACTGAGTCACACTGGGAGGGACCGTTTGATAACCAGTGCCGCGTGTAAAGTGATTATTGCTGCCTAAGGTTTTGTCAAGTTGATTAGTCTGTAGTTAATTATTAATGATTAATCTGTTAGGTTGCATGAGATTACTGTTAGTTACTTACTTGAAGTCCCGGCTGTGATTTGCTTCTATTATGTGACTGAAACTTGTTTACTTGCTTGTTTGCTTAGTTCTCAATTCAAACCATTTGCTTGTGTGATCAGCACTAAAATCTGCTACTTCATAATATTAAATCTTGTTTACACGATTTACATTGACCACGTATTCCTGGTGAATACGATACCTTACTTATTCTAGCTACCTAGATTAATTAAGGTTTTTGAATGACTCAAACGACGTCATAAAAATGGCGCCTTTGCCGGGGAGTTAGTGCGCTTAGTGTTTTTCGTGTTATTTGATTTTTGTGTTTAATTTTAATTTTAGTCTTAATTTTTGTTTATAGTTTTTAGTTTAAATTGTATTTTTCTATTTTACGCGGGGTGTGTTGTTTGTGTAGATAACAAGTTTATGCACACCTGCCACTCGGGCAGACAGTCACCGCTAGTTTTTGAGCCCGAAATTGAGAGATTAGCTCGGCAGCACCGAGCTCAGAACAGAACCTTAGAAATGGAGGATCAATACCAGAACCAAAACCAAAACCAAAACCAAAACCAGAACCAGAATGAAAATCAGAACCAAGACCCACAACCATTCCCAGAAAATAACGCATTTCACCCAGATAACATACCTCCACCACCAAATTTCAATAACCAAAACAACCGGAATAACTCAACTCGTTTTTCTAGAACCCGAAACCGAACCTGAAACCTTGATCAGGCTGGACCATCAGCCCCACATAACAACCCTAACCGCAGAGTTCGGCTTAATCTTGATGATGCTCATCCTAGCATTCCGACAGAAGATGAAGAAGAGGGGGAATAAAATGATGTGAACAAAGGTTTGGAAGTTGAGGACGAGGTTAACCGGTGGGTTAGAAGGAATCAGGCAGTTGAACAAGAGAATGAGGGTTATGAGCTGGAAAACGAGGGGAATTGGAATGAGGAGGTGGAAGAACCAGTAAATCGGAGATGGGGTGATGCAGTCAACAGGAACTGGGAAAGGAATGATATGGGTCGAGACAGAGTTAACCGGGCAGAAAGGCCCGAAAGAGTTCAGAATATTCAGGTGAACAGGGGCGGTTTGGTAAATCCTGGGGGCAAAAGAGGAATTTTGTAGCCCCGGTCCAGGGTGTTAACAGTCGGTTCAGACCGGCTATCTCAGATGGAGCATCCCCGTTGGTTCCAGAGGTATGAGTTCCGAGACAGAGACTTTTAAGTCACGGCCATCATACATTAACATCGTACCGCATTTTCATGGGATGGCCTCTGAGGACCCATATTCTCATTTGACCGATTTTTCGGCTATTTGCGGGTCAATTGGTGACGGTACTTATGATCAGGATGAGGTTCGGTTGCAGTTGTTCTAGTTTTTGTTAAAAGACAAAGCAAAGAATTGGTTTAACTTGCTACCGATGCACAATATTGGGAACTGGGCCGAGATGCAGGAGCTGTTCTTAAACGAAGACTATTCGCAGTCGAAGACGAGTGAGGCCCGAATGGAAATTCGCCATTTTTCACAGTTATTGGGCGAATTATTTCACGAAGCGTTCACCAGATTTAAGGATATGATAAGAAAATGCCCTCACCACCAAATCAAATTGTGGGAATTTGTGAAACGTTTTGTAGACGGGTTAACATACGAGAACCAAAAACATCTAAAGGCCTCGTGTAATGGTCAGTTGCTGAATCAACCTGAGGAAGATGATTGGGATTTCTTGGAGTTTATGTGTGAGGATTCCAAAGCCGAGGCAACAGTTGAAAGGCGAAGACATGGTACTTCTTCCAGGTCAGTAAAGTCAGTCACGAGTGAGTCTGAAAGAATTACTGAGTTAGAACGTGAACTGGCTGGGTACAAAAAGGGCAAGAAGAAAGAAGTCAGGAAAGTTGGAGTGAAGTTCTCGGTTTGTGAAGATTGTGGTGAACTTGGATATAAGGCAGAAAAATGCCCCGAGTTTTATGATGACGATGAGGTTGAGCCCGAGGAAGTTAATTATGCTTACGAGGATTTCAAAGGTTAAGGATTGAATTCAAACACCTATCACCCGGGTTTGAGAATCACCCGAATTTTCGTTACGGGAACGCACCTACATAGTTGAACCCGAACTTTCAGGGATCGAGCCAGAACAGATCGCAGGGTAATAACCGCCAGAGCGGTTATCAGCAGCAGCAGGGCTCGTATAATCAGAATCAGGGTTATAACATAGACGGTAACCGGGGTAGAAATTCTTTGAGTAATCAGGATCAGCAGAGGGGGTCCTCGGGAAATACAGATGATTCAGTGCATGCGAAGTTGAATGCGTTGATGAAGGTTATAACATATCAGAAGGCTGAAACGAAACAACAGTTCGAGTTACGAGATAAATCATCATAGGCAATGCTGAAGCAGATTAGTCAGCTCACAGCAGATATTGCAAAGTTGCAGAAGAATGCGGGTCAACTCCCGAGTGACACTGCAATCAACCCGAACCACTACAGCTCGAGTTCGAAAAAACACGTCAACCAAGTAAGTATTTTATGAAGTGGTAAAATGTATGATAACAAGGTTGGGGTTCCAACACTATTGGTTGATGGGGTAGTGGAAGAGATTGATGAAAATCTCGTCAGTGATGACAAGCCAGAACCGGTTAAATTAACTGAATCTAATAAAAGTGAAACTAATATTAACAAATCTGTTCCGAGAGATGAAACCAACAACTCTAAGGACAAGGAGAAGGTGAAAACCGTCCCCTAACCCGATGCTTTGTTGGCGCCATCTAAGGCGAAGATGGCATCAAAAAGAGGCCCACAACAAGAGGAGATGTGGGAAACGTTTAAACAAGTTAAAATTAATATCCCTCTTTTAGATGCCATAAAACAAATTCTCGCCTATGCTTAGTATTTGAAAGAATTGTGCACACAGAAAAGGAGTTATAAAATTATTAAACAGATTTATTTTACCGATAATGTGAGTGAAATTCTTTCAGGTTCACTTCCACCTAAGATACAAGATCCGGGAACGCCCATTATACCCATTCAAGTGGGTGATTTTAAAATGACTTGGGCGCTTCTAGATCTTGGATCTAGCATCAGTATTCTCCCGGGAAGTTTATACGACCAATATGACTTAGGTCCGCTTCGGGCAGCCGCTACCACGGTTGTTTTAGCTGACCAGACACCGAAACTTCCCTGGGAGATACTGACTGACGTTATCGTTAAGGTGGAAGATTTTTAATTTACATTTGACATTTTGGTCCTCGATTATGTTTCAGGTGAAGGGACCAAACAGCCCACAGTTATCCTCAGTAGACCATTTTTGGCCACCGCAAATGCCAACATTAACTATCGAAATGGTAATGTTGACATGGCATTTGGTAACCGTAAGTTGAGGATTAATTTTCACGCATGGAAATAATTCTTCGGTCGATGACGAGTGCTTCATGGCTAATGTCATTGATCAGTGCATCTCGCTATATGACTCTATCGTTAGCACGGATGGCACAACGGAGACGTGTTTTGTGTTTGACAGGTTACAGGTGGAAACATACAAGTTGTTGGAAGAGGAGGAGAGACAGCTGGAAATTGCAGCTGTGCGAGGAGACCGTCCACCATGGTCAGTTTAGGTGGAACCACTTCCCGAGAAAATCAATACCATGTTGATACCATCACTGCAGGAAGCACCAAATGTCGAGCTGAAGGAGCTCCCAAAGCATTTAAAATATGCTTTCCTTGGTAAGAATAATATTTTTCTTGTTATTATAGCTTCTAATTTATATATTGAACAGGAAAATGTTTTGATGACGGTGTGCTGGTTGCGAACAAGGAAGAAATCGGGTGGACAATAGTGGATCTGAAGGGAATCAGTCCCTCAATCGTGATGCATAAGATATTAACAGATCCAGATGTTAGACCAACACATGATGCTCAACGGAGGTTGAACCCGAACATGCGGGAAGTGGTGAAGAAAGATGTGCTAAAATGGTTAGATGCTGGTATTATCTTTGCTATCTCAGACAGCACGTGGGTATGCCCGACACAGACGGTACCGAAAAAAGCAGGTATTCAGGTCGTCAGGGACGACATAGGTAACAAGGTCACCACCCGGCCGTTAACCAGGTGGCGCATTTGTATTGATTATCGAAAACTGAATGCGGAAACATCGAAAGATCACTTTCCGCTTTCGTTTATCGATCAAATTGTTGAAATGCTATAAGGTAAAAAATATTATTGCTTTTTAGACGAGTATTCCGGGTATAACCAGATAGCTATTCATCCTAAGGATCAGGAGAAGACTACGTTTACATGCCGTATGGCACATTCGCGTTTAGGTGAATGCCATTCGGTCTATGTAACGCCCCGCCACCTTTCAAAGGTGCATGATGAGTATTTTTTCTGATATGGTGGGGGAGTCTTTAGAAATTTTCATGGATAATTTTTCGATTTTCGGCACATCTTTCGAATCATGTTTAAACCAACTCGAAAGATTTTTTGAAAAGATGTGTTGAAACGAACTTGATTCTTAGTTGGGAGAAGAGCCATTTTATGGTCCAAGAGGGGATTGTTTTGGGCCATTTTGTTTCGAGTCGTGGAATTGAGGTGGACTGATCCAAGGTTCAAGTTATTTCCATTCTACTTCATCCAACGAATGTCAAGGGCATTAGATCATTTTTGGGGCATGTCGGGTTTTATAAACGGTTTATTAAGGGTTTTAGTGATATTACCAAACCCTTATGTAATTTATTACTTAAGGATGCCCCGTTTGAATTTAATGATGAATATGCTAAGGCCTTTGACATTTTGAAGTTGAAATTAGTTGAAGCCCCGATTTTGCAATCACCCGATTGGAATTTACCTTTTGAAATAATGTGTGATGCAAGTGATTATGCGGCCGGGGCTGTTTTGGGTCAACGGGTTGATAAGAAACCCGTTGCCATATACTATGCGAGTAAAACTCTCTCTGGATGCACATTTGAATTATACAACAACCGAGAAAGAGTTACTAGCAGTAGTATATGCTCTAGATAAATTTAGGTCTTTTTATGGGGAAGTAAAGTAATCATTTATTTTGACCATTCTGTAGTTAGGTATCTCATGGACAAAATGGATGCAAAACCAAGGCTCATAAGATGGGTTTTGCCACTGTAGGAATTTGATCTAGAGATTCGGGACAAGAAAGGTAGTGAAAATGTTGTTGCAGATCACTTGTCCCGGATTATGCTGGAAGATGGAGACAAGGATGGGCCCATTAACGAGTCTTTCCCGAATGAACATATTTTGGCAGTCTCACAAAATCCCCGGTTTGCTCATATTGTTAATTATAAAGTTTCAGGTGATCTACCGGGGCATTGGCCAAGGAAAAAGAAGAAACATTTGATGTCACAGGCCAAACAGTACATGTGGGATGACCCGAAACTGTTCAAGATTGATGCGGACCAGATGATCAGACGATGCATACCCGAGAAGGATGTCAGATCGGTGTTGGAATACGCACATTCATCTGCGTGTGGGGGTCACTTTAGTGGCCAGAAAACTGCACGAAAAGTCCTTACGAGTGGCTTCTTTTGGCCATCATTGTTTAGGGATGCTCACAAGTTCGCGACACACTGTTTAAAGTGTCAACAACTCGGGAGCATTTCTAAGAGGGATGAAATGCCCTAGAACCCGATCCTTGTAGTTGATATTTTTGATGCTTGGGGGATCGATTTCATGGGCCCATTCCCGAATTCACACGGTAATTTGTACATCCTAGTGGCTGTCGACTATGTGTCTAAATGGGTTGAGGCGATAGCCACTAAGACGAATGATCACACAGTAGTTTGCAATTTTGTTCAAAGTATCATATTTTCTAGATTTGGAGTCCCCCGAACCATCATAAGTGATGGGGGATCTCATTTCAAAAGCTTTAAATTTGGAAAATTGCTTAAACGATACGGTGTTGATCATAGGATTGCAACTCCTTACCATCCACAAACGAGTGGACAAGTTCAGGTTTCCAATAGGCAAATCAAACAAATTTTAGAGAAAACTGTTCGGATGGACCGAAAGGATTGGTCAACCAAGTTGACCGATGCTTTATGGGCCTACCGAACTGCGTATACAACGCCAATTGGAACTACTCCTTATAGACTTGTGTATGGAACGGATTGCCATTACCGGTAGAAATTGTACAAAGAGCATTTTGGTCTACTAAACAAGTTAATATGGATTATGATGATGCAGGTAAGGCAAGGAAGTTAGCTTTGTGCAAGATTGCGGAGTTAAGGAACGAGTCATACGATTGTGCATCCGCTTACAAGGCAAAGATGAAGAAAGTTCATGATGCAAATATCCGGTTGAAGAACTTTGAGGTTGGACAAAAGGTTTGGCTATACAACACGAGGATGAAACTCTTCCGGGTAAGTTGAAAAGTAAGTGGACGGGCCCGTATTCGGTTGTTAGAGTTGGAAACCATGGTCAGTACAAGATTGAGGACTTTTGATGATCATGTGAGGCAAGTGGTGAATGGCTATAGATTGAAGCCATACTTAGAAATGTAGGATACCCAAGAGATAAACAAGAAATCGGTGAGTTTCATTGTGACTTCATCGGTTTATGAAGACTATTGAGAGTTCGAGACACTGTCGAGCTGTAGACTTTAAATTCAGCGCTTACGGGAGGCAACTCGGGGTTGGTAAGTGTCTGTCCAGTTTGTCTTTATTTTATTGAGTCTTGTATTAATTATCGTCTCGAGTTTTGTGCAGCAAACACCAAGTGTGGGGAAGCTTGTTGAAGAGTTGGAAGTTCATGAAGTTCAGTAAGAAATTGATCAATTACACGTCTTTCAGGTACAAAAAATATGCTTTGAGTTCGGAAACGTGTTCAGGGTGATGTCGGGATGCCGAAAAGTGATCGGGTCGGAAAATGTCCGGACCAGTTTTCGATAAATACTTTCTGTTACCATCGCGATGGGCTTAGCTACGTCTCCATCGCGTATCGCGACGGAGTAAGATCCCTGACATATAGTGACGTCAACGCGATACACAATAGTCATTCATTTTTACCCTTTCTAAACCCTAATTACTTATTTTGGGGTGGCGATACGCGATGGTCATTCATTTTTACCCATCGCGTATCGCGATGGGATTAAAAAATAAGGAAAATTTATTTATAAAGTGTCTGTTTTTCTTCTTCTTCTTCTTCTTCTTCTTCTTCTTCTTCTTCTTCTTCTTCTTCTTCTTCTTCTTCTTCTTCTTCTTCGTCAGCGACCACCACCTCCTCCACCCACCATACCACTCTACCACCATCATCGTTAATCACCATCACCACCTCACTATCACCACCGTCGTCCATCCTCAATTATCACCACCGTCCTCCACTCACCTACACTAATCACCCTCCGTCCATCACCCACCATCACCCCCGTTACGGACCACCACCACTATCACCCCGCCACAGTTACCGTCCATCTCCACCACCACAACCAGTCATCACCACTGTCCACCACCTCCTCCCCGTCACGGTACACCACCACCAAACCACCACCATCTACACCCACTCCCGCCGGCCACCACGTCGCTGCTGTCCACCAACATCTCCTATTTTATTATTACTTTATTCCGATCCGATAGTGAAGTACGAGTGTTATTACTTTATTATTTCGAAAATTGGATTGCATTTAATCGGTGTGGAATGTTGAAACCTTGCGGGTGGTTATTACCAGGTTATTGTTGGGGTAGTTTGTTTGGTTTTAATTCAAGTTTAGATGATTTGAAAATTTGCGGGATTGTCGGGTTGGTTTGGTTGTTTGTTTGAAAATTTGGTTGCCAGGTTAATTGGGGGTTATTAGTTGTTTATTGAATGTCAGGTCTTGTTAAACGTAATGGTGTGATGAATCGGGTTTTTGAAGTTCAAAAGTTAAAATCATTATTTTATTATTAAATTAATGGTAGTGAATGTTCGATATTAAACGATCTTTTTGAACTTGAATTGAGAATAATTTATTAATATTTTATTAATGTGTTATTCTAAACCCGATTTGTCACTAAATCCATTTATTTTACCGGAAAATTAATTGTTTGGTTTGCACGTTCTTGAGATAGTCTGTCAGTTTGTTTATTTTGTTGTGTCAATTTACTGAGATAGTCGTCAGTTTATTAATGGTTGAGTCAAGTCTGTTTGTGAGTTAGTTAATCGAGTGTGGGGATGCTTTGTTAGTTTGAAATTAGTTTGGTTTTGACTTGAAAATTGATCGTACCCTTTTTCGGGATAATCTGGTTTTTAGAAATACGTGCAGGGTGTCCTCGAATTTTTTGTCTTTATTTATTTTTATTTTATTATTTTATTATTTTTTAATATTATTTTATTATATGTGGGACGACCACGACCGAAATGCTATACGGTCGTCACCACAGTTTGACATATCTAAGAGACACGAGGGCGCAGGCCGCCGTGGCCCCTTTGCAACTCCTCGGGGAGATCCCGAGCCGCATCGCCCTATTCAGCATAGGCTGCCTCGAGTCATACATTATGATGGTCAGGAGTTACCGATTACTCCTGACATCGACCTGGAGGAGATCATGGGTGATGGACGCCACACATATCACTAGGTGCTGAGATTCAGGATCATGACCGACGAGTATACGAGGATGGGCAGGATTCGGGAGATGCAACTTTTGCGTCACCGTTCATTTGTTTGGATGCTGATGCGGGATTTAGGCATCGACGTTCAGGTACGTCGTTATTTATCAGATCAGTGGACAGAGGTACATGTGTGTGACTCGATTCCTTATGTCGAGCTCACACGTGAGTTTTATTCGACTTTTTTTTTCGTCCACCGATTTTCATGAGCCACATGCGGTGTCATTCTCGCTGGGACGGAATCTGTATGAGATGTTCGTCCCTGACTTCGCTGTGGCCACTGGATTTTATACGGCCGAGCAGGTTCAGGATCCTGACTTCCTGTAGAGCTTTCGTGGCTACACGCAACATGCTCAGCGGACCCGTGAGCACTGGCTCACGAAGAACCAGCTCGGCCAGTTTTGGGCAGAGATCGCCGACGGGGTCCACTCCAGCACTGTTGTGGAGTTGTCCATCAGGAACCCTGTCCATCGCTACATTCACAGGATCGTTGCTTGTACTATCGTGGGACGACATTCGGGCTCGAGTAGTGCAGCAACCTTGATCTACTGTGTCTTCTTTCCATCATTGTCCGCCGAGAGCCCAATGTAGCGATGCTCCTGCTCTTGTCGTTCGCACGAGGTCGTAGCCTACATGGATCCTCGGCACGCTTATCATTAGGGCCGTATATCACAAGGATTTCCGAGTGACTCGGTGTGTTCGATCGTTATCCGGTTGGGTTCTTTACTCAAGGGCCAGCTACTAGGGCCTTTGGATTGGATGAGGCTCGTCGGGCTGGGATCGTCGAGATGTATGATCCACCGAGGCTCATCCCTGTCAGAGAGGGACCACAGGTACCACGGCCTGCAGGATAAGCTGATGCCGCATCACTACAGATGGGGATTCTGACACACAAGCAGCTTGCACCGATCCCACACGGTATGCGCCCTCAGCAGCAACATCCGTTGAGGCAGGCATCATCGTCATCATCACAGCCACCACCGCAGTCGCAGCAGGTTACACTTGATATGCTTTTTCAGCAGCAGCGATAGATACTGGGGGAGGTTCGGGCCGAGAGGGAGGAGGCTCGAGCTCATCGACAGGAGACGCGAACCCACCTGGCCCGCCATGATGATTATTTTAGATTATTGTTTGTTACTTCGCAGGTACCGCTCCCATCTTCATTGACTATCACAGCGGAGCAGCATGTGGACCCGCATGATGGTGCAGATGATACCCCGCGCAGCACAGTAGATTTTGGTTACCTTTTTTGCTTTATTTTGTTTTTATTCTCATGGTCTGTATAATAATAATAATAATAATATTATTATTATTATTATTATTATTATTATTTTGGGAATATTGTATGAGTAACTGGTTAGGCTTATATGTATTTATATCTTTTGATGTCTGCTGTGTTTTATTTATTTGTATATTATGTTGTAACCGAACTTTGTGTATGTTGTTCACTGTAACATCCCCAAAATTTCGATGCAAATTTAACAACTTAGAAAAGTTGAGGGATCAAAAATAATCTCAAGATAAATAATGAGAAAATATTAAATAAAGAAATATAAGAAAAATAAGGAAACAAAAATATTTCCTAAAGCTAAGTATTCTTACATGGAGGAAATAAGTAAAGAGAAAACTCCATCCCACATTGGAAGATGTAAGAAAGTGGAAGCATTCCACCAAGGTATAAATAAGGAAGATAGAATCCATCCCACATGGAAAGTGGTAAATAAATGGAAGCTCTTTATAAGGAAGAGACTTTCCATAGTAATATTCTTTTATGAATATCATGCACCAAGTGGTCCTAGCGGAAGGTGCGTAGCACCCGACGCGCACGGGCTCAGGCTTGGGCGAGGACGATGGCGATGGCGAAGGCGACGGCGACGTCGACGGCGAAGGGCGTTGGGCGCAATGTGGCGCTTTGATGGCGCACTTTGCACTTCGCACGCTCGCAACGCCGCGAGCCGCCTTAGTATTTTAAAACAACGGGAATTAGACAAGAAGTGACAAGTTACTAAAGTACAGGGACTGAAAATGAAAAATAATTTCCAGAGACCCATCGCGCTACGCGATGAGTCCAAGAAGACGGCCATCGCGTACCGCGATGGGCCGTGATGACGCAACATACACGTGTCACACTTTGGTGACACGTGGCAGCATACCAGGACACGTGGCAGAATGTGTCAGACTACGTGTCGACACGTGTCGGTAGCGGTACGCGAGAAATCCAGGAAGAGGACCCATCGCGTACCGCGATGGGATCCAATTTCAGCTATAAATAGGAGGGGGTCACGACATTTCTCACTCATACCTCTCCACTCTCTCTCTAAAATTTCACACTCTCTACCTCGGTTTGCGTGCCGAACACCGTTTTACGTGCCACCTACCCGACAAATGTTATCTCAAAATCTATGCCAAAAACCCGGTGTTTTCCTCAAAGTGCGTGCCACCCAAAAGTAGCCCGACAATCCATCTCGAAGCACGTGCACGACCCGACGACACCTACACACTGCCTCGATTTGCGTGCCAAGAATGGTGGATCAAGAACGCCTCGATAAACGTGCGTATAGAGTAGAAGTGCTGCCCATATAAACTTAGGAATATCTAACTCCGAATACCCGTTCGAGGTAAGGGGTTCTGCCTAAGTTATTATTTTATTATTATAAATGGCTTATGCCCATAGTAGAAGTTATAGCCGAACCTTGATTACGATTAAGTAGTATCAATGTTGTAAAAGTAGGTCTACAAGGTCGAGTACTCTCTGAGTACTCGCTACAAGGTATGGTGCCGAGGGGAGTTTCTTTAACTCCGCCTATTTACTAAAAATTGGTCAAAGGTGGTCAACATTAGCTTGAATCATATCTAGTCGGTTAACTTGGGTCTATTTTGACTTAAAAAATACAACAAAATTCATATTTCTATAATATTAAAGAACAAATATCATTATTTTTAATTAATGATTAACATTTTTTAGAATAATATAGTGTTTAAAAATGTATTTCTTTTATTTACATTTTTTAGAATAATATAGCTTTATGAGAAATGATTTGTGTATATAATTAATTGTACAAGGTACTTAGGGTAATTTGAACCCAATTTAGTTGGGTGCCTAATGAGTAGTCACAAAGGTATTATTGTTGGTTTCACAAAGGTATTGAAAAGAGATTTTAGAATCAGCATTATTCACCAGCTTTGTGCTGACGTATTTTCCCACCCATGTTACAGGGAAACAAGAAAGGTTAGAACATACAAGCAAGAAGGAATAGAAGATTGGAGTTATTGTCATTAGATGCTATCTGATGGCTCAGATATTGTATTTCAAAATATTACAAAAAGAGTTATGTTTTCTAAAGAAATGTATTGTAAACGATGGACGAGTATTTAAACCCGACTTTTTAATAAATTTTCAAAGTAATAATATTTTATTAAAGACTTCCGCTGAAATAAAACCCGTAACTCTGATTTATTTACAAAACAGGTACCAACTTGTGGTCACACGCCTAGGCCCTAAAGTGGGGTGTGATAGGTTGGTATCTGAGCCATCAATCTTAGCGAATTAGGTATTTGATTATACCTAGGCTTTGATTAAGGATAAGTTTTGAAAACTTATTATATTGATTTTGATTCAAGCAACATAGATACTTAGTTGAAAAGTATCTAGAAATCATTCAAAACTTAATACGGATAAGATATAACAAATAAGATAGGAACGTCTACCTATCCCTAAAATTAAACCTTGCGCAGATGTCCGATCGTCAATCTAGCGAAGAATCCGTTAAGCTTCGATTTGGTAAAGGAAAAGGATTTATGGGAACGTCTTTTCTTCCAATTCCTATATCTAGCGATGAAAGTATATGTCAAACAAAAATAGAGGAAGATTCAGATTCCTATGATTTTGACATTCCGCTAGCTCAAATAATTCTAAATCAAAACACATATGGAGCAGGATCAAGTAGATCCAAGAAACCAATTATGACAAAGGGAAAAGAAGTAATAAATTATCCGGAAAAATATATTCGAGAGCATGAATATTTTCTGGCAACTCAAGATCCTTACCTTTCTCACACTCAAAATAAAGAAACAATGAAAGAGATGGAAGTAGAAGAAAAAGAAAAGGAGACTAATATCAAGAAATATAACAAGATTAAGAAATTAGTCATTCGCTGGAAGAAATAGAAACTTAGTAATTATAGAGAATATAATTATAACAAATAAAATGCACTTTTATAACTATAATAAGATGAATAAAAGACATGTTTTGAATTCTTCGAATATTGAACTTATCTTTTAAAATTTTATTGTAGTATGTCAAGAGAAGAAAGTGCAAATTCTCACAACAGTCCTCCCAAGAAAACTGTGAATGAAGAAAACATTAAGAATAAAGATAAGGATAATGAAATTCTCGCCCAATATAAAGAAGAAATTCAAAAGATGATTAAGGAAGCTATGAAGAACTTTTCTACAAGTCAAAGTCAACCAAAATCCAACAAGAAAAGTAAAAGTAAATCTAGAAAGGAAGAAGCTTATGATAGCTCTACGTCTGATAAATTAAAGAATAAGAAACGAAAGAAACTCAAAATCGGTGGATGTTCGTTCAAAGACTTCAAGTATTATGGACCAAAGGAGTTTCACGGAGATAAAGAAGCCATCACAACCGTGAGGTGGCTTGAGGAGATGGAAACAATAGTGATAACAAGTAAGTGTACTGATGAAGAGAAGATTCAGTATTCCGCCTTAATGTTTAAAGGAGAGGTGCATGAATGGTGGAATGCTCTGTTGATGAGCAAAGGGAGAGAAGTGATGTATAACTTAAGTTGGCAAACATTCAAAGGTCTAATATTAAAGAAATTTTGCCCAACTCATGAAATGGATCGAATTCAAACCGAGTTATGGAATCACAAGGTTATTGGCACAAATCTTAGGGAATATAACTGTCAGGTCCCCGATTTCAGCTGGATCTTACTCAAATCATGCCATAACTCACACAAATAGATGTGTCGACAAGGGAGTTGATGACGGGTTGCTATATTTAAAGATTACCATTTGTTAAAGGCGGAATCAATAACAAACATATGGTTGCTTAATCAGTATTCAAAGGTAACCAACACAAGACAAGATTTACTCAAAAGATTTCCATTTATATAATATAAATCATACAAAGTGGATAATCGATTTAGGGTTTCTTGAAGGAAGGTTTTATCCGTACTATACTAAGACAGCCGTCACACACAATATTCTTTCTTAATTAATGTGTCTGTCTGCCTTGTGTGTGCTGTCCTCAGGTGTGCCCTAGTTATTCCTTTTATAGGCCTGACACCTGTGGACAGCTGTCATTCCTTCTAGAAGACCCTAAACGTAAATACATATTCAAATTACATATTCAGAAATATTCTAAGTGTAAAACAAGTCTTCCAAGTCGGCTTTGCATCAATCTTGTCTTTCCGAGTATGCTCTGCCATCCTTTAGGACTTGGTAATATAGAAGTGTGCTCAGAATCAGTTTCCGGGTAGACTTTACTTGAAGTGTATTTTACCAAGTAAAATACTCACCGGGTAGACTTCAATCTTCTTGACTTTGCCAGACTTTGCCCGACAAACCCTTACGAGCAACCTTGTTCTTCAATGGTCCCTTCAACCCTTTGCTAGAGAATAGATTATTAGCAAAGTGTGCTTGGTAGCACTGTTCCTTGCTTAAGTTGAACCTTGCCCGATGATACTTGAGATATATCATAAAATTATCAAGCTTACTTGGACCATACTTATTAATGAATACCTTACCCGGTCTTCCAATCACTTGGCTTCATGAGCTTGGTTAGCCAAAAAGCTTAATCGGGAGTGAACTTAACTTGGCTTTGAAGAACAAACCTGCTTGATAAAGTGATCCTTGCCCGGACTTGCATACACTAGTGAACCATTCCCGGGAATACACTAATTTGCAAACCCTGCTCGGATATTCACTAAAGAAGACTTAGAGAAGATAACCCTGCCCGATAGACAAAATATCGTACCCGGCTAAGTAAAAGCTTGCTCGGAAGTCTAAGGTGTGTCTAGATCTATACTTAGCGAATTCTGAGGAGGTTGAGAAGATTCCAATCTGCCATATGTCTCATTAGAACAAATATTTGTCTCACAATCTCCCCCTTAGGTCAATTGTTTGACTCAACAATAACACTAAATTCCTAGAGTACTGCCGATTGGTTCCACATTTAGTAACTCCGGAATATAATAAAGTAACTCGTTATATATATGGGTTACCAAGAGAAATAAGAGACATGGTACGATCCCAAATGCCAGAAACAGTTGATTCGGCTATGGAATTGGCCGGATACTTAATCAACAGTATGATAAGGAATCAAGAAGAAGAAAAGATAAAAGATAGAGAGACTAAGAAACCAAAAGATTCCGAAAAGATAGGAAAAGAAGAAAGTACTCCCAAGTCAGCTTGTAAGACTTGTGGAAGAAAACATACTGGAAAGTGTCGACTAGAAAATTCAAACAATTGTGCATACTGCAAGAGAGAAGGACACACAATAGATGAATGTCGTAAGAAGCTAGGAGTATGTTTTACGTGTGGAGAAATGGGTCACTTTAAGACTGAATGCCCGAAAAGAAAAGCTAATCAAGATTAATGAATGACAAGATCATATCAAAGAAATGTCAAGATAGATTAGCTAACTTTTATATATTAATTGTAACTCGTTCTTAAACGAGAAGTTTTGTAATCAAAGAAGGGTATTTAAGTCCCTAAGTTATAAATAAAATATTAGCATATAGATCTTGTTAATACACAAGAATTCTTATATTCGTTACCTTTAAAGAACAAACAAGAGGTTCAAATGTTGAAAAGTTCAATCGAAACTTAGAACAAATAAACGTTAAGGAAACTTATCATCTAGGAAGATGATATATCAACATTAGATGATCGAAAGAAGTTCGTTATTGACCATAAGACATTTAAGCAATACAACTGATGAAATATTACTACCTACCTAGTAAGGTTGATCAAGAAGTCAAAGAAAAAGAACTCGAAGATATTCAAGAAATACAATCGTTAAGTATAACAAATGTGATTAAAATCAAAAGTACAGGGGTACTGTTAGAATACAGAGAATATCATTGATCAAGATCAAGTATAGAATGGATTCGATAGACTGAATCTAAACAACAACATAGTAGAATAGATTCGACAGATTTAATCGAAACAACAATGTAGTTAAAATCAGTAAACGTTTAGAATACATAACGGTAAGGTAAATAGGTAAACACAACTGATCAATGTGTTTAGCAATTAATATTTACTAATGATATTCTGAATTATGGACTCGTTACATCATTCGAGGATGTAAGTTAACAACAAAAAGAGACCATAGTCATTCTGCATACAGATTGCAACAACAAGAATCCGATTAGATAGAATCTAATCAACAATAGAAAAGTAAGAACCATTCACTCTTAAACCAACGAATCTCGAGGACGAGATTCATTCCAAGGTGGGGAGGATGTAACATCCCCAAAAATTTGGATCCAAATTTAACAACTTAGGAAAGTTGAGGGATTAAAAATAGTCTCAAGATAAGTAATGAGAAAATATTAAATAAGGAAATATAAGAAAAATAAGGAAACAAAAATATTTCCTAAAGCTAAGTATTCTTACATGGAGGAAATAAGTAAAGAGAAAATTTCATCCCACATTGGAAGATGTAAGAAAGTGGAAGCATTCCACCAAGGTATAAATAAGGAAGATAAAATCCATCCCACATGGAAAGTGGTAAAAAAATGGAAGCTCTTTATAAAGAAGAGACTTTCCATAGTAATATTCTTTTATGAATATCATGCACCAAGTGGTCCTAGCAGAGGGTACGTAGCACCCGACGCGCACGGGCTCGGGTGAGGACGATGGCGATGGCGAAGGCGACGGCGAAGGGCGTTGGGCACAATGTGGCGCTTTGATGGCGCACTTTGCACTTCGCACGCTCGCATCGCCGCGAGCCGCCTTAGTATTTTTGGACAACGAGAATTAGACCAGAAGTGACAAGTTACTAAAGTACAGGGACTGAAAATGGAAAATAATTTCCAGAGACCCATCACGCTACGCGATGAGTCCAAGAAGACGGCCATCTCGTACCGCGATGGGCCGTGATATGCGATGGGCCGTGATGACGCAACATACACGGGTCACACTCTGGTGACACGTGGCAGCATACCAGGACACGTGGCAGAATGTGTCAGACCACGTGTCGGTAGTGGTACGCGAGAAAGCCAGGAAGAGGACCCATCGCGTACCGCGATGGGATCTAATTTCAGCTATAAATAGGAGGGGGTCACGACATTTCTCACTCATACCTCTCCACTCTCTCTCTAAAATTTCACTCTCTCTACCTCGGTTTGTGTGCCGAACACCGTTTTGCGTGCCACCTACCCGACAAATGTTATCTCAAAATCTGTGCCAAAAACCCGGTATTTTCCTCGAAGTGTGTGCAACCCAAAAGTAGCCCGACAATCCTTCTCGAAGTACATGCACGACCCGACGACACCTACACGCCGCCTCGATTTGCGTGCCAAGAAAGGTGGATCAAGAACGCCTCGATAAACGTGCGTATAGAGTAGAAGTGCTGCCCGTATAAACTTAGGAATATCTAACTCCGAATACCCGTGCGAGGTAAGGGGTTCTGCCTAAGTTATTATTTTATTAATATAAATGGCTTAATACCATAGCCGAAGTTATAGCCGAACCTTGATTACGATTAAGTAGTATATAACTTTTTTTAAGCAAAAGTTATAGTCAAAAATAGTATTTCTTTATGACTAAGAAATATAATAAAAGAGGTTATAATTATGAAATTAATGTTTCTTCTTGAAGGGGACTAAAGGTCCAAATGTTTTATATAAACAAATGATTTTATCAAGGTTAAAGCTATACGAAATAGACTAAAGGTCTAAAGCTAGATCGTTGATCTAGTTATTTATATAAAATGTTATTCTCGTATTATAGGTCTGAGGTAACAAAACAAGAAGAAGAATCAGAAAATAGGAATCAATAAAAGAAACTGATTGTAAACAGAAAAGGTGAATACGCCCCAAACCTTTTATAATGAGTATGAATGTTTTCATAGGATTTACGAATCCATAAAAACTTTGTGTACAATAATAAGAAACGGACACTCTGATTAAGAGTATACATGTGTCTGGATCCATTCATACATGGTGACTCGGCATTTTCCCGAGGCCATGCAAATCATAAACAAGTCTCCGGAAGCTTTATGAGAAATGATTTGTGTATATAATTAATTGTACAAGGTACTTAGGGTAATTTGAACCCAATTTAGTTGGGTGCCTAATGAGTAGTCACAAAGGTATTATTGTTGGTTTCACAAAGGTATTGAAAAGAGATTTTAGAGTCAGCATTATTCACCAGCTTTGTGCTGACGTATTTTCCCACCCATGTTACAGGGAAACAAGAAAGGTTAGAACATACAAGCAAGAAGGAATAGAAGATTGGAGTTATAGTCATTAGATGCTATCTGATGGCTCAGATATTTTATTTCAAAATATTACAAAAGAGTTATGTTTTCTAAAGAAATATATTGTAAACGATGGACGGGTATTTAAACCCGACTTTTTAATAAGTTTTCAAAGTAATAATATTTTATTAAAGACTTCCGCTGAAATAAAACCCGCAACTCTGATTAATTTACAAAACATGTGCCAACGTGTGGTCACACGCCTAGGCCCTAAAGTGGGGTGTGACTCTCACTATAAACCCTCACGAGACCCCACTCGTCCTCCCGGTATTGCATATGCTAAATTCAATCGTGATTTCTCCGAAAGTGAGTTCGGTCTTTTAACATTTTTAACTTGTTTAACAAAATTTATTATGAAATGACTTAATTCGGATCGTAATTTTTTTAGTAAATTAACATAAATCATTTTCATAACTCTTAAAAGACCTATGTCTTACACTTGTGAGAAGCTTGCTTCTATACGTCTCGAGATTTTGCAGGTTCGGTTGTCAGTTTTGGTAATTGGTTGAGACGAGAGTGTAGAGTGTTTACGAGAGTTCGCGAGCCGACTGGTCCATTCCAGTTGATATCAGGTGATTTCAGTTTTATAATCTATTTTGTTTTTATTAGTTTAAATGTTAGAAGTATAATTGTATAATTGCTAGTAGAACCTATCACATTAGAGCCCCGTGTTTTAAATTGTTAAAAATGTCAATTTCAATCCCGTCCCTTAAATGTTCATTAATTGTTTAAATATTTTAACATTGAGGACAATGAAAACCGCAAGTGTGGGGATGGGGGAAATTTTAAAATTTTTTAGCCCGATAGTACCTCGAAGAATGTTCGGAAACCAAATTTGTTAACTGATAATTATTGTCATTAATAACAAGTTATAGGTTTCTAGTCATTGTTGGTTTTTCAGCTTCTCATTAGTCTTACTCATAAATGTTTTCATAACAAGAAGTTGAAAATGGGGTCGTTTAGGCACGGATAACGAGTCATGGGGACATGTACACATGTTTATGTCGGTATCCTAATTCCTCATGTACGTGTGTAAGATTTGCTTTATATATATAATACACATACAATATGTAGTATACACACATGTCATGTGAGTGCCATTATCGAGAGTAACCAGTATGCCCATAATATCTAGAACTTGGTTGTCTCATGCATTTCGAGATCTTAGCTTGGCATGATTGCAAAAGTGATAGTGGCACTTAGGTTAAGCCTCGTCTGGATGAGTGAGAGTGTGGGTATTGGGGGTTGGGCCTCATATGCTATATATATATGAGCATGGATAATGTGAGGGGCGGGGGGGGGGGGGGGGCGTTGGTTTCCTTTAAAAAATATTGTTGGACCTATTATCATTCATTTAATCAAACTCGATGTTTTATTGTGAAACGATCCGGCTTAATTAGTTTCTTTATAATTGTTTTTAGTATCTATCAATAGGTTGTACAACCTATTGAGCATTACGTTTATTATGCTTAAAAAAAGATGTCTGTTTATATTCAGCTATGTAATTAGCAGTTCGCTTGTGTTTGATTGAAAAAATAAAAATAATAATCTATCAGTTTTTTATGTTATGTATTTGTTTTATTTAGTTGTTTTGTAATAAGCCGAATTGGATCGTTTGAGCCACTTGAAAAAAATTTCCCTTCCATACCCTTAAACTTGGCCTTTTAAGCCCTCTTGATATGCATTCGTGTCAAAGCACTTATATGGGTGGAAATTTGACTTGGTTCCAAGCTTATTACTTTGTGTTCATACTTGGTTTAGAGGGCAGAGAGATACTAGCACATCTTTTGCTAGTCCTGATATTAAACCGAGAGGAGTGTTATTATTTTACGAGGGGTATGAGCATGTGTGCCTTAACCGGAAACAAAGTACACTCGCCTGGGGGGCTCTATTGTTTTTATTATATCATTTAACCTTATTTGTGGGATGTCAATCTCGAAAGTGTCAGTCTGGGAAACCGGGTATGACCTTAAACGTTACTAGTATTAATGGTGATAATTTACATACCTAGGATGAAGGTTGATGTTTGCTTTAGAGTTCGCTTAAGGGCAAGCAAAATATAAGTGTGGGGATGTGATGGTTGGTTAATTTGTATGTGTTTTAGTTCGTTTATTTATTTGTTTTAATAATTTATTGTAGGAACTTCGATACTTCATACGTGTCTGTTGTATTTCAGGTCATATAAGTTAAAGCAGCTAATTTGGACCTGTTGAGGCACGGGATGAAGACCCGGGACGTCCAGCACGCAAAACGAGAAAGATTAAAGAAGTATGCTGGTGACAGGACCCATCGCGACACGCGATGGGCATGCCTGAAGACCCATCGCGTATCGCGATGGGTAATTATTTTACGTTGACCAATGGTCCATCGCGATACCCGATGGACCAGTGAAGACCCCATCGCATATCGCGATGTGGTGTGCAGACGGGAAAATTAGTGTTATAATCAATTTCATCTAATAGATGACCCTAACTTCACACACATCGAGAGAGGCGATTTCCAGAGCTGAGTTGAGGCGATTCCATCAGTCTAAGTCAACCGGAGAAGCCACGTATGATCTATATCATATATATTTAAGATTCCATGATTCCGAGACGCGGCTAAACTCTTAGAATCTGACTTGGGAATGTAAAGTTTTTAACAGTTTCAGTTTTCTCATGTGACTAAGAACGTTTATGTATAATTGTTTATGGTTAATCTATGATTATTGATGTTTAGTATTTCTGTGTGTTCAATCGGTTTAGGTTACGTTGATCTGAACGATTAGTTACCAGTTTCTATAATAATTGATCATAGGGTTGTTTGATTAGATTGAATACGATAAAGCATATAATTGCCCTTAATTAAGTCACACTGGCAGGGACCGTTTGATAACCAGTGCCGTGTGTAAACCGATTATTGTTACCTAAGGTTTTGTCTAGTTCTGTAGTTAACCGTTAATGATTAATCTGTTAGGTTGCATGAGATTACTATTGGTTACTTACTTGAAGCCCCGGGTGTGATTTGCTTTTATTATTTGATTGAAATTTGTTTACTTGCTTGTTTGCTTAATTCAAAATTCAAACCATTTGCTTGTGTGATCAACACTAAAATCTGCTACTTCATAATATTAAATCTTGTTTACACGATTTGAATTGACCGCATATTCATGGTGGATACGATATCTTACTTGTCCTAGCTACTTAGGTTAATCAGGTTTTTGCATGACTCAAACGACGGTCATCATCCACCAATTCAAGATTGATGAGTAACATATTTTAAACAAACTTTTACAACCATTCATGAATTACTCATGTTCTTGGAAACTAGAAATGATTATTAATAAATCTTGATAATTTTTCCAATTCATATTTCCTCGCATGAACTTTGAAAAGACGCAATACTTGCTGTGATCAATCTTTCTAGTTTTGATAGTTCTAAAACAAAATTTTTAAGTACGATTGATTAGATTGTCATGCTAGATAGAGAAATCATATGTTAAAGGAATGTGTAATTATAACCTACTTCAATCAAACAAGGGAGGCCGTGTGAATAAACTATAGTCTCCCAAAAGTTGTTAGGATTAGTATTTGAGAAATCGAAGCTAAACCTAATCTTTATATACTTCACGAAAGCTACTTGCTTATTTAAATTGACCTTTCGTGGTAGACATGAAGTTATGCATGCTACTTTATTAATTTCAATAAGATAATTCACTTAGAAATGAGGGATTATTTTATCTTATATTCTTAAAGGAAGTTTATCGCATATTCTTACTTTTAACATCAAAGAAAGTTCAGTAGATTCTTGATTAAGATGGTAACCTTCATATAATGATTCTTGTGAATTTATTCTCTTTATTTTACTTTTAAAACAAAACAAAATTGTTTTAGTTTAAAAACAACCATTAAATGTTTATTACTTTCGTTTAATTTAATTACAAAGATTTAGTATTGAAAATAATTTGAGTCTTTGGATCGATACTTGGTTGTTACCAATACTATCCAATATATGCAATAGGTACACTTGCCTATTTGTATGTGATTTTGTCTTAATAAAATCATTATTTATAAATTTTGAAACTCGATCCCATGTGAAAAACAATCAACATTTTGTATACATGTCCGCAGACATCATCGTGTGACCAATAGTTTACATGTTTAGTAAATTTATCAGGTAGTATGCTTTGCAGAAGTCTTCTTTAAAGTATAATTAAATTCAAAACTCGGGATTTAAACACCTGATAATCGTAAAAAAGAGTTTATCTCGAGGAAACATGGTTTTACATATTTTTACAATATTCAAAATATCTTAGTCATCAGATCATCTAATGGCTATAACACCATCTTCTATCCTTAATCCTGATATCATGTAAAACAAATTATAAAATACGCTAGCAACACATGCTGACGCGAAATCATTTATGTAATACTTTTATAAACTACAGCTCGACTTGAAACCACCAAGTGGACAACATTTGAGTACTTCGCAATAGGGATGTGATTTTTTTCCTGAATATCCGTACCTGTTCCCGTTTAGTACCCGTACGTGTCTATTGAGTACATGTACGCGTATCAAAATAATATATCATTAAATAATATGTATTAACTTTCTCTGTTGTTTTTCTATAGAAATTGAGGAAACAATATACAAAGAAAAGGAAAACGGAAAATGAAAATATGACTTGCGAATATTAAACGAATGTTAACTTTCTTTGCATACCTTAACTTTTTTTAAATATTTATTTTTGGGAGACTTTGTATGTTTTGGAATTCATTAGTTGATTATGAATAATTTTATAGTTTATTTCATTTTTAGTTTTAATATTATGTTTTGGTTGTGTTATTACGGTTTTAGTTGTGGTATTATAGATTATTGTTTGTCGGTACTGTATAAAACGGATACCAAAGCGAGTACCATACCCGAAAATACCTGTACCCTTACTGGTACCGTACTTTCACCATAATATTGGGTACATGTACCAGATTTACTGATTTTAGATACGAGTACTTTCGGGTACAGGTACAGGTATGGTTACAGATACAGTGCTGATCTCATCCTACTTAGCAACTACCCATATAATAGAAAACATAGTGAAGAATCGAAGATTAAATTGATGAAGATTAACGGGGAATTAATGAATTGAAGAAAAATAAGAAAACAAATCATGAAGTGAATGATAAATTGACGATGGAAAAAAACGAATTTGATGAACTGATGATCAAAGATACTAAATTTGATGAATTTGTTGAATTATGGTTTAAACGCAGGTAAGGGATGAGGACGATGATCGAGAGCTAAATATGCTCTGATACCATTTTGAGAGAAAGAACTAGAGAAAACTAATGGAGATTATCAAATGCTTAACTGCTTATTTCATCAAACCATCTATATATACAAACGTCTCAACAACCAAACTAACTGATATACCTAACTAACTGAGTCAACTCAATAACAAAAACTTAAATAATCAAAACTCGTTAATAATAACAGTTTCATGATCAATCTAAGATCAAATTGTAGACATATTCACAAAGAGTTCGATAGGTACAAAGTGAATAGAGTTTTGCAAAGGGATGAATATGGAGATGGCAACCCTTAAGACTTGAGCTAGTTATTTGAATTTAAAATGGGTCATGGGTGGTTTTGAATAATAAGATCGTACTTAAAGAGCAAAGTGGATAAGTATGACTTATGCTTTGTTTATAAGTTTAAAGTTATCTATTATGTTTTCATAAATATTCTTTTGTGTTTTTCTTTCGATGTATTTAGTTTTTTTATAGGGAAAATAACCATAATAGCCATATCACCATTCACATACCTAAAATAACCATCCAAAAACCGTCGGATGATGGTTCTTTTAACAGCCGACGACATATCTTTGCTACCAATAAAAAAAACTCGTCGACCACTAAGATCTTGTGGGCTGCCATCTTCTTTTGTCGGGCTGATGGAACTCTTTAAAGAACCGACGTAACTATTAAAGACCCGATGAAACTTGTTTGAAGAAATCCCTAATTTCTCTCTCTATTAAAAAACGAATCCGTGAATTAGATCATGCATAACAACCTTCTGACGTGAATGAAACTCATTCGTACATCCAACTTCTCTCTTAAACCCTCTGTAAACTTCTCTTACTCGTCGGAACTTAAGAACTCTGACCAACCTTCTAAGCCTTTAGTCTCATCAATTAGGTAACCTATTTACATGTTTTAGATGCATTTTTGCTATTTGAATCAAAGCACAATGCCAATTTGAACTCACAGAGGTGTTTGATTGTTTGATTAAAGGATTTAAATCTTAGGTTCATATAATGAATTGGGGATTTGTTCTAACGTGTGTTTATAAATAAGTGTTAATCACCAATCTGGAAATTCGAGTACCGTCGGATGTCTTGTTGTTTCGTCGGAAATGCTAGAAAATGTTTTGAGTTTCATCAGTTATCTGGCTATACAGTCGGCTATCACAAATTAGCAAAACGTGGCATGATATTATTGAACTTCGAGTATCTTCAACTGGCAGCAAAGATTTGTCGGCGGCTATTGAAAGAATAATCGTCCAACGGTTTTTGGATAACTATTTTGGGTATGCGTTTGGTCACATGAATATTCCAATCATGATCCCTTTTTAATAAAGTAATAAAGGTTTTTTGTTTGATTTTGTAAAACCGATTTTGCTTGTGTGCGAGTAGCCAACCAATATCTAGTTGAATATTTCTCAATTGTAACATCATAAATCATCAACAAAAGTTTAGTATGATGTACATTATTTTGTTTATTATTATATTATGCTTAAATTTTATGTATACATGGTCTTATGATGTTTTGCTAATAAATTAATTTTTATTTGAAAATTTTCCTGAACCATCAATAATGATAAGGTTATGTGTTATACCTTATTTTCCATCATTTGTCATGTTAGCACCACCTCAGTTTTTCTTTCATCAATAAATCTAATTACTCAACAGTTATACCCCATTCTCCATCATTATCTAATTTCTAATTTTTTATTTTTTAAGATAATTAATATTAAACATGTTTAGTGTATTTTATATAATTTATATTTACTATTTTTAATATTCTTTAAAAATCATATACATTAATACCAATGATTAAAATAACTAACAAAAAATCCATTTAAACACACCCCACTATAGAGATAGGTTCTATACCCATCCAAGGAACATTCATAGTTATCCGCAACCCCTCTCTACCCCTATGGATAAACTCTTAGTAAGATACCTGAAGCCTGCGGGCACATGGATTGCCACTCGCGGAGGAGACAAACATTACACAATTGCTAGTCCTAAAGCCTAACATAGTGAGAAAATCCTTCTGGATACATATTGTACAGGAAAGGACTACAAACGCACAACAAACCCATTAGCGGACACCAACACTGTAACTCCAGGTGACAGCCGTCCTTACCCACAAGTTGTTTGACCAATCAGAGGTCTCATGCATGCTCACCCATGAGGAATGGGCGGTTCTACTAATGAAGACAGCTTGACCAAATATTCTCTACATCTCTGGCTATAAACTAAACACTTGACTAACGTTTAAAGGATCCAATCACTCTGTCACTCTAATATTACTCTTAATATATTTTACTTATTGACACGTCGAAGGATGTTTATGAGAAGTACAATGCCTCATTCCCTTTTTCATAACGAGCTCACGGTGTTCTGTTCTGCAGATTAGGTTGAAGTCAACCCTAAAGGATCTGATTACAATAACTTACTGGATGAGACAGCAGGTTAACAATTACTGGTTGAACTAGTGTTTCTTCACCCACCTTTTTCCTCTTACCACCATAACCTCATCGCCGGCTCCTACTAGCATAACCCATCCTCCTCCACCTTTAAAAGAGAGTCGCATGAGACGCGTGACCAGGGATTTAGACCCTCTTATGCGTGACGTGAACATCGCCGACGCGGTGTTTACCTGAGCTCACATGAGCCATGTCAGCGCAATCCTTGAGCCTCTGTGAACAATACCGTATGATCCTAAGGGGTGTTTGGAGCCCATCACTTGTGCCATATAGAGAGTTGATTGATTCGGAAACTTCATTCCACAAGTTTATAAGTCTAATAAATCAAATATTTTCTTTTAGCGAATCAAACGTACTTTAATGCTGACTTATTCAGATCTAGCCTCTTAATAGAATCATTAAGAGGATACCCATAAACCCCTAAATTTGTTATCGATAATACTTGGGGTAAAGTTAAAATACAAAGGGGTTTAAAAATGAGAAGGATTAGAAAGAATAGGATTATGAAACATGGCAATCTTCCCATCAACCTAATTTTAGGAAGGAAGAGTATTTTTGGAACTTTTTTGGTTTATTTTCTAAACTCAGATCCTTATCAATTTACACCATATACATTGCAATCGGCCATCAATAATAGAATCGACCAAAAAATCTAAACAATTCTACATCTTAATCGCTGAAAGCAAATCGAAGTTTACGAACTTAGCTATGAACGATGAAGAATTTGGTACTAATTCAGATATAAACTCTGCCATGAACGATGATGGATCTTATACGATTTTTTCTCCTTTTATTTAGATTCAATTGATTGATTTACTTTAGTTCATCTGATTTTTGATTTAAAGTGTATTGAATTGATTTAATGTTTTGCTTCAAAATGATAACTCAATTTTTATTGTATTATTTGATTTCGTTTACAAGTATTGTGCCTTTTTGTAAAATCATTGTGTCTTATTGATAAAATAGGTTTTACTAGTTGTGTTTTAATTTCTGCTAGCATTGTGTTATATTTATATTGAAATTTGTGAATACTTAACAAAGTTTTATTGATTTAGATATTGGAGTTTACAATGAACTTGGTGAAGAACGTGGATCCCCGAGGTCTGGAAAAATATATTGCAAACCTGTTGTGAGTCAATAACTTAAACCTGTTATAGGTATGGTGTTTGATTATGTTGAGCTTGCCTATGGTTTTTATGTTAGCTATGCTCATGCTAGTGGTTTTAGTGTTAGGAAGAATAGTGCATACACTAATCATGATCTTCTGAAATTGAAGTGTTATGTTTGTTCGTTTTATAGGTGGAAGTGAGTATAGTACATTAGATGATGCAAATAATGGTAAAATAAAGCGTAGGAAACCATCGAAGAGAACCGGTGTCACACCCTCAAAATCCACTAACGGAGTTTTACCGTCAGAGGGTGTGAACTGGCAGGATCGGAATCATTAGTTATAACCAAACCAAAGAAAAACGTTTAAATGAAAGTAAGTGCGGAAGCGTAAAACCTTAATTCAAAAGTTGCGTCACGCAGGACGACTTAAAACCAAATGTAACTGTTAAAATTAAGTTTGCAGAATAAAAGTGTTTTCATTAATGCATGCTCCTAAACCGCGCGCCCGCCTCGGCTACCTGAGAATAACATACTAAAAGTGTCAACACAAGGTTGGTGAGTTCACAAGTAAAATAAGATAAATCGTTTAGCGTTTTGCGTAACCTCGTTACGACGTTTAAATGTTGCGTAACCCCGTTACGACGTTTGAGTGTGTAACCACGTTACAGCGTTTAAGTGTGTAACCACGTTACAGCGTTTAAGTGTTTTGCATTACCAGATAGTGTTATGTCAAATTATATATCGATAGGTAGCTAATCTATACAACAAGTATCGCTAAGTGGTTCGCGACCGAAGCTGACTGTTTATCAAGTGCCCGTCACCAGGTCCTCCAGACCATGGTAAGTGTTAGCCAAAATTTACACCCACTCAACCTCCAGTTGAGCTTAGCGTCGGGTGGGGTTTGTCAAACCCAGTAGTACTACCCAAAAGTGACTCGCTATTCCAAATATTAACCGGTCCGATGTGTGGGACTTCAAATGTTATGTATGCCGCTTAGCCTTTACAAGTGATATATAATTTATAACAAAATCTTTCATATGCGTTTATCTCAGAAAATATGTTTATCGGAGTATGTTATCTCCCCCAAGTGAAAAACGTTTGAAAACAGTTTAAGAGTGGGGTAAGTGAACTCACTGTTTGCGAAGAATATCCGATCTAGATCACCAAGTGATGCGCGTCGTAGAAAACTCTCTAGCGTTCTAAAATAACAAAGAGATTTTCTAAGTAGCGGAACATTTAACGAGTCTCTAGACTCGGCACATAATACCTATGCACGTAACATGTTTCGTGTTTCGTTTGTGAATCGTGTGTGACTTGAACAAGTACAATTGTGATACGATACATGAGTGAGCAATTACTTTCGTGTCACGTATTAATAACATACTTATTAGCAATTATTCCCGTAAGGGCATTTTGGTCAACAAACAAAGACTAACTAACCATTATTCCCCATAAGGGCAATTTGGTCAATTCATGGCAATCAACTAGCAACTATTCCCCGCAAGGGTATTTTGGTCAAAATACAACAATTATATAAAAACTATCATATTTCATGCATTCCTATACAACTCAGCAGCTAGTTTCGTTATGACAGAATTTCTACTTGAAAGATTGCACTAGTTTACCCATTATAACGTCTCAATTAATTCACCAAAAATTACCACAGGAGCATACATATCTTAGGTTTCCAGAACATCTTTTATCTTATTTTTATTCCATATAGATTGTTCATAATGATCAAAACATTACAGCTAACTTATATCAGTCAGATTCATGCACATCAGAATGTTATTTGCAATTCCCGTTAAACGAAAAATCCAATAAATGCAAGACCACTTGGGTTTGGTTCCTAACTCAGTGAGTCAACTTCCAGAAGTGGAACCAACCCAATTGGTCTCGTGGTTCATGAGATATAACATTTACAACATAACCTAACAGCAGGTCTAACAGCTCAGCTTTGCATCACGTTTTTGTAAAATCATAAAAGTATACTTCCACTTATCCAAAAATTACGAATTTATACTTCATAGAAACTAGACTCAACCTAGTTTACTGCAGTACCCACAATCTCAATCAATTTTCACGTTTACACTTCGTTACAGTCAGTTAAACATCGTATATACATTCTGTCCAGAATCTGTTCACATCAAAACTCAACATAATCACAACCTATGAACTATCATGCATCCATATAACCCTCTAGACACTATAACTACTATCCATGCATATCAATCACACCATACATACAAGATTAGGGTTTGTGTTTTAATTCAAATCAAGAACAACAATCAATCATGTATCAATATCAATCTAGTTATTAATCTATTATCCAACTAACAAGAATCCTAACAATCATATTCATGCAATAATCGGCCGATTTAGGGTTTTCACATAACCCATCAAACATCAAATTAAACAATCAAAGAGGTAAGAGATGATCAAGTATACCTTCCTAGCACCTAGTTCTTGGATTAATCTCTTGATTTGATGTGTATGTGTGTGTGGTGGTGGACGGCAGCCGTGGATCAAGAGAGGGAGAGAGAGCCGATCGGGATTTAGGTTTAGGATAATAATAATAAGTTAGGGTTTAGTTTAGGATATATTTATAAGCAAACAAGTTACACTCTAGTCCTTCTACTTTCAAGTGTTGTTTTTCTAGAACATTCTATCCTAACTTGCACATAATCATGACAATAATATAACACATAATCATGACAATGATATAACACATAATCCTAACACATAGTTATCACATCATTAGTGTTTTAGTGTGCTTCGTTTATTCCTCGATCGTTTGCGTTTCGGTGCAAATCCCGAAAGACTACTACACATGTAGTAAGTGTTAAGCGTCATTTAAACCCTAGTTTAAATGTAATGAAGTATGCGTTATAGATTCAACGATCTTAAAGTTTGAATTAACGGAGTTGAGTTAACGAGGTTAACCTGGAATTGGCGATTGTCACATCATTCCCATGTTAAAGAATTTTCGTCCCGAAAATTTGAGTCAAGTCGTGATGAGAGCCTGAAAAAAGTAAGAAAGATTTTCAGTTTGTCATATCATCCCCTAGTAGAAAGAAATTTCGTCCCGAAATTTAGTTCATACCTCCGGTGATGTTTGACGATTTGCCGGGTTTCGCGGTTTTCGGTGTTTGGTTTGCCCTTCGAAAAGGTGAGGATACTTTTTCATCATGTGATCCTCGCGTTCCCATGTGAACTCCGGTCCACGTCTCGAGTTCCAACGAACTTTAACAATTGGAATTTTGCTGCGTTTGAGCGTTTTGGTTTCCCAATCCAAAACCTCGACTGGTTCCTCAATGAACCGTAACTGTTCATCGACTTGTAGTTCCTCCAAAGGGACTACTTGGGTTTCATCAGATAGGCATTTCTTCAAATTTGATACGTGGAATACATCGTGTACGCCACTGAGTTCTGTTGGTAGATCCAGTCGGTACGCCACCGGACCAATGCGCTCAGTTATCCGGTACGGACCAACATACCGTGGGTTGAGTTTGTTTCGCTTACCAAAGCGAACCACACCTTTCCAAGGTGAGACTTTGAGTAACACCCGATCGTTCACTTGAAATTCGAGAGGTTTTCGGCGCTTGTCGGCGTAACTCTTTTGGCGATCTCGTGCTGCTGCCATGCGATTTCGGATTTGAACAATCTTTTCCGAGGTTTCGAGTACCAGTTCCGGACCAGTGATTTGGCTATCACCCACCTCTGCCCAGCAGAGTGGTGATCGACACTTCCGTCCGTACAGCGCTTCAAACGGCGCTGCCTTAATACTTGCGTGGTAGCTGTTATTATACGAAAACTCTACCAAGGGTAAGTGGGGTTCCCAACTTTTTCCGAAATCTAAGACGCATGCACGCAACATATCCTCCAGGGTCTGGATAGTCCGTTCACTTTGCCCATCCGTCTGAGGATGGTATGCGGTACTCATATCAAGACGTGTGCCCAGTGCGCTTTGCAGCGACTTCCAAAAGTGTGAGGTAAAACGAGAATCTCGATCGGAAATGATCGAGACAGGCACTCCGTGTCTCGACACTACTTCCTTCATGTAGACACGAGTCAGTCTTTCCATTTTGTCTGTTTCTTTAATTGCTAAGAAGTGTGCCGATTTAGTCAATCGGTCAACGATCACCCAGATGGTATCGCATCCCGTCGGTGTCTTAGGCAAACCCGTAATAAAGTCCATTGAGATTTGTTCCCATTTCCACATTGGGAGTTCCGGTTGTTGCAGTAGACCAGATGGTTTCTGGTATTCTATCTTGACTCTGGCACAAGTCAAGCATTTGCTCACGTAGGTGGCAATGTCGGCTTTCATGTTCGGCCACCAGTAAAGTTCCTTTAAATCATGATACATTTTATCTGAGCCAGGGTGGATAGAATATCGGGACTTGTGAGCTTCGTCCATCACTAGAGTTCTCAACTCTCCGTATCGTGGAACCCAAATCCGGTTCTCAAAATATCGGACCCCGTCCGATCTGGTTTCAAGTTGCTTGCTCATGCCCCGCATGAGTTCCGATGGAAGATTATCATCTTTCAAAGCTTCCAGTTGCGCATCGCGAATCTGATCGGGTAAGCTGGCATGAATCGTGAGTTGCAATGCTCTCACTCGTCTGGGTTTATCTGTTTCTTTCCTGCTGAGGGCGTCGGCCACCACATTGGCCTTGCCAGGGTGGTACTTGATGGCACAATCATAATCTTTAAGCAGCTCGACCCAACGACGCTGTCGCATGTTCAGCTCTTTCTGATCGTAGATATGTTGGAGACTCTTGTGGTCGGTGTAAATGGTAAACTTGGTACCGTACAAGTAATGCCTCCATATCTTTAGAGCAAACACTACAGCTCCAAGTTCCAAATCGTGGGTCGTGTAGTTCTTCTCGTGAACCCGTAGTTGTCTAGAGGCGTAGGCTATAACCTTCTCGAGTTGCATCAGCACACAACCGAGACCTTGTATAGATGCGTCACAGTGTACCTCAAAGTTTTCCGTTCCCTCGGGGAGAGCTAAAATAGGGGCGCTACAAAGCTTGGTTTTCAACAGTTGAAAAGCGGTTTCTTGCGCGTCACCCCAGTTGTACTTAGTGCCCTTGTGAGTCAAAGCGGTGAGGGGTTGAGCAATCTTTGAAAATCCCTCTATGAAACGCCGATAGTAGCCGGCCAATCCTAGGAATTGTCGCACCTCAGTCGGAGTCTTAGGTGCTTCCCAGTTTTTGATGGCCTCTACCTTACCGGGATCGACATGGATACCATTCTCGTTGATCACATGTCCTAAGAAGTGAACCTCGCGAAGCCAAAATTCACATTTCGAGAGTTTAGCATACAGTTGTTCCTTCTTCAGTAGTTCCAGAATTATCCTTAAATGCTCTTCGTGGTCAGTCTCGTTCTTGGAGTAGACGAGAATATCATCAATGAAAACAATCACAAACTTGTCGAGGTACGCCTTGCATACTCGATTCATGAGATCCATAAATACGGCTGGTGCGTTGGTTAGGCCAAAAGGCATAACCGAAAACTCGTAGTGACCATACCGTGTTCTGAAAGCCGTTTTTGAAATATCTTCTTCGCGCACTCTCAGCTGGTGATAACCGGATCGTAGATCGATCTTCGAGTAGTAACTCGATCCCTGAAGCTGGTCAAACAAATCATCAATTCGGGGTAAAGGATAACGGTTCTTGACCGTCACTTTGTTCAACTCCCGGTAGTCGATGCACATTCGGAAAGTCCCGTCTTTCTTTCGGACAAACAAGACAGGGGCTCCCCATGGCGATGAGCTAGGTCGGATAAAACCTTTATCCAACAAATCTTGCAACTGGGTGGACAACTCCTGAAGTTCCGCCGGTGCGAGCCGATACGGGGCTCGTGCTATGGGTGCTGCACCGGGTGTCAACTCGATCTGAAATTCGACTTGACGAATAGGAGGGAGTCCAGGTAAATCCTCCGGGAAAACTTCCGGAAAGTCTCGCACAACCGGTATGTCTTCAATTCGTTTCTCCTCCGCGGGTTTCTCAACAATCTGCGCCAAAACTGCCGGATGACCCTTTCGTAAATACTTCTGTGCCTTCATAAGGGTAATGACGCTGGTGGTCATGCCGCTTCTCTCGCCTCGGACCGAAATGATTTCGCCGGAAGAGGTGGTAATATGGACTATCTTATCATGGCATATAATCTCCGCTCGGTTCTCGGATAACCAGTCCATGCCGACAACGACATCGAAACTACTAAGCGTAAAAGGAATAAGGTCGATATCAAAGACATGACCTGACAGTTTCAACTTACATCCCGCAAGTATATGAGTTGTTATTACAGTTTTACCGTTAGCTAATTCAACAGGAAACTTAGCGTCTAACGGGGTTGGAGTAAGGTTTAAAAGTTGGCTAAAGGCCTTTGACACAAAACTCCTATCAGCTCCAGTGTCAAACAAAACAGAAGCAAAACAATCGTTTACAGGGAACTTACCAGACACCACATGCGGATCTCTGCGGCTTGACCCGATCCAATCACAAACGCTCTTCCTTTGCCATTTCCTCCACCGTTACTGCCACTTCCATTGCCCCCATTGTTGTCATTATGTTTCAGCTTGGGGCAATCCTTCCGGAAATGACCTTCCTGTCCACATTCAAAACATCCCTTAGTCGTCATCGGTGGCTTAGGAGCACCCTTCGCCGCTAGGTCTCCTCTACATTCCTTCGCTTGGTGACCTATCTTTCCGCATCTTTGACACTTGACACGGTCACACTGACCAACATGATGAAAGTTGCACCTGTTGCACTTTGGATATTTCCCAACATATCCGCTCGAAACCTGCCCGCTACCGTTGTTGTTGTTGTTGTTGTGATTCTGAGTGTTGAAACTCCGAGTAAATTCGGGCTTACGGTAGTGGTGTTGCGGTGGGAGGTTTGAGGATGAAGATCTGGTGTTGTCAAACTTTCTCTTCCCGCTGTTCGGGTTGCTGTTGTTGTTACTGTTGCTGACGTGGTCATTACTCGGGTTGTCACGGGCTTTAACAGTCGAACCCCTCGGTGGTAACGCACTCTGGGTCACAGCCTGATCCGTCAGTTTGTGAGCCAAACGGATCGCTTGTTGGATCGTGGCTGGTCTGGAAGACGTCACCATACCCTGAATCTGTGGTGCTAACCCATCAATGTACATCTCTATTCTCTTGCTCGGCGGATCCACCATCCGCGGACACATCACTGCCAACTCGTGCGAACGAGTAGTGTAGGCTTCAATCTCTGAACCCACCATTTTCAACGACCAAAACTCCGACTCTAACTTCGAAATTTCTTCCCTCGGACAGTACTCCTCTCGCATCATGTTTTTGAACTCCTCCCAGTTCATCGCGTTAGCCAGTTCCAATCCAAGGATCTGGACGTTCGAATTCCACCAAGTGAGGGCGGAATCCTCAAGTGTCCCAGCAGCGAATTTGACCCTACTGACAGGGGGACAATTACACATCTCAAAGGCCGACTCGGCCTTCTCAGCCCAACGCAGGAAGCCTATAGCTCCCTCAGTGCCCTTAAACGTACTGGGCTTGCAGTCTAAGTAGTTCTTGAAGGTACATGTTCCATTCGGACCTCCTGTTTGATTTTGAACGTGTGCAGCTAAAGCGGCAGCAACATGGTCATTCAGCAGGGTTTGGAGTTCAGCTGCAGTCATGCTGATGTTACCACGTCCTCGTCCAGCGTTTCTTCCGGCCATTTCCTAGAATCATAGTATAAAACGTGAATTTTTCTTTCATATACAACACACCATACATGCAATAAAAGATAGGTAAGAAAAAAAAAAACAACATCACATCACAACCACTTATTAGTCTAATTAAAAATTCATGATTAAAACCATTGTATTCGCTACAAAGTATTTCCAATCAATCCTTAAAATCATAGAAAAATAATAGTTCGGATGGAGACAACCCCTCCATCTAAGTGTCATCATCACTAAATGTCGTCATCTGAGGACACCTCTGAATGTGCCTCCTCCTCAGCCGGTTCCTCCTCCGGTTCTTCTTCGGGTTCCTCCTCGGGATCTTCCTCGGGATCCTCCTCGGGATCTTCCTCGGGATCCTCCTCAGGCTCCTCTTCGGGATCTTCTTCAGGTTCTACATCAGGCTCTGCCTCGGGCTCTGCCTCAGGTTCTGCTACGTTCTGGGCAAGTTGCATTTGTAGGATATCGCAACGTTCTAATGCTATTTCGGTTCGGGTCCTTGCTTCTTGGAGTTGCTCTTGCAAGTCTATCATCTCGGCTTGTATCTTCATCATAACCTTGGTTTGTTGCTCACTAGTCTCTTGCATTTCTTTCATTGCCGCTGCCATGCGGGCAATCTCCTCCTGAGTCTCGGTTCCATCTTTAAACAGTCTGGCAACATTTTCTCTAGTGTAGCGCATGTAACCCACATCACGCTCCAAACAAGAAACGACAGCTGCGAGAACTCGCTCTACAGGTTCGGTTATAGGTGGTAGAGTGTTAGGGTAAGCAGGGTGGTTCGGGTGAGGCAATGGGGGAACTTGTTCACGGTAGACCATACGTCTGATCATGTTGGGGTACCATTCCCAGCTAACGTCGTTGTCATACAAGCCTCCGGATAGGCGGTACCTCTTCGGTGCAGGAGCTTCGAGTTCCGGGACTACGCGGGGTGGCGAGGCAGTAGGTAACTGCGGTTCCTTCCCGTGAGCATGCGTCATCGAATCGGATGATGATGAGGGTGGCGTCGACATTTCTACAGGTAGGCCGGGTATATGCGCGCGTATGAGTAAAGGAGGTAAAGAAATAAGATTTCAAGACTACACAAACCTATGCAGTGCGTATCATTATAACTAATGGGTCGTCGCGGTTATAGTCTAGTATGCATGCAGTTTCTAGTTCGCTATAACCAATGGCTCTGATACCAATCTGTCACACCCTCAAAATCCACTAACGGAGTTTTACCGTCAGAGGGTGTGAACTGGCAGGATCGGAATCATTAGTTATAACCAAACCAAAGAAAAACGTTTAAATGAAAGTAAGTGCGGAAGCGTAAAACCTTAATTCAAAAGTTGCGTCACGCAGGACGACTTAAAACCAAATGTAACTGTTAAAATTAAGTTTGCAGAATAAAAGTGTTTTCATTAATGCATGCTCCTAAACCGCGCGCCCGCCTCGGCTACCTGAGAATAACATACTAAAAGTGTCAACACAAGGTTGGTGAGTTCACAAGTAAAATAAGATAAATCGTTTAGCGTTTTGCGTAACCTCGTTACGACGTTTAAATGTTGCGTAACCCCGTTACGACGTTTGAGTGTGTAACCACGTTACAGCGTTTAAGTGTGTAACCACGTTACAGCGTTTAAGTGTTTTGCATTACCAGATAGTGTTATGTCAAATTATATATCGATAGGTAGCTAATCTATACAACAAGTATCGCTAAGTGGTTCGCGACCGAAGCTGACTGTTTATCAAGTGCCCGTCACCAGGTCCTCCAGACCATGGTAAGTGTTAGCCAAAATTTACACCCACTCAACCTCCAGTTGAGCTTAGCGTCGGGTGGGGTTTGTCAAACCCAGTAGTACTACCCAAAAGTGACTCGCTATTCCAAATATTAACCGGTCCGATGTGTGGGACTTCAAATGTTATGTATGCCGCTTAGCCTTTACAAGTGATATATAATTTATAACAAAATCTTTCATATGCGTTTATCTCAGAAAATATGTTTATCGGAGTATGTTATCTCCCCCAAGTGAAAAACGTTTGAAAACAGTTTAAGAGTGGGGTAAGTGAACTCACTGTTTGCGAAGAATATCCGATCTAGATCACCAAGTGATGCGCGTCGTAGAAAACTCTCTAGCGTTCTAAAATAACAAAGAGATTTTCTAAGTAGCGGAACATTTAACGAGTCTCTAGACTCGGCACATAATACCTATGCACGTAACATGTTTCGTGTTTCGTTTGTGAATCGTGTGTGACTTGAACAAGTACAATTGTGATACGATACATGAGTGAGCAATTACTTTCGTGTCACGTATTAATAACATACTTATTAGCAATTATTCCCGTAAGGGCATTTTGGTCAACAAACAAAGACTAACTAACCATTATTCCCCATAAGGGCAATTTGGTCAATTCATGGCAATCAACTAGCAACTATTCCCCGCAAGGGTATTTTGGTCAAAATACAACAATTATATAAAAACTATCATATTTCATGCATTCCTATACAACTCAGCAGCTAGTTTCGTTATGACAGAATTTCTACTTGAAAGATTGCACTAGTTTACCCATTATAACGTCTCAATTAATTCACCAAAAATTACCACAGGAGCATACATATCTTAGGTTTCCAGAACATCTTTTATCTTATTTTTATTCCATATAGATTGTTCATAATGATCAAAACATTACAGCTAACTTATATCAGTCAGATTCATGCACATCAGAATGTTATTTGCAATTCCCGTTAAACGAAAAATCCAATAAATGCAAGACCACTTGGGTTTGGTTCCTAACTCAGTGAGTCAACTTCCAGAAGTGGAACCAACCCAATTGGTCTCGTGGTTCATGAGATATAACATTTACAACATAACCTAACAGCAGGTCTAACAGCTCAGCTTTGCATCACGTTTTTGTAAAATCATAAAAGTATACTTCCACTTATCCAAAAATTACGAATTTATACTTCATAGAAACTAGACTCAACCTAGTTTACTGCAGTACCCACAATCTCAATCAATTTTCACGTTTACACTTCGTTACAGTCAGTTAAACATCGTATATACATTCTGTCCAGAATCTGTTCACATCAAAACTCAACATAATCACAACCTATGAACTATCATGCATCCATATAACCCTCTAGACACTATAACTACTATCCATGCATATCAATCACACCATACATACAAGATTAGGGTTTGTGTTTTAATTCAAATCAAGAACAACAATCAATCATGTATCAATATCAATCTAGTTATTAATCTATTATCCAACTAACAAGAATCCTAACAATCATATTCATGCAATAATCGGCCGATTTAGGGTTTTCACATAACCCATCAAACATCAAATTAAACAATCAAAGAGGTAAGAGATGATCAAGTATACCTTCCTAGCACCTAGTTCTTGGATTAATCTCTTGATTTGATGTGTATGTGTGTGTGGTGGTGGACGGCAGCCGTGGATCAAGAGAGGGAGAGAGAGCCGATCGGGATTTAGGTTTAGGATAATAATAATAAGTTAGGGTTTAGTTTAGGATATATTTATAAGCAAACAAGTTACACTCTAGTCCTTCTACTTTCAAGTGTTGTTTTTCTAGAACATTCTATCCTAACTTGCACATAATCATGACAATAATATAACACATAATCATGACAATGATATAACACATAATCCTAACACATAGTTATCACATCATTAGTGTTTTAGTGTGCTTCGTTTATTCCTCGATCGTTTGCGTTTCGGTGCAAATCCCGAAAGACTACTACACATGTAGTAAGTGTTAAGCGTCATTTAAACCCTAGTTTAAATGTAATGAAGTATGCGTTATAGATTCAACGATCTTAAAGTTTGAATTAACGGAGTTGAGTTAACGAGGTTAACCTGGAATTGGCGATTGTCACAACCGGATACGGTGAACATATTGATATACATCTATTTATACATCTCGAATCCCGTGTAAAGTTTTGTTTATTTAACGTTTTGAGTTCGTTTTAGTTCGAGTTTTTTTTATCTTGTATTATTTAAGGTTTTGAGTCAAGTATTATATGTTTGTAGTGTTTTAGATCGTTTGGTGTCTTGAATGTTAAGCTTTAATTCTTTCTATCATTTCATGAGAAGTTTAAGTTTGTTTTGCTCGTTAATTATTACATGATTACTTCACTAATGTTTTGTTATGTTTTCATACATATGGTGGCTTGGAGAAGCAAGGGAAGCAAGTTCTAGAAGATTCTTATTATTACTTGGAGTTCAAGGAGTGAATTACACAAGATTTAACAAAGATTTAGCAACAATTAACCATAAAATTACGTAGCCCCTATCTAGAGCAAACCGCCCCGCGCGAAGGCTAGGCCCAAGGGGTGCCACGCAGCGCCTAGGTCTACTGACCAGCCCATCTTTGCAAATCCAAGCCCAGTTCGCGTTATATAAACATCTCTTTATAACCTAGCCGATTCTAATCAATTGTGGCAGCCGATTTTGAGAGAAACTATGGTTTTGAAGGTGTTTTGAAGCTAGGAATCAAGGAGGATCATCGAGCTTTCATACAAGTGTTCAAGGATCGATTAACAAGGGTTTTATCGCTCTAACTTTTGTTCCTTGTTCATTGTTTTTATCATGTCTTTCCTCTGTGTTTTCAATACTTGTTTAGGATTGTTTTTATTAATGATTCTAGGCTAGAATTCATGTCTACCTAGGTTTGATGAACATGTTTGACGCTTGATTCTTGCTTTGTACAATTGATTTGATTATGGTTTTGTTTTATTAATAGTAAAAGACTTGATTTTGCTTTCATGATGCATATGAGTATTTGTTATCTTGATTGATTATTAACTATTGCTTCGCATAGATCCTTTATCTCTTGATTGTGTTCTTTAGATTTAGGGTTTATGTTTAATCATTACTTGGTGTTTTGATTATTGTGATTGAATGGGCCCTTAGATCATAGAAGCTTGTTAATCGTTGGTTAGAGTTTTAAATGTTCTGCTAAATTCCAATAGCAGTAAGGTGAGGAGTTGTTCATGTTTCTTGGTCAATCGCATGCTAGGATAGACTAGTGATAATATTCTTGCTTATTGTGTTGATCCTTGTTAATGATGTCGTGTTAATCTTATCAAGTTATCTAGAGTTTAGTGTTTCGTAAGATTGCTTGCTTTAGATACTATTAATTAACTTTTTTTTGATAACTGTGAGGAAGTCAATATAAAGGATTGCTTAATAATCTAATAATCATTCTTTGGGATTTCGTTTGATTCGGTCAAGGGTCCTTTAGGGTTTGTTAGATTAATACATTTAGAAATCAGTTTCCATATCATGTTATTTGTCCATTGCTTGATGATTGTTGATGCATGGGATTCTTACCTCGGTAGATTCATTCTCTGATTGGTTTCGATCTTGTGATTTATCTGCTTGTTTTCTCGTTTACTTGTTTATTTAATTTTCTAGTTTAATATTAGTTTAAAAACCCCCTTAAAACATTAATAATAAATAGTCGTGTCGTAAGTCGAGTCTAATTAGTTAATTCGTAATTTATATAGTCCTGTGGGTTTGATATTCTGGACTTACTTAGCTTTAGTACAATTGACCGGTTCACTTGCCGGTGTTTTGTGTAGTTGAGTCTTAAGTCTAGTTTTTATTACTTATTTAGTTTAGTTAATATTTAATTGATTGTTTCTAGCACATCACATATTTAGGTTGAACGATAAAAACAAGTATGCGGTTTATGTTTCTGAAGAAGAGCATAACCATAGTTTCGTGCATAAAGATGATATTCAGTTTTTAACATCTGCGAGAAGGGTAGATTACGTAAAAGAAAGTGCTATTCAAGCGTGGTCTCAAGTAAATCTAGGGCCTGTTAGAGCGTTTAATATTTTGAAGAGTTTGTATGGTGGTTATGAGTAGGTAGGTGCAACAAAGAATGACTTTAAGAATTTTAAGACGCGTCAAAGTGAATACATTAGTGAATACGATGCAGATATGGTAATTAGACGTCTTGAGAAGAAAAAGAAGCACTGTCCCAATTTTTCATTTGATTACACTATTAAAGAAGACGAAACTTTAGGTGGGTTGTTCTGGGCTGATGAGAATTCAAAGAAAAGTTACTTGATTTTTGGTGATGTTGTAGGGTTTGATGCGACCTATCGATCAAACAAGTAAGACACAAAATTTCATTGTGTCTTTTTTCATTCATTGTTTCATTTCTTTTGTTTTTAACTTTTTGATTTTGTTTTCTAGGTATGATATGGTGTTTGTCCGTTTCACTGGTATAGATAACCACAATAGGAGTATTACACTTGGTGTTGCATTTCTTGGACCTGAAACTACTGACTCGTACAAGTGGTTATTGAGGGTATATGCTCATGCCTTTAGTTCTGCACCTAAAGTAGTTGTTACTGACCAAGACGCTGCTATGAAGAGGGCTATTCAGGATGTTTTTCCAAATAGTGGACATAGATTATGTATGTGGCATATTTAGGAGAAAGTGACTAGTAAGGTATTGTTATTATATTTCTGTATTGTGTCATATTTATGCATTGTGTCTTTTTTTACTGTTTTCTTTCTTTTATGTACACTGTGTCTTTTTTATTCTACTCTATCTAAATTGTGTCTTTTTTCATGTTCAAATGTTTGTAGGTTGGGCCAGCGACGCCTAATGTTTTTGAGTTCAAAGAAAAATTAGCTTAGATTGTGTGGACATATTATATTACAACGGATGAGTTTGAAGAGAAATGACCCTCAATTCTTTCTGAATACGGCTTAAGTGATCATGAGTGGTTGGTTGATCTTTATAAGATTAGACAAGAATGGATACCTGGGTATTATCTACAAGAGAATTTTTCTGGACTTATGCGTACCAAGTCAAGATCAGAAAGTGCGAACCATTTTTTTAACCAGTTTTGTAATCCAAGGTCAACATTAGTTGTGTTTTTAGTCACTTTGATGCGGCAGTTGAGTCTCAATGGTATGAGCATAGAGGAAATGATCACCACTCTCGATACACCATTCCTGGATTTATGAATCCAACGTTCGTTCTTGAGAGTCAAGCTGCAAAAACTTTTACACGGACGATTTTTTTTATCAACAACTGGCAATAGAGGATGGTATTCATAGTTGTGCTTCTGTTAATAGACAACCAGTTGGTGATTTTTTGAAATTTGAAATTGAGGATTTGAAGCAGCCATGCTCTACATTTTTTGAGGTTTCAGTTCCTGTTTCTTTTTTTTTTTTCATTTTTTCTTATATTTGTTTTTCATTGTGTAATATTAATGCTATTCATTGTGTTTATTATATATTTTCTTTTTTGCTTATGTAATATTTGTGTATTTCTATTAGTCTTTTTTTGTTTGTGTTCTTTTTGTGTAGGTTATGTATCGAGGTACAGATCAAACAATATCATGCAACTGCAGAAGATTTGAATTGTTTGGATTACTATGTAGACATATTTTTATGTTCTTAGAATTAGTTTCATAACAGAATTCCCGAAGAAGTATATAGTTAGGCGATGGAGAAAGGAAGATATCTCAAATACGTCACTTTCTTCTTTTAGGCCCGAAGAGTTTGGGGAAAATCATGCAGATGTTGAAGATGTTCTTCGTCAACTTAGGTTTGCTCACGAGTATAATATAAATAAATTGGTTAGTAACAAAGAAAAATTGTGTCTTTATAGAGATTATGTCAAAGATTACATGTCTAAGGCTGATGAGGCTCAAGTTGTTGCCCCCCCCCCCCTAGCAGGAAAGATAGATTTGAAGAAATGACTGGAATGAGAGAACCATGTAGTGTCACAATCAGAAACCTGTTAGAACAAGAAAAAAAGGTTGTGGGAGTCATGAACATTTCAAGTCAGCTCGTGAGATAGCAATTAGTCAAGCTGGGGACAAACAAAGGGGATGTGGTTTCTACAAAGGTGTTGGTCACAATATAAGCACTGCAAGTTATACTTACAAAGCATTAAAGAGAAAGAAGTAACCAGTTCAGGAGTTTCTTGTTTGCAAGATTCAGAGCCTCAATAATTTTTTACTTTAGTTTATTGTGTAATAATGGTCTTTGTATCTAATTCTCATTGTGTCATACTGTCTGAATGGAGTGGCTTACTTTTAGCTTTTATACTTCAGCTTTTATTGTGTTATAATGATCATTGTGTCATATTTTATATATTGTGTTATAATGGTCATTGTGTCATACTGGAATATTTTGGTCTAAATGTTAAGCATTAAAGAGAAAGAAGCAACAATCAGTTCAAAAGTTTTATTGTGTAATAATGATGATTGTGTCTAATTCTCATTGTGTCATACTTTTAGCTTTTATACTTTAGGTTTTTTTGTGTTATAATGGTCATTGTGACATATTTTATATATTGTGTTATAAACCATTCAAACTAATCAATATTTGCATGGTCATTGTGCCATAAACATAGTGATATTAATATTGAAAAATACGATCATACAATGCATGTTTCATACAATATTCGAGAAGAACCCAAATACATTTCAAATCTTGTCATAAACCATTCAAGTTTTAAAAACAAAACAGATTACCATACCCATAACCAACAAGTTAACATTTTCTTAACCAACCATACATCCACCTTTTCTTCAATCCACTTCTTTAGCCAACTTTTTTAGTACTCTCTTTTTTGCCTTACTTTGTAGCTTCTTTCTTTCTGCTGCTGATTTTGCCAAATAATGTTTCATCCTTTCTATAACAAAGTCTCTGTTCTTGTTTATGTCATGCAAAGTTATCTTAGTGACATACTTCTTGTGTAAATCTATGATTTGCGGCTCCTGTTTTTTGGTTTCCTCCTTCAAAAATCCACATGCCCAATCCTTGGCTTCCTCAACCTTATAAGTCTCCATATGCCTCATTAAAAAATATACCACAATCCTTGGCATTTGTAATTCTTCTATTTTTATAGTTTGCATAAGGATTGCCTTTGGATGTGATATATGATCAAGGTAAGCTTCAAAATCTTCTTTTTGAAAAAAAAAAATAATAGTTGTGTTTTCTGAAAAAAAAATTAAAAAAAGATGTGATATATGATCGATTTATATACTTACTATTTTTTTTCGTAGCCATTGTATTTCTCTTCAAAGCTTAACGTTGAAGCAAGTTGTCAATGAGAACAATCCTTGTGTCTTTTAGGTTGAAGCAGATGACATAAAAGTGGTGTGCCTGAATAATTAGTACAAATACAATATCAAGGTCTTCAATAGTTTCAATTTTTTCTTTCTTTAAAAGTTCAGTCATTTTAATCCTGAACTGATCAAATCTGTTCGTCTCATATGTATCAAAGTCAAACTGTATACAATCGTATTAGATAATGAAAAATATATAAATATTACACAAAACATATAATACGACTTAAAATGGCACAATGACACAGTGACACAATGTACCTACAATCATCAGGATATTGCAAAACAGACGATGTGCAGATTTTTTCCCCTTGTCTTCTCTCCATTGTTTAAAATATGTGACCACATATTTATAGCATCGACATGTAATTTAACTCCTGGTATCAAGCTTTCCATTTCAACTCTTGGCAATGATATAACATCTTTAATCAAGAATATAAAATCACTGGGAAAAAACGGATAGCAATTAATAAAGTAACTATACAAAATATCATTGTGTTAACTTTTGTAATAAAATTTAAAAGGTGTTGCGCCAAATGTCTTCGGTCCCTGTAAATAAGTAGGATGAAACATTATTCTTAGGTTGTGTCCTTTTGCCTGTCATTACAACTTGTCTTTGAACGAAAGGAGAACACAGGATTTCAGCCAAATTCCTATTTCTTGTAGGTCCATGTTCATCATTCTGTTGTTGCCCATGTTCCTCATTCTGTTGCAGTTTTACACTTAAAATTGGTTAGGCAATAATAACATTTTTAACTGGTGTGATGTAGTCATTTGCTTCTATTTGAAGGATTGGTAAATTCTTAATTGTTTTATCAACATCAACAACTTGTTCAACACCTTAATCTAGTTAAAATATGACACAATCAAAATATAACACGGTAGATTATGACACAACATACTTTATGACACAATATATAGCCTTGACCTGATTGTTTAACCTCATTCACATTTTTCTTTTTTTTTTGTGTTTCCCCCTTTTCAACCATGTCTTCCTTCTTTTTCTTTCCGGCTTCAAAACTCATCATGCCTTCAACAAGTTTAAATATGACACAGTCAAAATATAACACAACAGACTTTATGACACAATATATATATACGTACCTTGACCTGATTGTTTAACCTCATCCACATTTTTCTTTTTCTGTGTTTCCCCTTTTTCAACCATGTCTTCCTTCTTTTTTCTTTCCAGCTTCAAAACTCGTCATGCCTTCAACAAGTTAAAATATGACACAAGCAAAATATAACACAGTAGATTATGACACAATATATACGTACGTACCTTGACCTGATTGTTTAACCTCATCCACATTTTTCTTTTTCTGTGTTTCCCCTTTTTCAACCATGTCTTCCTTCTTTTTCTTTCCAGCTTCAAAACTCATCATCCCTTCAACAAGTTAATATATGACACAATCAAAATATAACACAGTAGATTATGACACAACACTTTATGACATAATATACATGTACGTACCTTGACCCGATTGTTTAACCTCATCCACATTTTTCTTTTTCTGTGTTTCCCCTTCTTCAACAATGTGTGCTACAACCTTTTATTTAGACCTGATATACATTTTTGATATCGACTTTGTTTTCTCAGCAGCCATGTCTTTAGTTTTATTCTTTCCAGCTTCAAAACTCATGCTTTCTGAACTCCAGTTAATATATGACACAATCAGTATATTATGACACAACACATATGTACCTTTAGACAATTTTTTTACCTCATCCACATGGTTCTTATTCTTTTCCCTTCCTTCTTCAACCATGGGTTATGCACCCTTTTCTTTTCCAGCTTCATTATTCATTGTGTTTTCTGTTGCTCCCACCTCTGATTCTGGAGTTGGTGGTGTTGGTTGAGATAAATGCAAGTCAAAACTTCAGTGTTCAAAAGATTTAACGAGGTTTCTCCTTTTAATTAATGAAATGGCTTGTTGTTCCATCTGATCAAACTCCAAAATTTGTGATCCACTAACTTCAAATGGTGTACTTTCTATAGCATTTCCGTTTTTCACACCCATGTTAGCTTGTATAACTTCATCTTGGTCGCTTTTGTGAAACTTTTTTACCAAAAGTTCCCATTTGTCTTTTTGCTGTCTGATCAGTGTACCTTGTTGAAAACGATTAATTCCCTTTTGTAACAAAAACTCAATTTTCTCCCCATGTTCATCAAATTATTTCAGCTCTTTCTTTAACATATTAGACAAAATCTGTAAAAACAAAGACAGTTTTTTTATTAATTACAAATTTAAACAAATGAAAACCTAAAGAAAATGTAGATATGATTAATTGTCATACCACCTCTATCTCCAGTGATTCATCTTTACCAGACTCTGTCTCCATTGTGTTATATTTTCCAGACTATGTTTTCATTGTGTCATCTTCATCTGTTTCCATTGTGTCATCTTCATCTGTTTTCATTGTGTCATCTTCATCTGACTATGTTTCTGTTAGTGCACGGTTTTGCGTCTTGAGTCTTTGTATTTAACGTTAATGTATTTGTCGTTTGTTTAATGTAATAAACAATTATTATAACATGTAATTCGTTAAGGTATTAGGCCAATTCGCTAAGGATGTTTAGCGAACTGGTCCTTAAGTTAAGTTTCCCCTGATTCGTTAGGGAATGTTAACGAATCAGGGGGTGTTTCGCCTTTTTAATGTATGTAACGAAGTAGGATCTGGTTCGCCAGGGGATGTTAGCGAACCAGACCTATCTTCTATATATAGTGAACATTGTTCACTTGTAATTTAAGTTTTGAGAGTTTAATTAACGATACTCTGTCCAAATCCTCTCTCGATCTTCAACCTTAATATTATTACATATACAGATAATATATAAACATACACAACACCTAATCATATGTAATTATGAGTTAGATCTATTGTTAAAGTATTAATCGATTACGTTCAGATCTGAGATCTGTTATTGTTATTGTTACTGAGATTGATACACGTACGGGATCCAACAAGTGGTATCAGAGCTTTCGGGCTCAATTACACTTGATTTGGTGTTTAATTGGAATATTATTTTGTTTATGTTCTGTTTTTAGTGAATTTGGATCAATTTGAGGTTAATTGATTGAATTATGGTTAGTTTGGATTGGTTTATAGGCGTTAACGGTATTGGTAAGGTTTTATGAAGTGGAATTGAGGTTTGATTTGGTTTTGAGTGGATTTGGTATGGTTTTGGATTATGGTCGAAACAGAGTTGAGGTTTTGGGTTATTTGAGTTAGTTATCGAGGTTAATTGGTTACGAGGTTAGTGATTTTGGATTCGTGATTGTGCTACGAGTATTTTGATAGGTAATTTGTGGTTTTTGGTTAAGAATTGAGTTTGTATTATGGATCTGAGTTTTCTGGTGTTCTGGGTTTCGTATTCATCATTTCCAATTTTCTGGAAATTTCAGTTGAAGATTTGAAGATTCAAAGATGAAGATGATTCGCTATGTTGATTCGTTATCAATTTCACTTTGATTCGTTCATTAAATCTGTCAATTCGTTACTTATTTCATGTGATTCGCTAGCGAGTTCGCTATATTAGCTGATTCGTATTATCTAATTCGCTGATTGGAATAACTGATTTGAGAGACACGTGTCCACCTTGGGATTTGTGTCATAACAACCTTTGCCACGTGGCATAAGGTATCAAAGTTTGTTATAAACGGTTGTAACAATCTGATTCGTTATAGTTGATTCGCTAAATCAACTGTAGCTGATTCGTTATAGTCTGTTCGCTATCAGATTCGTTACAAGAAACCTTTAGTTCGCTAAGCTTGCAGTTCGTGATTGACTTAGTCAATTCGTTAGTATTGACTGATTCGTTGACTGATTCGTTGACCATCTGGTTTGTGGTCTGATCTAATTCGTTAACCATTTGATTCGTTAAAATCAATTCTTTTTCGTTAACATTAATCCTTATTTCGTTAAGGTTTGATACGTTAATTACTGTTCACAGTTCACTATAACTGTTTACAGTTCGTTAATTTTATTCATTATACCCTTGAAGTTTTAATACTTGTCAAAGATGGCTGGTATGTATTCCTTGGCTTCTCAAAACATGTTGATGCAACAAATGTTGCAACTTGATACCGAGATAGGTTCACATTCTAAATGTCCAAGATTGATGAAGTTTAGTGACTTTGCCAAGTGGGAACCTCGATTTCGTGCACATTTGGGGTCTGTTCACCCTGACTGCTCATATTGTCTCGATGAAGTTAATAAGGAACCGTTGATTGGTGATGATACTATTGGTTTTGTTCCTAAAGCTGTTTCTCAATATTCACAATAAGAGAAGAAAGCTTTGGAAATCGAAACAAAAGCTTATTCCACTCTCACTATGGCATTGCAAGAAAATATCTTTCATCAAGTGGGTAACATAAAGAGATGTGCTTCTCTATTCCAACATCTTCGTATGAGAAGTATGGGGAACACAGCTGAGAGTAAGAAAGTGATGCTCAAGTTTCAGTTTCGAAACTTTAATCTATTGAAGGGAGAAACAGTTGAAGAGATGATTACACGTTTTATTCACTTAATTGCTGAAACGGACAAGATGAAGTTAGAAATTTCCGAAACGGATAAAATTGACACTATTAAGAGTGTGCTTCCAAGTTCTTATTCGACATTTCTCATGGTTTTGAAAGAGAATGACTATTTCTTGAATGAAGACTTGTCTGCACTTGAATTTTTACAAAAGATTGAAGTCATAGAATATGATCTGAAGTGTCAAAAATCTTCCAAGGAAAATCAAGATCCAGCCTTCTATGGTGGAAGTATGCCTCTTAGTTCATCGATTTCTCCAATCAATGCTTTTCTTACTCAAGCTGCAAGCGAAAAAGAATCAACTATGTTTAATGATCCAAAAGTTTGTTTTTATTCTGCTGGTAATTTTGGATTGTCTGGTGGTTCTGGAAGTTCAACTACTACTAATCCATTTGCTTCACCACCTAGTGTTAATATGAAGGAAGCTGAGCAAAACTTTGCTTTTCTGACAGCTTTCATGTCTTCATATGAAAACTTGGTAAGTAGTAAGATTGCCACAAGTGATTTAACTGATGAGGACTATGATCAGATAGATCCAGATGATTTGGAAATCATGGATTTAAAATGGAACATGGCTATGATCATCCGTAAGGTTAAAAGATTCATGCAGAGAACTGGAAAAGATCTTCCGGCTTTAAACAAGAAATTGGGTTTTGACAAGTTGAAAGTAAAATGTTATAATTGTCAAGAATTTGGGCATTTCCCAAAGGAATGTGACAAACCAAAGAAAGAATACACTGGTTCTCGTGGTCAACATCAAAATTCTTCTACACCACGAGGTAGTGATGCAGATAAGAAACCATCCTCTTCTACAACACAAGAAATGTTAGCAGATGGTAATGACTGGTCACAACGGTTATTATGTAATGATGCTCAAGCAAATTTGGCTATGTTTGGGTTACATAAATATTTTCAAGATACAAGTGGGAGTGAGATGTCTTCTGATAATGATTCTGGATCTGATTCTGACGACTCTTGTGACAAGCCTCCAACAGTATTTGCTTGTATGGCCAAGATCAATGAGGTTAGTCATTCTATCTCTGCTACTTCATCTGTTAAAGTATCATGTGTTGATTGTGAATCTGACAAACCTAAGTTAGAAGCCTTGAAAAGTCAAAATGATAATCTTGTAAGAGAAATTGCTTCTCTGAAGGATACTTATCGACAATCTCTTGAATCTCAAATGAGATCTCGAGAAAAGATTGAAGCATTGTCGACAAGTAACCATGATCTCAAAGCTGAGTTATCTGTAAAAATGACGATAAATGACCAAAAGTTTCAAGAAATTCTGAAACATCGTTCAAAGATAACCGAGCTTGAGAATGAGGTTCTTGAGTTGAAGAACAAACTGGGAAAGTTTAGAAATTCTTCTTTTCTGTTAAATGAAATTATTGAAGTATCTTGTAAACAAAAGGATTCAAAGAAAGGTATTTGTTTTGTTGAAATTCCACCACCATTTCACAATGATTACAAAATTAAACCTTTTGCTAGAAAAGAAGAGGATTTGATTGAGAAAGAAACTGTGATTTTTGAAAAACCTAAACCAGTTAAAACAGAAAAACCAATTAAAACAGAAACAGTTAAGATCCAAGTTGCTCCTCAAAAACCTCATGTTCAGAGTAACAAAGTCTTTGTTGAGAATGTTGACAAAGTGATTATCGAGGACGTGTTTGAACCTGCGATAATACACAAGTATAAGAACATTCCAAGTTCTTATCATATTCTTTGTGAACCTCAAGAATTTGAGGAAGCTGTGTATGGTTCATTTAAGTCTCACATGAAAAAGGAAGAACCGGTAAAAACTAAACCAGTAAAGGCAAAGAAGTCAGATAAACCAAAGATTTCTGATGAGGACTTAATGCAGTTTGTTAATCCTTCTAGTTCTAAGCCTTCATCTGTTCGAGTTTCTAAGTTAAAAGGGATGGACACAATGTTCACAGAAAAAGATATTCCAATAAGTATCATTAAACCTGAACTTATTGAGAGTGTCTTTATCAATGAAACATCACAGATTCAAGATCTTAAACGTCGATATGCTCAAGCAAAAACATCAGTTCCATCTGATCCATTGACTAAAGAAAAACAAGTTTTAAAACAAGCAAATAAAATTAAATTTGTGAAGTCAACTGGGACAGATACGTTGAAGAGTTTCTCGAACTGTTCTAATTTGGATTTCTACTTGAAAAAGAAGTCTGAATTATCTGATGAGTTTGCTAAGAGCATGACCAAACATATGAGTCATCATCAAACTTCTGCGTCATTCATTCCAACTACCTCTCAACATCATCGTGTAGACATGCGAAGCTGTTTTCTTTGCGGTCAACATGGTCATGTAGTGAGAAATTGTAGTCAGAAGAGCTATCAGAATCTTCATCCTTTTATCAAGGACAACTCTAAGCCAATTCCATTGGTAAAGGAGATTCTGAAACGACCTGCGTCGTATGCTGATGACACTCATATTATGTTCTCTAATGTGAATCCTTGAAAGGTTATTCATGTTAATGAGACACATGGTCAGGTTAAACCAAAGTTTGTCCCGCATGAGCCAATTTGTAGGAACACGAGTTCAAACATTGTTCAAGCAGCTTACTTAAGACTAAAGTCTAGGAAGCCGGTAACTTATTCACAAGTGGCTGAACAACATTTGAACTCTGTTAAAGTTAATGATCAAAGAGAAAACCAAAAGGTGCCCAAGACTGAGGCCCGGGCTGCCTTTTTGAACTAATCATCTTTATTTTGTGTGTAGGGTACATCCAGGACTGTGTCTGGTGAAAACTCGATAATGGATAGTGGATGTTCTCGTCATATCACTGGGAATCTCGACCTATTAACCAACGTGAGAAATATTCAAGGGGGTTATGTGGTATTTGCTGGGAATTTTGGGGGCATGATCACACAAGAGGGTGAAGTTTCAAATGGTCACATCACGTTTGAGAAAGTAAATTATTGTGATAAAGTGGATCATAACTTATTAAGTGTATCACAGATTTGTGATAAAAAGTACACAACAATATTTACTGACAAAGAATGACTTATCTTGAAACCGGGTTATGTTATTCCCGAGGACATGGTTATCATGCGATCACCACGATCGAATAATATTTATGTCTTAAACATGAGCTCTAAGATATCCACATCGATCGAAACATGTTTTGTCTCGAAAGCAACCGAGAAAGACTCGATTCTATGGCATCATAGAATGGGTCACATACATCTTAGAAAGATGAATTATTTGATGGCTAATGATTTAGTGGAAGGTGTCTCGTTAAAGAATTTTAAATTATCCGATCACTGTATTGCATGCAAAAAGGGCAAGCAGAAGAAGAAGACACATCCTTCTAAATTATTGAATTCCATTAATACTCCTCTTGAACGACTTCATATGGATTTATTTGGTCCTGTGAATCGTGCGAGTATTTCCGGGGATTGGTATTGTCTTGTGGTGACTGATGATTATTCAAGATACTCATGGGTGTTATTTATGAGTTCAAAATATCAAACACCGGTTTTGGTACAAAACCTTATCACCAAGATCGAATCACTGTACAAACAAAAGGTGAGGAGAATCCGAAGTGATAATGGTACAGAATTCAAAAACACTGTATTAGATTTCTTTTGTGTTCAAAAAGGAATTCATCGAGAATACAGTGCACCTTATGTACCTCAACAAAATGGTGTTGTTGAACGAAAGAATCGAACCTTGATTGAAGCTGCACGTACAATGTTCGCTGATTCTAAGCTTCCTGTCCAATTCTGGAATGAGGCTGTGAGTGCAGCTTGTTATACTCTTAATCGGGTTCTAACAGTTAAAAGACTCAAAAAGACAAGCTATGAGTTGTTGAATAATCGAAAACCTAACTTAAAGTACCTGGAACCTTTTGGGTGTCCGTGTAAAATGTTGAAGAAGGATGCAGGTAAATTTGAAGAAAAAGCTATCGAAGGGTATTTCTTGGGATATGCATCTCCAAAGAAAAGGGTATTTAACTTTACATCCGGTTGTGTTGAAGAATGATACCATGTGGACTGTCAAAAGTACACAACTCCTCCTCAAGGGAAAGGTCCCGGTTGGATGTATGACTACGATAGTTTATTTAATTCATTTACTCCATCAACCGAACACATTGACGAAGACCTGGTTCGTGCATACTTTGAAGATCATTTGGCAATTCCAAGATTTTCAAGTTCTAATGATGTTGCAGCTCAATTTGATGCTCCAACTAAGGAACCTCAAGTTGCTTCTCAAGTGGCTATCGATAATGTGTCCACTTGTTCTAATGATGATCAAGCTGAAGATCAAGTTATTAACCTTGACAGTGATAATGTTTCATCTCCTGAATTTGGTGAACATTACACTAACTTATTTGAAAATGTTGTTGTTCCTGAGAATCCCAATCTTCGGATTCATGGATATCATCCACAGGAAAACATCATTGGAGAACTTGATGTGGGCGTTCGTACACGTCATCAAGTTGCTTCGTCAAGTGATAATAACATATTGTGTGCTTATACTGATTTACATTCATCGGGAATTATAAATCTTGCTAAATTCACTTGCTTTCTATCTCAAGTTGAGCCAACGACAGCTTGTAAGGCACTTGAAGATCCTTCTTGGGTAGAAGCTATGCAAGAAGAATTACAACAATTTGCACGATTGGGTGTTTGGAATTTAATAGACAAGCCTGCTAGAGTCAAGAAAGCGATTCCAACTAAGTGGGTATTTAAGTGTAAAAAAGACGATCGAGGTGTGATTGTCAGAAACAAGGCACGTCTAGTGGTGCAAGGGTTTCATCAGCAAGAGGGTATTGATTACACAGAGGTATATGCTCCAGTTGCAAGATTAGAGTCGATTCGGATCTTCCTGGCATATGCAGCTTACAAGAATATCAAGGTCTATCAAATGGATATTAAAAGTGCTTTTCACAATGGTGAACTACACGAGGAAGTGTTTGTTTTACAGCCTCCTGGTTTTGAAGATCCTGATTATCCGGACCGAGTTTACCGATTAAATAAGGCCCTGCATGGTCTACATCAAGCCCCGAGAGCTTGGTATGACACGCTTGCCGACCATCTGACTGATAACGGCTTCAAACGAGGGACTGTCAACTGCACTTTGTTTCATAAAACTGTTGGTGACGATCTTCTCCTAGTTCAGATTTACGTCGACGACATTATTTTCGGATCAACAAACGATACATTGTGTAAGGAGTTCGAGAAGTCCATGCAAACAAAGTTCGAGATGAGTTCGATGGGAGAGATGAATTTATTTTTAGGGTTGCAGGTTCACCAGTCTACTAAAGGAATCTTTATTCACCAGACTAAATATGTGAACGACGTCTTGAGCCGATTCAAGATCTCTGCCGGAAAAATCCCTTCCATTCCTCTCCCAGTGGGTCACAATTTATCACCGGATGAATTGGAGGATACCGTTGATCCTACCCTCTATCGTGTCATGATCGGCTCTTTAATGTATCTAACGGCTTCTCGCCCTGATATTATGTTTGATGTTTGTCTTTGTGCTAGGTATCAAGCAAGTCCACGAGTGACTCACCTAGCTGCGGTCAAGAGAATTCTTCAGTATTTGAGGGGAAATCCAGACATCTGGTTGTGGTACTCTAAGGATGATACTTTTGATCTTACTGCTTATTCCGACTCAGACTATGGAGGTTGCAAGATCAACTTCAAATCAACGACTGTAGGATGTCAATTTTTAGGAAACCGGCTTGTTTCCTGGCAGTGTAAGAAGCAGACAACGGTCTCTACTTCAACCGCTGAAGCTGAGTATGTTGCAGCCTCGAGTTGTTGTTCCCAGGTTTTGTGGATACAACAACATCTTCGCGACTTCGGTTTGAAGTTTCTTACTACTCCTATTCTGACTGATAATTCTGCTGCAATTTCTATCACAAAGAATCCCGTACAACATTCGAAAACAAAACATATCGAAATTCGATATCACTTTATACGGGATTGCTTTGAGAAGAAATTGATTGACCTTGAGAAAGTACATACTGACTTTCAGAAAGCTGATCTGTTTACCAAAGCTTTTGACAAAACGCGTTTTAAATTTTTTGCTTGGTTTAAACGGATTGAAGACCCTAGCTGATATCCTTAAACAAGGATGACTTTCTTTATTTTATGTCATTTTTTTCTTTTAAAATTTATTTTGGTTTTAGGGGGTGATAAACTAGAAAATACAAAAAGATTGTGTCTTTCGTCTGTATAGATAAAACCCAAAAACATTAGAAAATTACGAAAAATCAAAAATATTGTGATTTCTTTTCTTTAATAAAAAAAAACCAAAAACATTTTAAAATTTGAAAAACCAAAAAGAATGTATCTTTTCAGTTTTGTACAAAAAAAATTGAAAAAGATAAAAATATTGTGTTTAAATATATGTATAGAAAAAACCAAAAAGATTTGTGCATGCGTTTGCTGAAAATTATGTCAATTATCTACATTTGAAGGGCATGTACGTGTATATGTTTGGTCCTGACATTTACTTGTAAATGTTCAGGTTAGCCATTTACCTGATAATGGAAAATATTTGGGGCATTCATTATGCGTTTTTAGATTATTTTCTCGCTAAAAATTATGTCGATTATTTAAATTTGTGAAGCATGCTTGCATGTCTTGGTTCTATTATTCACTTGTTGAATTGATAGAACAACCATTTATTAATACTTAAGTTAACTAGGGTGATTAAATTTATCTTTATTTTGTTTTATGCTCCTCAAAATTTTGAGTTTTTGAAGCAAAAAAGAGAAAATGATAGTACATTGATTATCTTGACTCCAAGTCCAACAAGAAGTAAGCTTAAAAGACTGTGTGCTTAATTGCATTGGTGCATTGGTAGGTCTTAAAACAACCAAGTAGAGTAAAGTATGTGATATAAACATAAAGGAACGCCAAATTGAAAGGGGTGTTAGTCTCTAGCAAAAGTCTCGGTGAGGATGGCATAAATGTAATAACCAGTCATACTCAAGCCTTATAGATGTTGATCTCCAAAAATATAATAAAGCAAATAACAAGCGTTAGGATTCTGGACACCGTGAGTCTTTATGCGGCTTAATCATCTGGGTATTTATAAGCATGAATATTTCACTCGCTTTCTAGAGCAAACCCAAAGTCATTAAACTTGATCATTGCTGTACTTAGTACAAACTTTTAAATTAATGACTTAATCAAAATCCGCTGTTAGTCATACATTTGTTCCTCCCTTGCGCGCATCTTAATACCATTAAGAAACGGACCCCAGGGGATACAATGTATGTAAGCCGACAGATGGACTCATGCATACTCACTCACAGTAAAGGAAACTTGATGCATTGCTCAACATTTCTACAATTGGTATCAAAAATTTTGATCAACACTATAATGGTTTAAGCCAAGTTGGGGTGATTTGGCAAAAATCAAATTAAGCTTGAACCGAGATTAGAGGCTGATAGTTTCTAATATTCTGTGCTATAATTGAACCAATTAATCATATCACAAAAACACTTGAAAATTTGTTATTAGATTTAAGTGGACAACAATAACAATGATCGACTTAACGCCAGTCATAATACCGCTGAAATATAAAACTGTGATGGAAGGGCAATTTGGTCAATATGATTCTCTGCTCAAACTTAACAAAAACACAAAAATATGTATTGCTTTTGTTAAAACATAGAAAAATACAAAAAGATTGTTCAATTTTTAAAAGGTTCGGATATTTCTTTGTACATACATTCTTTATAATTTTTTACAAAATACCAAAAATATTTTATCTTTCTTTCTTTACATATTATTTATATAATTAATTTATGTTTCGTAAAAGTGAAACGTTTTTAAAGTATTCAATTATCAGGATAAAAGGTTCTGGGTAATTCCTTTAAGTTAAAATTTTTTAATTTTAATTTTATTTATTGGTTTTTATTTAATTTATTTATGAAGATGAGGATGTTGAGATGGAAGACGTCACTGCTGAGGAGTATCCTGACTTGTATCAACACATGAACGTTGATCAAGGTGCTCCAGTTTTTAATGAATAGACTTTTAAAGCAGCTGAGGATGATTTGGAGAAGATGACTAAAGGAAAGAAGGTTGTGGATACTCGGTTTGACTCAATTGTGGACCCAAATGATGAGGATATTGCTAAATGGTTCAGATTTAAAGCTGCGGGTAAGATTATCAAGGCGTATCGATTTGTTGATCAAGAACGGAAAGACACAACAGCCGCATGGGTCAAAGAGAATCAAGTAACTACCTTCAAGACTGTACCCAAGGTCCATGGTGATATTTTCTCATGGCTATACGATTCCGAGCTTAAGGTATGTATAGTTAAATGGGAGAAGGGATTTCAGTACTACGAGAGGATAATGGATGTTCTTACACTACCGCGTTGGGATGTTCGTACCCTCGCGAGGCGTCAATTTATCAATCGTGGTGGCATCCGGAAGCTGAGTGGTTTCACCAACACTTGTTGTTTGAGGTAAATCACGGGTTCAAGTTCTTCAAGCCACAGGTTCCTAGACGTAAACGTATTGACGAAATCGATCCTAAGATTGGGTGGAAGAAACTTGTTCTTAATGTTAAACCACCGAAGAAGATGAAGAAAGTGCCGGTGAAGACGATGCCACAACAAATGCATCTCTTGTTCAACCGCTGGTACTATGACAATCGTACCGGCGAGGCCATCATTGTTCTTGGTAGAGGACTGGAGACTGAACTTATCAAGATAATCGACCCGGTTTGGTTGGTTAATTTATCTGAAACAGACAATGACGTGCTACACAGGAACCGGTTTTTTTCGAGCGCAATGAAGACTACGACCTGGCTATGCAATTCCAGTGTGTTGTGCGCGTTTGTCATGAAAATGGAATTCATAGTTGCAGAGACTGGCGGTCCATGCGCTTCAAGTAACTTAAAGACAAAGAGCTCAAGACAAGGGGGTGTCTGTTAGTGCACGGTTTTGCGTCTTGAGTCTTTGTATTTAACGTTAATGTATTTGTCATTTGTTTAATGTAATAAACAATTATTATAACATGTAATTCGTTAAGGTATTAGGCCAGTTCGCCAAGAATTTGTAGCGAAACTGGTCCTTAAGTTAAGTTTCCCCTGATTCGTTAGGGAATTTTAACGAATCAGGGGGTGTTTCGCCTTTTTAATGTATGTAACGAAGTAGGATCTGGTTCTCTAGGGGATGTTAGCAAACCAGGCCTATCTTCTATATATAGTGAACACTGTTCACTTGTTATTTAAGTTTTGAGAGTTTAATTAACAATACTTTGTCCAAATACTCTCTCAATCTTCAACCTTAATATTATTACATATACTGATAATATATAAACATACACAACACCTAATCATACGTAATTATAAGTTAGGTCTATTGTTAAAGTATTAATCGATTACGTTTAGATCTGAGATCTGTTATTGTTATTGTTACTGAGATTGATACACGTACGGGATTCAACAGTTTCTAATACAAATCGCATTTGCACAATGATCTTAGTAGTATATATACTAAAATAAATCATGTTACTGTAAGATTAAATATATAATTATATATGGCCATTATAATCATTTATATTATAATAGATCAAAATATTAACTATACCTTATTATATATTAGTTTGGTAATTGTTGATGGACCACATTACCTATAACTAACTAATAAAGGGTTTCCCCTTGGGTGTATATAAACAGAGATAAATATTAACATCATAACCTAATCACACACACATTATAATTTTGTGTGCCTTCTCTCTCCTAAACCGGGTTCCTCTCAAGAACCCTAACACCATCCTTAACTATACATCCTAAAGGGAAACTCGATCAAGATGAAAAACATGTCGACTACATCATACTCAGCTTCGGTTACTACTCTAAATGCTATAACAGGTTCATAGGTTTAATATTTATTATATTTTCTATTACTTACATGAAGAACTGATCAACATGTGGTATCAGAGTGATGTTGATTAATCAGTTCTTCATGTTTTCCCTAAATCTGGAATTGAATCAGAAGACATGGACTAAAACTAGATAAGCCCTAATTTTTTCGGGTTCTTTTTCATGTTCTATTACGAAACTGTTTAAATCACTAAAATTCATATTTAATAAACCCTAATATTTTCGAAATCTGTTAATATCATGTTTAAAGATTTCGATTCCAGTTTTTGTATATGTTTAATAATTAAAATTTTCAACGATGTTCTTCGTGTTCATCATAATTTTTTGAAAATTATAACATATTTTGGTTCAAATCTGGATTAAAATTTGTTAAAGTTAATTTAGGGATATAATTTTTCAAATCTTGAATTAATTAAAAGTTTTGGTATTTTCTTAAAAGATTTGAATCCCATTAAAATAGGAAATAGATATAATTGTTAATCATTAAAAGATTTGAACCAAATCTTATTATTATCCTTCTAGTTTTCGAAATCTGTTTAGGGATCAACTAGTTTACAGAATTATTTGTATGGGTTTTATTATTTTTTTGTGTTTTCAGTTTAATTAGGATAATATTAATTTTTGGATTTTAGAGTTCTCGGATTTTAAATTATATCGCCTTACATGGGATTTTTTGGGAATGGTTTTCCAATCTTCTTCCCGCAAACATGCTAATTTTCCAAAAACTCATTACTTTACCCAAAAACCCATAATACTTGAAAACATATTAACCATGAACCCATGTCATCCGAAAACTATAATTTAGCCAAAACGTTATTTCTCGAAATCCTTAATTTTACCCAGAAAGTTTTTACTATTAACTCATTAAGATGTTTTGTAGATACTTAAATATTATAAAATTTTACAAAACATCCAGGCTTAACTTGAATGAACTTTTGATGTATCACTTCTGCCCAAAGGTGATGAGTTACATTTACCATATCATTCAAGTCTAACTGAAATCTTTTGTTAGTTTTTGCCTAACATAATATAAATGTCTCACTTCTGCCCAAAGGTGATGTGTTACATTTTTATTCAGCAAAATTAGCATGTGCATAATTAAATAATTGTCTCATTTCTGCCAAAAGGTGATGTGTTACAATTATTTTGCACACATACTTAAATAAAATTTAATTCTGCCCAAAGGTGATTTATTTTTTGTTTAAGTAGAACTTTTAATTATAGTCTATTAGTTTGATGTTAATAATAAACATATCACATCTTCAATAAAATATAATGATTCTCACATTAATGATCCTTCATTAATCTAATGATCATAAATTTTAATATGTATTATCTTAATATCCCACAACATTAATAACTATAATTTTCTTCTATAAATAGTTATCTCATCCAAATCATCCACTCTAATCTCAAAACACAATTGAATTTTGTCTCATAAAGAGTTTTAATAACATTTAGCTCTTCACAATTTTAATTATCCATTAAGACATGATATGACTATCATACTGCTCTTTCTAATAACAATTATTCCATTAAAAACTAGAGCCTAACAAATGTAATGAGTCAATCATAATGTCTATTACGATAACGATAATCAAGAACTTATATAAATAAATGATATCACTAGAGTTATTCTAGATTTAGTTTTTCCTACGACTAATCAAAATAACTCCCAAGATTCATGCACTCCTTAAAAATTCTAACTATAAGGTTAGATGGTATTATTAAATATATCATAATGTACAATCATGACCCATAAAATTAAGAGCTCACACATGATATTAAGTACAATATTCTAGTACATTGCATACTCAAATTTTCAATAATACAATTTAGTGCCTTAAAAATCAACTATAATACTAAGAAGTACCAAAGGAAAATGAGTGCGTTGATCAGCAACATATGTATAAGAAAAGAAACGTCCGGTACTGGAAAATAAGATGTTATTCAACTAACTGCCACTAAAACCTAAATGAGGATAATTCTAAGGTTCATAGAAAAAATACAAGTATTACTTCCAGCTTTAAGTTCTCTAAAGAGAAGTCTCATTGCAAAAATATGTCATTAGATTAGGCATAAGCAACAAGACTATCCATAATTCAAAATAACAGTTGGCTAAAATTGATATTTGTCTGCTAATCCTAATATTCTTATTAACACATGAATGGTTGAGTCTACTTCTGTATATTTACCCGAAATCAACAAATAACTAACATGAGTGTTAGTGACAAATTTAAATGTTAAGGTTATTTGAACCATGATAAACTGTCTTTTGGTTATGCTTTATGATACCTTAAATATTCTAGAGATTAATCAAAATTTAGTATCAATACTTAAGCTACATTATGACAGTTGTGAGGTTTGCATAGCCGACATAAAGTCACTCTTACCTTAAAATCTCATATTATTTGTTATCAATATCTGGATTGAAACATTTATAAAATAGAATTAGATGATACTACATACTTTCACAACTTTTGTTACCATGCAAATAAGAATTTAACAAAAGACAAATGAGACTTAGAAAATTCATTCATTAAAACCAAATTTCGTGAGAAATCATGACATGGTTGATGGGGGTGAATTTCATCTAATATCATTCTTAGTGATTTTAATCATGTGTTAGATGCCCTAAACATTACTTGGCTTAAGGAATAAGTATGGGTCCACCTTAAGTTATATTCTACTGGCATTCGTGGAACTTACTCAAAATGGAATATTCAGACGTAATTCTTTTATCATTTAAAAAGCTATTTACTTGTATCTAATCTGACTTCTATGGTCCATGGTTTTAAAGATGCCCATTCATATATACATAATACGATTTCTTCTAAATATGTCCCTAAGTTTATTATGACATCTGAACGTGAATGAAATCAAATCAAGTCTAACATATAAATTCCCACATCACGTACATCATTGAAACTCCTTATGTAGTTTTTCTAGAGATATTAAAGATTAGTGGGAGCCTTAGGTGTCTCAATCATAACTTACAAGATTTGCAAGAGGTGGAGGAGTGAAAACTTGATATTATCTCAATTGCACCTCTTGTACATGACACTGCTCCATCACAACACTATTTTATCAAAACTTATCTCTTTAGAATTTACTACTACTACTACTCTTACGAAAGTTTCATTGTTGCTTAAATGTGGGCATATTCAGATTTCTTAATAAACTAATCCTCAACAAGAGAAACTACAACTTATATTATTAACTTGTTTCTCGATTAGAATCTATTGATCTTTAAATACAGACCATAAGCATGCTAATTTCCTAAAGGTTTAATGTCAGTTGGAGCATTAAAAGTCCTTATAATGACTTATCAGAAGTACAAGAGGCGGGGGGAAGAGAGTCGTTAAAATTTACTTCGAATTTCACTCTGATTACACCTCCTGTACATCATATTGCACCGACTCTTACACACTTAGAATCCTGAAAATGATAGCAACCTAACTAAGAGCTAATCCATAAAACCGAGACTTTTACAATTACCCAATAATCAACTTAGGATGCAACATACTAACATTGATGCTTATGTAACCTCCCTAAATAAAGTTGAAATGGATGTTGGAAAGTTTAATGATCCTACCACTTCTAATTAAACCATTAATATCAATCAATCTTCTGAATGGAATAAAGTTATTATTAGCAAATTAAACTAAACTCCATAAGTCAGGATAACGTTTGAGAATTCATTGAAACACCTAAGGGTGTTCATGACTAAACTAAATCCAAACACAAACGTTTAGACACTAAGAAGCATGATTGATTATTAAAGGTTATATTCAAGAGGGAATACATAATCAAAGAATATTCTTACCTATATTACAAAAGATTTCTTTAAGGATCATTATTGTTCTAGTAGCTTATAATAGTTAAGAGTTACATTAGATGAACATTAAAACAGCCTTCCCTAACAATCGGCTTACATATTTATATGTTTATAAAACAACCAAAAAGTTATAAACTGAAGGTCAAAGAACATTTAGTGTATAAGTCAATAAAATCCATATATGGGTTAATGCAAACATCAAAATATGATGAAATCTTTATACAATTATTTTCATCAAAAACGAAGTGGATTAATGTACCTACCTCAAGATGAGTGGGAGCAGCTTAAATACAAACTTGTCCTTATATAGATGGCATTCTCTTGACAAGTATATGTTACATAAGTCAAAGCATTGTTCACACACTTTGATATTATGGATCTCAGAGATATTTACTTACACATGTAACAAATAATACTGCTTTACTTTAGAGGATAATAGGAACACATAGATTATTTCCTTATGCTTCATTAAGTAGAAGCCTTATATAAATTCAAGTCTATACTCGTTTAGATATTACTCAAATTGCAACACACTAGATATGTCTAGATTAATGTGAAGCATCTAAAAGAGTACTAAGATATCTTTAAAAGAAACGAAAGACTTAATTTAAAAGAATAAGTGAGAATTCAAACCGGTAATTTACTCTAAATTTTGTCATATTCAGATATAAGAAAATGTAATTTTCGGGATATATTCTGTCATTAGACAAATCTATCTCATGGAGGAGTCATAATGAACTGATAACAACGACCTAAGTCATAACGACATAATATGTTGATTAATTACAACGCTTTGTCAACAAATGTTGTTGAACATTTATTAGTGGACTCATAAGTTTTATTAAACTCCATATAAATTATATATTGAAGACTTATTGTGATAAAGTTAGCTACCATATTTTCTCAAACAGTAACAGCTTGAGAGGTGTTGCATTAAATTTTGATATGAAATTAATTATTCGTTTATGAACGAATTGAGGAATCTAAATTTTCATATCGAATAAATTCATGATATGCTTAAGGATCCTATAACTAAAGGTCTATTACCCATAAGTATTATGAAAGTGCATATAATAATGAGGGGTTTATTGATGACCGCTTACAACTGCATATCGTAGTATGAATGATTAACTATTAAATTTCCTCATCAGTTTTGATTTTGTACGTCTCTTAATATGTTTAGCATGCATAATGACATATAGATGAATTAATATATAAATCAAACGTTCTGAAGGGCTTACTTGAAAATTTTGATGATAACTACTTAGGTTTTAAATAAGGACTGCAGTATGATTAATGGGGGTCTTGAGCTGATGTTCAATTCAATGACTGTATTTATCTACTCCAGTTTAAGTTTAAAGCTAAAATGAGTGTTAACTCCTGATCAGGCTTATCTAATACTCATAATAAATAATTACTCGACCAAGTGGGAGAATGTAAGATTAAATATATAATTATATATAGCCATTATAATCATTTATATTATAATAGATCAAAATATTAACTATACCTTATTATATATTAGTTTGGTAATTGTTGATGGGCCATATTACCTATAACTAACTAATAAAGGGTTTCCCCTTGGGTGTATATAAACAGAGATAAATATTAACATCATAACCTAATCACACACACATTATAATTTTGTGTGCCTTCTCTCTCCTAAACCGGGTTCCTCTCAAGAACCCTAACACCATCCTTAACTATACATCCTAAAGGGGAACTCGATCAAGATGACAAACATGTCGACTACATCATACTCAGCTTCGGTTACTACTCTACATGCTGTAACATGTTCATAGGTTTAATATTTATTATGTTTTCTATTACTTACATGAAGAACTGATCAACAGTTACACCATAATGAATGAAACAAAATATAATAAGACATAACAAGTTAAGTTAAATACCTCGAATATTAGCTACGTTTTTAAAAAGAGTTCAGCAGGTCATGCACAGTAACTCAACGACGCTGAAGAACGATAACTATGTTTTCAGTAGGATTGGTTTTGCCATTCAAAAGGGGGTGGTGGCGCAGCTTGTTTCCAGCTTACCTGCCTCTCTGTTGTAACTGAATTCGTTTGGTATTTGACAGCTTATAATGATTGTTTTTATATCGAGTATTGATAGCATTCCATCCAAAAAAAAACTTTTAATGACTTTTTCGATTCTTCACACTGATGTCTACAAACTCTCACACAAACAATATAATATGACACAATAACACAATAGCCTAACCGCACATTGGCACAATAACGTCAACAAACTCTTACACAAATAATCTAATATGACACAATAACACAACAGTCTAACCGCACAATGGCACAATAAAATCAACAAACTCTCACACAAATAATCTAATATGACACAATAACACAACAACCTAACTACACATTGACACAATAATGTCAACAAATTCTCACACAAATAATCTAATATGACAAAATAACTGTAACATCCTACTTTTGGTTATAATAATAAAATAAATTTCATCTAATTTATAGTGGGTCATTGTCGGTTTAGATAAATAGAATATGAGTTGGGCTAGTGTTGGGTAAATGGGTATGGGTTATGGACTTGGGTTATGAAAGAAAGAAGGAAAGACCATGAGCTTAAGCCCATGATCCATAATTATATAAACCATTAATCACCCATTTAATTCATTTCTACACATATCCCTTACACCACCAAAACACACACTTAAGCCTTCTCTCTAGTTCTCTCCCTATCTAAACCGAAACCAAGAAGGAAACCGAGCACCGACCTGAGGTAATGATAGTATGATGTTGTTTTAGCTTAAACCTGTTAGATATGGTCACGAAACGACGAGTCGACACCGTTAAACCGTTTAAGTCACGAGATCCGGGTGGAATCGGATATAAACCGAACCTATGATGAGCTTAGAGGTCACCCTAGCTCAGATCTGGATCGAACGGGACGAAAAACGGTGAAAAACGAGTTAAAACTCGTTTTCCAGCGTGTTCACGGAAAGACGGCGCCGGAAAGGCGGCTGAGTATTTTAAGGATGTCAGAGAATGTTTCTGACATTCTCTGACAAACCCTAACCCTGATTAGTTAACGAACCAGGGGTGATTCAGCAAGTGATTTGCTAAAGAAAGCATAGCGAACTAGCCTTAGTTCGCGTCCAGATTCGTTAAAGGAAAAGAACAACGAACTAGTCCATTTCGCTAAGGTCTAGTTCGTATAAGGATCAATTCGCTATATGGACCAGTTCATGAAAGGGTCCAATTCGTCATAAGGACCAGTTCGTTATAATGCTTTATTCGTTACAAAGCCAGATTCGTTATAATGGTTAATTCGCTATGAACTCCCATTCGTTAAGGACTGAATAGCGAATTAGAACTTTTAAAGAATGACAGAACAGTCCCTTGACTTAGAAAAGAATGAATTAATTACAAATAAGCCCTTGAACTTTGAGTAGCAAAAAAAATAATGATCCAAAATTCTAATGGAAAATGTGTTAAGGCAGTTAATGCAAATAAAATTTTTCCAAGCTGATCTGGTAGATCGACCCCAGCCAGGGGCTCTGTTCCTTGGGCCCTGCTAGGGGCTGCCGCCCCTAGAACCCCGCTGCCAGGGGCGCTGCCCCGGACCCCGTTCGTTGAGGGTATTAATTAAAATAGAAAGACGATATGTGTAGTGATAGTTTATTGATACGTAGTGCACAGCTCAAGGGGAATAACTGTAAACGGTGAACGCAACCGCATTGAGGTGAGTTTCTAGCCCCACTTCCTTGTTATGTTTTCGGGGCTGTGTGCATACTCGATGTGATAGTTAATACAATTACCTTAAGTGGTGAGTGTATGCCTTGTATGATTTATGTATGATGATTGCTTGACAGCGCGTGAACGATCTTCGGATATTGCATGTACCGTTAGGTGGTAGTTAAAGATATGATTGATGTGTACGATGTAAGATATGATGTATGAATGAATATATATGATGTATGCATAATGTATGTATGATATGTTGATGGTACATGAACGCTCTTCGGAGATTGCATGTATTGTCAAGGAAAGTATGTAAGAACATGTATGGTACTGTTGCATGAAACAAAGGGACCAGACCCTAATAATATCCGTGACGGTAGGGGCCATACCCTAATAATATCTGTGATGTTGGGGACCAGACCCTTTATAACATCTGTGATGTTGGGGACCAGACCCTTTATAATATCTGTGATGTTAGGGATCAGACCCTTATAATATCTGTGAGGTTATAGGGCGGAAGGCTCTTTAAATATGATGAATAGTTATATATAAAGAGTAAGTATGATTAATTCACACCCCTTCGGGCACGTGTGCAAGTATGAGAACAGATTGTATGTTGTAATATTAACTAGAACTCACTCAGTGTAGCTGACTTTTAGTATGCACGCATGTGAGTAGATTGAGGCAGCTTGCATAAGAGGAAGCAAATGGCATGGACTTGAAGAAGCTTGCATCTCAAGGAAATGTTATGTTATTTTAAAGACAATGTTTAAGTTTAAATAATTTGAATGCTTGTTAAGACAAGAAAGGATGGTTATGTAGCACAATGGTTTGAATGTTTTAATATTCCGCGAATGTTTTTAGTTAACTCTGATATTATGAACTGTGTTTATGAGTAAATCCAACGTCCAAAGTAGGGCACCGGTAACGGGGCCTTACAAGTTGGTATCAGAGCAAAGTTCGAGAGATTTAAGCATCCTACATGCTTAGACTAAAACAGAGAATGGGATTAAAGTAAGAAAAGAAAGAAGATGCCAGTACGAGAATGCCATGTGTCACTCAAGCAAGCTAAGTAAAGGTAAAGTATGTGATTAAATTCACATGTAAAGTAGAATAATGAATAAATGTTTTGCGTAGTAGCTAAATAAAGAATGTATGAATGCTAGCCTAATTGCTAGGGATAGGGTATGTGATGATATGAACTGTTTGATTGTCTAACTGTTAGAAATAGAACTAGCACAAATAGACTCATAAGAGGAAGTGTATAGGACACGGAAAGTAACGTGATCAGATAATCACAGCTGGCCACTGTTATTACCTGTTAGCCTTACTATCCTTGTACTAAATGGTTCCTTAAGTGATGACGTTTGTGTTTCCTTATAGAATACGAATGGCTGGAGCTAAGAAAACTGCTGGAAAAGGAGGGCGTACAGGACGTCGTGGTAGGCCCCGCGGTTGTTCGAGAACCGTCAGTGGAAGCAGCTACTAACAATAAGGGAGAAGGAAGTGCAGCTGGTCGAAATCCGAGTAACAAAAAGGGTTATCAAATTGAACCCGCTGTTCAAGCTGCCATTGCTCAAGCGGTAGCAGCTTCTATGAAGGACATGAATCCTGAAGGGCCTGCTGGAGGCCGTGAAAGAACCGCTGAAAGGGTGGAAGGAGATGGTAAGAAAAATGATGAAGAGAAGGGGGAAGAATCAAGCGTGGTTAAGTCAGTGAAGGTGGATGACAAGAAAAGGGGCCGAGGTGGGTGCAACTATAAGTCCTTCAAGGGTTGTGGCTCGCCGGAGCTAACTGGCTTGGGAGACGCAATCGCTACTCTTCAATGGATAACCGCCATGGATAAAATTATCCGAATTAGCGAATGCCGTCCCGACCAAGCTGTGGGGTATGCTACCCAATCATTCGGTGAGGAGGCGATGTACTGGTGGGAGACAGTTGAGCAAAGGAAGAGTCGAGAAGAGATCAAGGCCTTGAGGTGGGACGATCTAAAGTATTTAGTGATGAAGCGATTTTGTGCTGATGAAGAGGTAGAGAAGGTTGAGATGAAGTTCTTGAGTTTGAAGGCGGGTAAGATGACACACCGCGAATACCTCACTGAATTCAACCGTCTGTCGAGGTTGGTGCCCGACATGGTGAACACCGAGGCCAAGCGGATCAAATGCTACCTCAGGGGACTGCCATAGAATGTTCGTGTCTTGGTCACGGCTGGTAGACCAGGTACTTTTGATTCTGCTCTGGGGCTCGCGGAAACGGTTTATGAGGACTTGACAGATGAGGTGGCTATGGAAGAGAAGATTGAGAAGAAGTGGGTCGCTCCTACCAAACGACCCGGTACTCAGTTATGGAACCCCAAGAACAAGCAGCCAAGAGTTTGGAAAAAGAGGTCATGTAAGACCTGCGGAAAGATGCACGGTGGTGAGTGCAAGTGGGGTAGAAGTTCTGATGTTTGTCCCAAATTTGGAAAGACTCATGGTGGTGAATGCAGGATGGGGTCTAACGCGTGTTACAAGTGTGGGAAGGTAGGGCATTATGCCAATGAGTGCAGTGCGAAGCCAGCATGTTACAAATGTGGCAAGACAGGCCATATGGCAAGGGAGTGCACTGATGGTGATGCTGGAGGTAGTGGAAAGAAAGATGCTGATCAAGCGAGGCCGAGAACTTGAGCCTACATGCTGACCCAGGAACAAGCTAGGCAGATCCCTGATGTTGTGACCGGTACGTTCTTAGTAAACGGTATTTCTGCTTCAGTATTATTTGATTCGGGGGCAAATAGAAGTTTTGTAGCTACGGCATTTAGTAAATTAGCTAAAATGAAATGTTGCTGTAGGTCCCCCCGGGGCGTCGGCGATCGATACGAGATCCGCACGAGGTCTAGGAGTGCGGAATCCTCCTAGACTCGTTAATGGTGTACAAGACGAATAACACAAACACGTACACGATCAAATACACAAACAAATACTAGAACGGGATAAACAAATCTGCAGATTCATATATAAAATAATCACGTTACATACCGTAACAAAAACAGAAAAACACGACTGACCCGAGGTGAGCTCTACCTCGGGTCGTCTCACACGACTCTAGTCTCTTACTCTCTCTCAATAAACAAGCTGCTCAAACACACACTGATTTCTAGATACCTAAAACTAAAGAAGACACAACTATATATAGACAAACATTCACGGGCCTGGGCTTCAGTAGGCGAAGTTGTGCTAACTTCGCCTATGGCGAAGTTGTGATAACTTCGCCTAAGGCAGAAGTTGTTACAACTTCGCCGTTGGCGAAGTTGCTCTAACTTCGCCTAAGGCGAAGTTGTGCTAACTTCGCCTGTGGCGTTCCGCTGGTCAGAATTGCATAGCGACGGTCACAAAATGCACCAACAGTCTCCCCTTTGACCGTTGCTCTCAATTCTAACAAACACGAAAGATCATCTGTTACAAAACATGCACCAACAGACTCCCTCTTAACTGATGATCTTCTGTTTGCAGTAAACCAGCCGTGTCAGAAACTGTCCTGTAGCTTCACAAATCTACCAATCACCCAGCGTCTTCCATATCAGATCTCCCCTTCAGTGTAAGCTTCTCCGACTATAACGATTGAGGTCTTTGTAATGCATGCATCCTCGTGCCAATAGATCATCTTAACCAATCACGTGAGTCCATCTGACTTCACCACCACATGAAGTTGGGCTTCCTCCACAACTTCACCAACTCGTCGGCATACGATAAGGTTTAATCTTCAACTACTCAACATCAAGTGATCAATTTCATCACAAAACCATCCTGACAGAATCTAACACACGACCATTAAAAAATCTGAAGCATCTTCAATCACCAGGGATAACGATCAGGAACATAAACACTTTAATTCCCGGTTAAATCCAACTTGTTCCAGAATCTTCACTCTAATAAATAAGCATCACGTTTCAGGATCCAATTCTCGAACGCCTTGAAAATAACATAAAAAATATGCTCTGACCGCAATCCAGTAATGACGAAAAACCTTCAGTTCAATTTGACTTTCTTCGGTTGGTCACCACGAACAACAACAATTTTCTTTCCCACAAACACCCGAATATGTGTCACTATCCAGTTTCAAACAATAACCCATTCACAACCTCAACTCCAAATCAGAGTTGACACGTATTTGTTCACACGTAAGATCAAGAGATAACAAGATCACTCGTTGACGGAACAACATCTTCGGTCTCACAATAATCGTGTACACCTGGCCATACAGACGAAAACTCCAAACAATTTTTTTTTTTTTTTTTTTTTTTTTTTTTTTTTTTTTTTAACTTCACCTGGCTGCTAACTTCACCTGGCCATAACTTCGCCTGGCTGCTAACTTCGCCTGGCCATAACTTCGCCTGGCCATAACTTCGCCTGGCCTGTTCATAACTTCGCCTGGCCTGTTCATAACTTCGCCTGTTCATAACTTCGCCTGGCCTGTTCATAACTTCGCCTGGCCTGTTCATAACTTCGCCTGTTCATAACTTCGCCTGGCTATAACTTCGCCGAGAAGTCAACTTCGCCTAAAGTCAACTTCGCCTGTTCATAACTTCGCCAGACCTTATATCTTCGCTGAAACCCTACGAACAGTGACGGCAACTTCGCCTGATGAACAATAACTTCGCCTGAAGAACTGTTCGGCCAGAAACGCACAGAAACGTGCCAGAAACACCAAAACGCAGATCTCGAACCATAGCGTAAGAGCCTAAGGCTCTGATACCACTTGTAGGTCCCCCCGGGGCGTCGGCGATCGATACGAGATCCGCACGAGGTCTAGGAGTGCGGAATCCTCCTAGACTCGTTAATGGTGTACAAGACGAATAACACAAACACGTACACGATCAAATACACAAACAAATACTAGAACGGGATAAACAAATCTGCAGATTCATATATAAAATAATCACGTTACATACCGTAACAAAAACAGAAAAACACGACTGACCCGAGGTGAGCTCTACCTCGGGTCGTCTCACACGACTCTAGTCTCTTACTCTCTCTCAATAAACAAGCTGCTCAAACACACACTGATTTCTAGATACCTAAAACTAAACAAGACACAACTATATATAGACAAACATTCACGGGCCTGGGCTTCAGTAGGCGAAGTTGTGCTAACTTCGCCTATGGCGAAGTTGTGATAACTTCGCCTAAGGCAGAAGTTGTTACAACTTCGCCGTTGGCGAAGTTGCTCTAACTTCGCCTAAGGCGAAGTTGTGCTAACTTCGCCTGTGGCGTTCCGCTGGTCAGAATTGCATAGCGACGGTCACAAAATGCACCAACAGTCTCCCCTTTGACCGTTGCTCTCAATTCTAACAAACACGAAAGATCATCTGTTACAAAACATGCACCAACAGTTGCCGAGTGTCTGAAACCTTCATAGTAGAAACCGCTAGTGACACCTCGGTGAAAGTAATGAAAATGGTTAAGAATTGTAAGATAGAATTAGATGGACATAAGTTCCCTATTACTTTGTATGTTATAACCTTAGGAGGGTTCGATGTAGTTTTGGGAATGGATTGGTTGTCTGAATATGAAGCTCAGATAGTGTGTAAGTGTAGGATAATAAAGCTAAAGTCATTGGATGGTAGTGCGGTGACGGTTTATGGCGATAAGGAAAGTTCAGGGCTTAACGTCATTTCGATGATAAAGGCCGAAGGGTTATTACGACGAGGGTGTGGTGCCTACCTGGCGTATGTTGTAAACGCTACGGCCGAGACGAAAGAAATGAAATATGTTCCTATCGTGTGTGACTACCCAGAAGTATTCCCTGAGGATCTTCCGGGGTTGCCACCGGAGCGTAAGATAGAATTCCAGATACACTTAGTACCAGGAGCCCAGCCCATTGCGAAAGCGCCTTACCGTCTAGCGCCGTCCGAGATGAGAGAATTGATGTCCCAACTGCAAGAACTCCTCGACAAAGGTTTCATAAGACCAAGTGTTTCTCCTTGGGGCGCGCCAGTGTTGTTCGTGAAGAAGAAAGATGGAAGTATGAGAATGTGCATAGACTATCGCGAGTTGAACAAGCTTACGATAAAGAATAGATATCCTTTGCTAAGGATTGACGATCTGTTTGACCAACTGCAAGGGTCAAGTTGGTTCTCACGAATAGATCTCAGATCAGGCTATCATCAGTTGAAAGTGAAAGAGGCAGACATCCCTAACACAGCGTTTCGGACGCGGTATGGACACTACGAGTTCCTGGTAATGTCATTCGGTCTAACGAATGCCCCCGCAGCATTTATGGATAAGATGAATAGGGTGTGTCGGCCAATGTTGGATAAGTCGGTTATCGTCTTCATCGACGATATATTGATTTATTCCAAAAGCGAGTCTGATCATGCTGAGCATCTGTGAGAAGTATTGGAGACCCTGAAGAAAGAGAAGTTGTATGCTAAATTTTCGAAATGCGCGTTCTGTTTGCGAGAAGTGCAATTTCTAGGTCACGTGATCTATCCTGAAGGGATTACCGTGAACCCAGCTAAGATTGAGGCGATAACCAATCGGAAGACTCTGCAGAACCCGACTAATATACGAAGCTTCTTAGGGTTAGCTGGCTACTATAGGAGATTCATCGATGGTTTCTCCAAGATAGTCGTGCCTTTGACCGGTATGACCCGAAAGTCGATAGTATTCAGTTGGGGTAAGTTTCAGGAAGAGGCTTTCCAGGAGTTAAAGAAGAGACTCACGCAAGCTCCAATCCTTGCTTTACACGATGGTGACGAGGATTTGGTTGTTTGTACTGATGCTTCGCATCGTGGGTTAGGTTGCGTGTTGATGCAACGAGGAAAGGTGATAGCTTACGCGTCTAGACAGTTGAAAGTCCATGAGAGTACTTATCCGACGCATGATTTAGAGCTAGCGGAAGTAGTGCACGCTCTTAAGATATGGAGGCATTACCTGTATGGTACTAAGTGTACCATTTACACAGATCATAAGAGTTTAAAGTACTTCTTCGAACAGAAAGAGCTGAACATGAGGCAGAGAAGATGGTTAGAATTGATAAAGGATTACGACTGCGATATTAAGTACTACCCGGGTAAAGCTAACGTGGTCGCTGATGCGCTAAGCCGTAAGAATGAGGAAGTTATTGCAACAGTAAAGTCATATCAGCTAATTATGAACTCAAGCTTATTTGAAGAAATCATCAAGGTGCAGTCTGAAGTGCTGGTAGATGAAGGGCTAGTAAAGAAAGAAAGGATTTTTGGTCAGCAAGACGATTTGATGGAAAACACGCATGGTGTTAAGACTAGGTTTGACCGCATGTGGATTCCACGCCATGGAGATCTCAGAGGTCGAATCTTAGATGAAGCTCATAAGAAAAGATATTCGATTCATCCAGGAGCTACGAAGATGTACCAAGATTTGAAAAGAGACTATTGGTGGCCAGGAATGATGAATGGTGTGGTAGGTTATGTCAGTAGGTGCTTAACTTGTTTACAATTCAAGGAAGAGCATCAGAAGCCTTATGGGAAGGTGCAACCTTTAGAGATACCAGAATGGAAATGGGAACACATCACCATGGATTTCATAACTAAGCTACCTCGTACAGCTAAGAATCGTGATACCATCTGGGTGGTTGTGGACCGTTTGACCAAGAGCGCTCTCTTTCTGCCTATACGAGAGGCTATCTCGTTAGAGACGTTAGCAAGCTTGTTCATTAAAGAGGTTGTATCTAAGCATGGAGTGCCATTATCGATCGTGTCTGATAGAGATACTCGTTTTACTTCGAGGTTTTGGAAGAAGTTCCATGAAGCTATGGGAACAAGATTAAACATCAGTATGGCGTATCATCCTCAAACAGATGGACAGTCTGAAAGGACGATCCAAACCCTTGAGGATATGCTACGTGCTTGTGTTTTGGACTTTGGAGGGAGTTGGGACGATCATCTGCATCTGGCAGAGTTCTCTTACAACAACTGCTACCATTCAAGTATTGGGATGCCACCGATCGAGATGTTGTATGGAAGACGCTGTAGAACTCCAGTATGCTGTGGAGAGATTGGTCAGAAGGAGATGGGAAGCCTAGAAGTTGTGTAAGATACTTCCTCAAGGTTCAACCAGATCAAAGCAAGAATGAAAGCTGCTCAAGACAGACAGAATTCGTATGCCGATAAGCGGCGACGACCGATTGAGTTTAAAGTTGGTGACAATGTGATGCTCAAGGTCTCGCCTTGGAAAGGAATTATTCGTTTTAGGAAGAGAGGCAAGTTGAGTCCGAGGTACATTGGACCGTTTAAGGTTTTAGATCATGTGGGTGAAGTAGCTTATAAGCTGGATTTACCTGGTGAGTTAGAGGGAATTCATTCAACCTTCCATGTTTCTCATCTGAGAAAATGTCTAGCTGATGACACGTCTCACGTGCCATTAATGGACATTGAGGTTGATGAACAGTTAAATTACATTGAGCAACCGATCGAGATAGTTGACCGCAAGGAGAAGCAACTTCGTCACAAGGTTATACCTTTAGTGAAAGTGATATGGAAGCATCGCAAGGGTTCAGATGTTACTTGGGAAGCTTAGGATGAGATGCGCAAGTTTTACCCGAATTTGTTTATGTAATAGTTAGGTTTCGGGGACGAAACTTCTTTAAGGGGGGAAGACTTGTAACATCCTACTTTTGGTTATAATAATAAAATAAATTTCATCTAATTTATAGTGGGTCATTTTCGGTTTAGATAAATAGAATATGAGTTGGGCTAGTGTTGGGTAAATGGGTATGGGTTATGTACTTGGGTTAGGAAAGAAAGAAGGAAAGACCATGGGCTTAAGCCCATGATCCATAATTATATAAACCATTAATCACCCATTTAATTCATTTCTACACATATCCCTTACACCACCAAAACACACACTTAAGCCTTCTCTCTAGTTCTCTCCCTATCTAAACCGAAACCAAGAAGGAAACCGAGCACCGACCTGAGGTAATGATAGTATGATGTTGTTTTAGCTTAAACCCGTTAGATATGGTCACGAAACGACGAGTCGACACCGTTAAACCGTTTAAGTCACGAGATCCGGGTGGAATCGGATATAAACCGAACCTATGATGAGCTTAGAGGCCACCCTAGCTCAGATCTGGATCGAACGGGACGAAAAACGGTGAAAAACGAGTTAAAACTCGTTTTTCCGGCGTGTTCGTGGTTTTCCGGCGGCGGCGCCGGAAAGGCGGCTGAGTATTTTAAGGATGTCAGAGAATGTTTCTGACATTCTCTGACAAACCCTAACCCTGATTAGTTAACGAACCAGGGGTGATTCGCCAAGTGATTTGCTAAAGAAAGCATAGCGAACTAGCCTTAGTTCCCGTCCAGATTCGTTAAAGGAAAAGAACAACGAACTAGTCCATTTCGCTAAGGTCTGGTTCGTATAAGGATCAATTCGCTATATGGACCAGTTCATGAAAGGGTCCAATTCGTCATAAGGACCAGTTCGTTATAATGCTTTATTCGTTACAAAGCCAGATTTGTTATAATGGTTAATTCGCTATGAACTCCCATTCGTTAAGGACTGAATAGCGAATTAGAACTTTGAAAGAATGACAGAACAGTCCCTTGACATAGAAAAGAATGAATTAATTACAAATAAGCCCTTGAACTTTGAGTAGCAAATAAAATAATGATCCAAAATTCTAATGGAAAATGTGTTAAGGTAGTTAATGCAAATAAAATTTTTCCAAGCTGACCTGGTAGATCGACCCCAGTCAGGGGCTCTGCTCCTTGGGCCCTGCTAGGGGCTGCCGCCCCTAGAACCCCGCTGCCAGGGGCGCTGCCCCGGACCCCGTTCGTTGAGGGTATTAATTAAACTAGAAAGACGATATGTGTAGTGATAGTTTATTGATACGTATAATTATACAGTTAGTCGTGCACAGCTCAAGAAGGGAATAACTGTAAACGGTGAACGCAACCGCATTGAGGTGAGTTTCTAGCCCCACTTCCTTGTTATGTTTTCGGGGCTGTGTGCATACTCGATGTGATAGTTAATACAATTACCTTAAGTGGTGAGTGTATGCCTTGTATGATTTATGTATGATGATTGCTTGACAGCGCGTGAACGATCTTCGGATATTGCATGTACCGTTAGGTGGTAGTTAAAGATATGATTGATGTGTACGATGTAAGATATGATGTATGTATGAATATATATGATGTATGCATAATGTATGTATGATATGTTGATGGTACATGAACGCTCTTCGGAGATTGCACGTATTGTCAAGGAAAGTATGTAACTGTTGCATGAAACAAAGGGACCAGACCCTAATAATATCCGTGACGGTAGGGGCCATACCTTAATAATATCTGTGATGTTGGGGACCAGACCCTTTATAACTTTTGTGATGTTGGGACCAGACCCTTTATAATATCTGTGATGTTAAGGACCAGACCCTTATAATATCTGTGAGGTTATAGGGCGGAAGGCTCTTTAAATAGGATGAATAGTTATATATAAAGATTAAGTATGATTAATTCACACCCCTTCGGGCACGTGTGCAAGTATGAGAACAGATTGTATGTTGTAACAGCGTAGCTGACTTTTAGTATGCACGCATGTGAGTAGATTGAGGCAGCTTGCATAAGAGGAAGCAAATGGCATGGACTTGAAGAAGCTTGCATCTCAAGGAAATGTTATGTTATTTTAAAGACAATGTTTTAAGTTTAAATAATTTGAATGCTTGTTAAGACAAGAAAGGATGGTTATGTAGCACAATGGTTTGAATGTTTTAATATTCCGCGAATGTTTTTAGTTAACTCTGATATTATGAACTGTGTTTATGAGTAAATCCAACGTCCAAAGTAGGGCACCGGTAACGGGGCCTTACAATTACACACATTAGACACAATGAAAATTAAAACCTAAATGTACCGTCGTTTGAGGGTGCTTTTCGCTTCTTCGGAACGTTTTTGCCTGTTGCCTTTCTCTTTTTAGCATCAATAGGTTGTTCTTCAAGTAACAAAATCTGAAGTGTCGCCTCCGACGACAGTGGTTCAGTCGGAGATACGATTGCCGTTGACGGATATGACGCCATTGATTCACGATGGAGGTTATTTGAGATTCCAATAGCAGAATGGAGATGGAAGGGTTTGTGTTCAGAGGAAAATATGAAGAATAATGGTAGAAGAGAAGTGAATAAGACGATTGAAGAACGGTTTGTATTCTGATTTTGAGATTTAAGAGTTTACCCTTGATTGTCTCTGATATTACAAATTTGCCACCCTTTTTAAACCATTGATTTTGTTTGAGATTTGATCCAATGGGTGATAATCATTCTCACCCTTCTCATTTTTTACCCCCTTTGTAAAATAACTTGACACTAATAGTTGAAGTTGAAACAAAACAAAAGGAATACAAAATCAATTTCGTGCCATACCAAATAATATGATTTTAATTATCTATTATTAAACATTACTAGCTTTTGAACCCGTGTATTACACGGGATTTGTCAAATGATAAAAATAAATAAGTTATGTTATTTTAAAAAATAAACAAAATGAAAGGTAAAAATAAATTTAAAAATCAGGTATGATATTTTAATTGTGATTTTTAAAATACTTTTCATGATTGAAATTGCGTGTAGCTTAACATACCATATAATAATCTAAAGATTCATTGATGATAATAAACCGAGTTGCTATAAATGCAAAGCCTACACAAGCCTTTGAGGCTATATTAGTTTTTATTGAAGTTGTTTTGAAATGAACCAAAGTCACCATTTTTTAAAATGATCCATACGTATTCGATGATTGCCTCATGTCAAAATAGAGCAAAACATGTGATACAATTGTAGTCCGAAATGCGACAAACACAATTTGGTAATAGGATTGCATGTCCAAAAGGTGTCTTCACACTAAGCGCAACATGTGATACAAAATTTGTATACAAAGAAGTATTTTCAATTTTGTAAACACCATTTTAAGGTCTCATTTACCTTGTAAATTAATGTATTAGACAAAGTAAACGATTTATGAATTATAAATTTTTCACGTTTCACGACTTATAAAATGTATCTTCTTCATGTTTCACTATGTGTACTACACATGGTGGATAATATGAACTTAATGTAATTTTTCGTGTAACAATGTTTAAAAGATGATGATCAATGTGCTTATAGACAATAATCTATAGTATAATGTCATCAGATTACAAATATGCACACCTAAATATATACTTTACGCAATGTTGAAAATCCACAACCAACCCAATAATTGATTATATTTAGCATCAATTCTTCTTGAATGGTGATTATAAACATGGCATTTATACACCTTTAAATAGTTAATAAAATCCATCTAACGATGCTATAACCCAATTAATAAAATGGTTTTGACTAATGGATAGTTAGGATGAATGAGATGAGATATTAGAAATTATGATGAAAAATTAGGCTATAAGTGAATGTAGGCTTGACACCTAAGCATCAACACTTTGTTTTATTAGTAGAGTAACATAATATTTGTTTTGTTGAAATTGATTATGTAATAAATGTTTATGAAATAAATAAACGAAATTTTACAGTTTACAAAAAACAAAGAATTCGGTTTTATAACTTTTTAAAAAATATCTAAGTTACAGGACTCCAAATTTCTTTAGGTATAACTAATCATTGTTTCAATGGTTAAAAGTTTTTTTTAGAATGACTATAATTTTAAATTAAAGATACAAAATTAATAATCACATTAATTGAAAATTTAAATTAAATAGCATAATTAAACATTTATATATACGAAGTGAGAAGTCTCGCATAATTCAAACTGAATTCATGAGTTTTTATTGTTCAAACATGTGTTGACATCTTTAATAAAAAGTAATGTATACATTGAGCAAAATTATGTTTTAGGTTTTATATTATTGTAAATAGTCATTAATTTATGCATTATATCTTAAGATGTAACTCATGGGTCAAACCATTTTCACCAATAACTCATGGATAGCATAGATTAAGGAGAAGAGAGATTAGAAGAGTAACATAGAATTTTAATCTAGGAATTAATATGGTTAGAACACCTAGGCATCATTATTTTTGTTTATTAGTATTGTAAGATTAGGCCTACTAAGATAAATCCTTAAGTATTACGAATATATAAACCGTGCATGCATATCGACAATTAACAACCACCAAACCCTAGTCATGTTTTCCCGACGGTAGAAGCTGACGTCTTATCTGAAAATATCATCATGGAGGTTATATCAAGACTTCCCGTCAAAACAATCATCAACTGCAAGTGCGTGTGCAAAACGTGATCCTTACTTTATTTTGGTGAAGCTCTCATTCGTTTCCCCATAATTCAAGTGGGTTCGGTCAATGGTGTTATCTGCGTGCGACGTCTATTCTTACGTATTTAATCCTGTTGTTGAAGAATGTTTGATGGTTCCCGATGAACCACCAAGGTTGAGGAATATTGAGTCGTTAAGTTATGGTTTCGGAGTTTCAATGGCAGGAGAATACCAAGTGATACAAATTTATAATAAATCTATATGTGGTTAATTTACGAAGTTGCAATCGAGGCTTACACCCTTGGCACCGGTCAATGGATAGTTTTGGCTTGGGACAAACCCCGTGATTAATAGTCATTTCTACTGGGTTGTTAATCATGGTCAAATCTATGATAGATATTGATTTGAATATGGAGAGTTGGAGACATTTGAGTTACTTCCATCCCCTAGCTCCGGGGCCGGGGGATAACTAAGACTCTATGCACATGTTGGGAGTCTTGAAAGGTAGTTTAAGTCAGATTTCTTCGTGTTCGTTAGGATTAGAGCTTTGGGTGATGTCGTGGTATAAAGAGTAACTATCCAAGGAAATATAACCCCTATGTTTAAATTATAAGAGTGGGAACCCTTGTGTCTCATTGATGGTTCGGAATGCACTAGTATTTTGATCATCCGTAATAAGCATAGTGTGGAAAAACCGATGGCGTGTTATTGTCTCAACACGAATAAGATTCTACTTCTAGATTTGCCACCCATCTACCCTATGAGTCCGATAATGGCTTATCGTCCTAGCCTTCTTAAACTCCAAAACTTTGGATCATTCATTCATTGTTCAAAGCGAGTGACAACCCCTTCCGGAATATGAGGTCATGCGGTGATATTATGGGATTAGTGGGTATTGGATAGTTTAGCAGAGCACCCTTATCCCCCTTTATATTGTTTTACAAAGTGAGAGTAGAATTAGGGAAGATCATTTAGATTGGAGGTTGAAGATAAATACCATGAATGAATATATTATTATTATTATTATTGTTGTTGTCTTTCTTTGGAAGGAATTTTGATATAGATCTTAACCTGATCGTTTTTTTAATGTAATTATTAGTTTGAAGTTGGACGAGAGGATACTTAATGTGGCCGAGAAGCCCTTGGTAGCGAAAAAAATTGCAGATATATTATCAAACAATAAGTCAAAGAGAGGAAGATTCAAAATCGTCGGCGATGGTTAAGGAGGGAGGGAGGGAGGGAGGGAGAGAGAGAGAGAGAGAGAGAGAGAGAGAGGGTCTTTGGTGTAATCTTATGTTTACAAAAGTACCGAATTTGCAAAGAGATGCGGTGGTTAAGGAGAGAGCGTGAGGGGGTCTTTGGTGTAATCTTATGTTTACAAAAGTACAAAAGTTGCAAAGAGAGGCACATGTAAAGTATTATGGAAACGTGGAGCAAGTTGAACTCGTCATAAAATGTACAACAGCAGGTACTACAAACTCAAGCATAGAAATAAAGAAACAGTAGAATTGTGTGTAATCTGAAACTTGTAAAATAATATATATAATAATTGTAGGAGGGTTGCGGTTATCCAGTGGAGACTCAAGTTTTAATCTCACTTGTGTCACATTTTGGAGGATATTGGCAATGAAGGTTTTGAGCTAGACATTGTGTAAAGTTTGTCAGTTCAAACCCTGTCTGAGCCCACCCGAGTTTTCATCTCACCTATGTGTTACGCCGGATAGTTCTGCTCTTGTGGTGGCACAACGATTGTCAAGTGGCAGTCGGTGGTATGGTTTCCCCGGGAAACGCCCAAGCCAACTCTGAAACCAGTACGGGCCCGGTAAAGATAACATAATATGTCAATAGTGGGGCACCGGGTCATTATATCAAGCTCAACTCTTTTATAAACCAAGTTAGTTTGACTCAACTATTTTATAAAAGAACTGATTTTAAACCATTTTTTTTGTTTTATATGTAAAAGAATAAAAGTATATAAAAGTTGGTCAATTATGATTTGGGAAAATTAAAAGAACGTACGGAATGCCGGAAATAAGAACAAAAGCAGCGGCCGTACAATACGAAACCGATACGTGACGCCAAAGGAAACATTCTGTCTAAAACACGATCTGCAGTTACCGTCTACTCGTATTCAGCCTGATCGCCGCTGGTTTAATTTTATCATTTTATGTTAGGCTGTATTGTACGGCCTAACATAAAATGATAAGACTGATTCATGAGTTATTCAAAGAAAACCGATAACCAATTTTCGGCTAATTTTGGATATTTATTTGGTTTCGATTAACAGTTCGGTTATTGCTCACTCTTAATATTTTCTGCTAATTATGTTAGACCATGCGTATTTTTTTTGTTACTGTAGAGGTGTTAATCATGTATATTTTCTGTTGTATGAGTTGTTGAAACATTATGTGAAGCAAATTCAACTTACTTTATTAATATTGTTCTGGTTAACACTGTAGGTAACACTAGGATTGTAAATCAGAAAGAGCTTGAATTCTTTCGTGAAGAATTGCAAAATCGGCTATCGAGCAATTATAAGGAGAGAAAGCTGCCTATTCCCCTTTTGAATGATCATCAGAAAGTAAGATAGATATTTGCTGTTTAGGATGTGATCGTGTAATTTTGATGTTTTTTTTATGTAACTTGAAGCAAGCAAGAGTTCATCTTCTTGATACTGAGCCATTTTCTGACGCATTTAGGCCAAAAGGGAAGAGGAAACGTCCAAAACTAATGGTGTCTGATTACGAATCATTAGTCAAGAGGGCTGATGGCTCTCAAGGTAATTTAGTTTTATCTAGTTTTGAGAATTCAATTGTAGTTTTTTTTGTAACTTTCTCTAGTGAATTGCTAATTGATTAAATCATGCTAACTTTGTAGATGCATTTGAAGAGAAATGTGGTGGTGTTGATCCAACGGATGCAAATGTCGATGGATTTAGGGATCTTGTTCGCCACACAATGTTTGAAAAGGGTCAAAGTAAACGTATATGAGGTGAGCTTTACAAACAAAGTCATCGACTCTTCAGATGTTGTTATCCAGGTTAGTGGTGTGCTAACTCATAATATATATGTTATAGTCAAATGTTTATGAAATTATCTTTGATTCTCTTCTCTTTATGCATAATGTTTTTGAGGGAATGAATTGATTAAATGGTACACATGTTTCTGATTACAGGTGTTGGATGCTATGTTATCATCTCGAGAAGCATTTAAAAGAGCATTGCAAACACAAACACATTATTTTACTGTTAAACAAGTTAACAAGGTAACTGTGATCTATTTCTGTAACTAAGGTCTGTTAAACAAGGTAACCATGATCATTCGCATTTGTGCAGTGTTATTTGACCCCACAAAAGGATGGCTTAGGGTACTGTCTAAAGAATACCCTACTCTCACGTTTCATGCCAGCATTGCTAAGCCTTATGGCAAGGTATGCTAATTGTTATTAGTTATATATGTATATGCATGATTTCTGCAATTTTAATTTCTGTTTGATGATCCTTTGTTAAATTGCTTATTCTATAGGTGGTGAGACAATTTTCATGCTTAAATAGTGACAAGCAAGCCCTATCGGTTGGATTTGTTGGGTATCCAAATGTTGGAAAGTCGTCAGTAATTAACACGCTGCGTACGAAAAATGTAAGTTCGTTATTTCTTTTTCTTTCTTTTTTTAACCATGTGGAGGCCTTAAGCGAACTTGATTATATTTTAACCATGTGGAGGCCTTAACCGAACTTGATTATATTTTTTGTTTTCGTTTATGAAGTTCTGTAAGGTTGCTCCAATTCCTGGAGAGACGAAAGTTTGGCAATATATAGCACTTACGAAAAATATATTTTTGATCGGTTGTCCTGGTGTTGTTTATGGAAGCAATGATACTGAAATTGATATTGTTTTAAAGGGCGTTGTACGTGAATTTTAACTTTTAACATAATAACAGTTTACTTTCATTTCAAAGATTTTGTCTACGGTTAGTATATTATTTTTGCAGGTTCGAGTCACGAATTTGCATGATGCCACATAACACATAGGTGAAGTGTGGAACCGTGTCAAGAAAGAACACCTTGAAAGAGCATACAAGATAAAAGAGTGGTATGCCTTATTTTTCTGATATATTTGTCTCATAAAGAAGTATTAGTATTTTTAGAACACTGCAAATTGAATTTAAATTGTAATTGATTTTATGGACCTGAAGATACTGACGTGGCGGAAAAAAATGCAGTTGTTGATGAGAACGAAGATTTGGCAGCAATAAGAAGCATTGAAAACATTGTTTCATCACAGTAGCTAAAAGATGTTTACTGAGAATGAGCTAAAGGGGGATGCTTCAAATGAAGAGTGATCATAGGTTATTGTTTTCTTGCATAGGTTTTTTGTGGAATTAAGAGGCAGTGCTATAAGTACATCACTGAAAGGGGTATTCATTTAATGTACATGTTTTTCCTGCCACATAAGTCGTTTCACTTGTATACGGGCGTTTAAAGTCGAGTATTTCTATGCAAATGGGCGTGATGATTCATCTGTAAACGAGTGTTCGTCCTTGCATGCCCTGGTAATAATAAAGTTAGTGCCTTCTAGCCTCACCATATAGAATAAATGTATGAAAACGTAGTCTCACTACATTACCCGGTCCACTATTGTCCATATAAATTTGAAACGGCTACCTAACTTAACAGAATCAAGATACCTCAAGATTCCATGTGGAGGGGCTGCTATTCCTTTCTAGAAAAACAATCGCTCATTCGCTCTTCATTCATAGTTTATTTGAAAGTCAAGTCATGGGTATTATGAGCTTTTGTCTGCTGAATTGGTTCTGGAGTTGGTTATCTATTAAGCCATCACATGTGCTTGTTATGCTGATAGATCGACGAATGTTCTTGAATCTTAGAGAGCACATAACTTGTTAGATTAAATGTCTTCAGAGGATGCCAAAGACGAATCAGAATTTCCTTTATTCGGTCCGACTTCGCACATGTTTTCCATTAAAAATATTTTCTTTATTAATTTTAGACTTTCGGGTCTTACATCTCACATAACCCAGTCTAATCATGTCATAATCATGGCTATAGAGCATTATAATACATTTTATTTTTATTTTACCAGTTATCAGAAAAAAAAGAGTAGATCTAGGTTATGCATGTTTAAACTCCAACGCTTCAAATGGGTCAAAGTTAAAAGCTTTGCTAAAGTTTTAAAAATGAAATGTGTGAAACACAAATTTGCAAATCTAATCATCTTTTGTGGTAGAGTTTTGTTGTAGGAAGATTACCCGGGTGATAATGTTACTATGAAGTCAACTATTGGGAGTGCGTATATGCAATTTTTAAGGCACGTACATTTCATGTTAATCGAATTGTTTTAGGAGTTTCCCTTCTCTGTATGCTTCAAAGATTGAATGTTAATTTGGGTAATAATTTTTTTGTTGTATATACTGTAAACTAATGTCAAAAGACACCTTAACCGCGCAGCCCGACTTTTGACAGCCTAGCACGATTTTTGACCCACTTTTGACCGAGTTTTAACAGACTTTTTGAGAATCCTAGCCCGAGTTGCCGAGCCTGAGTTTTGACTGACTTTGACCGCCGCCGACTAATCCGGGATGACTTGAAGAAAGTCTCCAAGGTAGGGGTCGGCCTTGAAATACAACACTGCATATCGGCAATCACCGCTTGAAGCTGCAACGAAACAAAGAAAAAGTAAATGAATGAAGAATCCGTTACTGAGCGGAGTAATGAAGAGATGCTAACTCTAACTATTTGACTGCGCAAAAAGTAATCACCCTATAAACTTAAAAGACAGATTGAAGTCTGTCCAAGTCCAACAACCATTACAGGAGAGATGCCAAGACGTGTAACTCGTCAAAACGAGTTGTAACACGCCATATTAATATCAAAGTTTTGGGGAAAAAGTACAATCAGAAGATTGTATGTAATTATAATAAATCGAGGTTATTTAACCCATTTTCTTTGGAAATAAAACCCAAATCAACCAAACATAGAACAGATTCACTCCTGACCAACATATAAAAAAACTCACAAAACCAACACTAATGCCAATTCATTACTACATTTGAGCAAAAGATTCGTACCGGGTCGTGATTTACAAGTGACTCAGAGACAAAGGGTCCGAAAGATGCGGCATATGGAGTTGGAAGCTCATAACAAACAAGTCCATCCTGAACAATATGTAAAAAAAATATCAAAAAACCTTGAGTATTGCCATTTTATTTGAACAAAAGAATCGTACCTTGTCGAACTTTTGATGCGGGTCACAAAAATTTGGTGCAAAGGGTGTGCTAAATGGGGGCCATGTATATGACAGAAGCTCCCGATAAAGGGCAGCATCATTATGTGTTTGCATTCTCCACAACTTTTCACCATATTTTTCCATCAGATGAGAGTAGACATTTTCGTCAACAAGTTCGTGTTGAGGATAAAGTGAGAGGCAGATTGCCAGAAGAGTATACATCTGTTCAATTTTGGTTAGTATTTGTAGTGATTCCTGTTGAGGCTGCTTAAAAATGTAGGCAAGAATTTTGTTGAATCCGCGTATGGCGTCTACATACCTGCCAATGCGACTGATAACTGATGATGCACTCTGTTTGAATATAATAAAGAATAAAAATAAAAAAAAGTACCTCCCCAACATAAGATTAGCAAAGCCATAATGATAGATGGTTGTGATCTGAGTGGCAATAAGAGTGGGGTGAAATTCTTGCTGAATTATGTCAATATAACGCACGCAGTCGAGTCCATCTTGATAACTTCCCAATAAACAATGGACTCTTAATAAACCAACCAAGCTGAAGTAGCCCAAGGCAGTCAGCACATTATGCTGATCTTCTGTTGCTGTCAACAATTGAAGCAACCCATCTTTGTCCAGCTCTAATTTCTGAATAATCTTAGACTCTCTCACCAATCTGTGCAAAGTGTATAAAACAGCATGCACACTAAAAGCCTGCCAAAAAACCATTATCACAAACTATTATTATTTACTTGGAATGCAACGTACACTCCTGAGTATTAATGGCTGACTGACTGACCATGGTACGTCGTGTTAGCAGATAAACATCCATCTGGGTTTTGTTTTCCGAGGGCCGATACTGACAGAAGTGTTGGATTTAATGGTCGGTTCGGGTCAAGTCAACGCGAACGACCCGAATGTGACCCGGTATGAGTTACACCGGGGGTAACGAAATATAAACCCACTTAAATGTTAATTGGGCCCGACACAATTGATTAGCAAGATTGGTTAATGGACTAGGCTTTGGTTTAGTGATTGGGCTTAAGCCCATCGGGTTTAAATTGGTTTAAACCCTAAATGTTTACTATATGTATATATATATATAATATGATTATATTATAATATGGTGAATGAACTCAACAACAAAAAACCCTAGCCTCCATATAACCACCAACAGCCGCCGGCCGTTTTTCCGGCCACCGGAAAAACGCCGCCACCTCTCGTCGGCCACAACAACTCACCGGAACACCACCACAGCCTTCTGTTACTGTTGTTTCTGTTATTGTTGCAGTTTGCCACTGCCGAGAGCCGCTAACCCCACACCAGCCGTCGCCACCATTGTCCGGCGCCGCCCTCCGGCCACCGCCGCCTCCGGTGCCGCAATCCACCAACTGCTGGTCTTTCTCCGGCGGTTTGTTGCTGTTTTCAGCTGCTGTTCGTGGCTGTCCTCCGCTGTCCGACATCTCCTTCCGCCGCTGCCGCCGTCGCAAGCTGCTGCGCCGCCGCCAGCCGCCACCACCGTGTCACCGGAGTTCTTGTATTTTGATTGTGTCACTTCTAGCACGTTTCGTTAAGCCCTCGGTGTCTTCTCGGTTTCTATAACTGAGGTATATCGATAAACTAGATCTATGGTTGTTTGTTATTTATGTTTATCGTGCTCGTATTGTTGTAATCGGATCCAGGTTCGGGTTTCGGTTTTTGGTTCGTTTAAATCGTTCATATTCCGCTGCGTTTTTATAGTTCGTTTAAGTTTGTTTATTAATATTGATTAATAACTATTGAAACGAAATAATTACTAAAACGGGTTAAAATAGTTTATCCGTTTTCGTTCCGAACCACCGTTGAAACCCAACAGTGGTATCAGAGCCGCGGTTACAACGTACGAGTCGATACCGGTTCGTTTAAAACCGGATCTACATCTTAAACTTTAAATCGTTTAAAGTTTTGATCTAGAATTTTTTTCCGGTGATTTTAGATTTGGTCAAAGTTTTGTTTATTTTATTTGACCAAGTCAAAACGACCCGAAATTTTATTTATTTTGAATATGTAAATCCGGCCCCGACCTATGTTTGTTTGGTTGTGTTTGGTGTTTGAGCTTGTTTTGGCCATATGGTTGGTTCAAAAGTTGTAAAAAGGTTATTATTTAATTTTCGGTTTTCTTTTGGCCATAAAGATGGTTCAAATTTGTAATAGGACATATTATTGTTAGTTTATATTTTGTAATTAAGAAGACGCGAAGATAACAGAGGACGAGCTCGAGGACTTCTTGGAGTTAGTGGGAGTTCGGACAAGATGACCAGATGCACGAAGAAGTCCATCCTTGTGGTTGTGTGTGTTGTGATCCCCTTGACCCGATCGGTCTCCCTAATTGGCTCTAGCGAGACCGATCACATTTTGGCCATAAGGATTTACATATTATTTGCTATTGTGGTTGCTTGGATTGTTTATAATAGGATTATAATATCACCGACCTAATACCAAATAAATTTGAAAATAAACATTTTATTAACCAAGTAAGTTTTGCAAATTCAAAGCGTTTTGATTTCCAAAACTAATAACTTAATAGATTTCTATTAACTTAAAATTGGTTAGTCGTATCGCGACAAACTTAGTTTTTAATAGGTTATTTAAAACTAAGTGTCCTGAGAGATGAAAGGGTTCATCAATTCGTCCCGATAATAAATACAGTAAAATTTGACTTTTACTCTATTTGGTAATTTTAAAATTAATCCCAATTTAAAAACCAATAGTTTATGCCAATCCTACTACACGTCACACTTGAGGCATAATGCCAAAATTTTGAGTGTTTGGAGCTACAACATCGCACTTGTTTTCTAGCCTATCCCATCAAGGTGAAAGCGTTTCGTTGACACATCCGGCGCTTTCACAAGTCACGGTACTAGGACAACTATTACTTTACTCTCCTGTTACGTGCTAAAGCTGTCTGGAGACTTAAAGTGGGCAAAGATGAGGCTAAACGTATCTATACAGACAATCGTTTTCTCTATAGGCCTCATAACCGAGAGTTGTACTCTATTCACAATTGGCAATCGTTGTCAGTCTGCCTAACCACTTATTAATGTTGTGTGCTACTGCTTCCTTTAATAACTGGAAGCCAGATTCTCATACTTCTAATTAATTAATGTTATTGGGTCATTAATAATAGGACTACAACATCGAATATACTAAATAAATTTACTTTTGCTTAATTAATCAGATGTCGTCAAACGAAATCTCACCCTACGCCCTTAAGACTACCCTTGAGAAGGATAAACTGAACGGTACCAACTTCATCGAATGGCACCGCAACTTGAGACTTTTTCTCACCATGGCAAAGTGCCTGTATGTTCTCGATGGACCTGTTCCAACTGAGCCTGAAAACAACACAACACTGAACGAAAAGTTCTTGACAAGCATAAGGATGACTCGGCTGAGGTCTCCTGTATTATGCTAGCCACCATGACTTATGAGCTTGCTAAAGGCTTGGAAGACTTTGGTGCCTATGAGATGCTTGAACAACTCAAGGGCATGTTCCAGAAACAAGCCCGTCAAGAACGTTTCGACACCATGAAACAACTTATCAGTTGCAAGATGGCAGAAGGGTCTCCCGTCAGTGCGCATGTTCTTAAGATGAAGGGGCACATCGATCAGCTTAAGAAACTTGATTATCCCATGCCTGATGAGATGACATCTGATTTCATCCTCAACTCTCTCCCCAACTCATACGACCAGTTCGTAATGAATTTCAACATGAATGGCTGGGTGAAGACAGGGCCGGAGCTTCATAACATGTTCAAGACGGCTGAGATGAACATTCCTTCAAGGACCAATCAAGTTATGATGATTCGATCTGCTGGTGTCAAGAAGCCTAATCCCAAGAACCGGGGTTATAAGGGTAAAGGCAAGAAGAATGTTACCATTGCTGCCCCTCGTGCCACCAATGCTAACAAAGGGGTTCCAAAGATACCACCGCCGCCCCCTGAGGAGCGCCAGTGCCACAGATGCAACCAAATGGGACACTGGATGCGAAACTGTCCCAAGTACCTTGCTGAGATCAAAATGAAGAGAGCCAATGGTGAAGGCTCTTCTCGAGGTATTTCAATATACGTTATTGAACTTTTCACTATTTCTAGCAACACATTGGTATTTGATACTTGATGTGGTTTCCACATCATTAATGTCTTGCAGGAGCCTTAGAAGTGGAGGAAACTGAATAAAGGCAGCATGGAACTCATCGTTGGAGATGAGAAGAGAGTACCAGTTCTGGCAACTGGAGTATTTCATTTTACTTGTCCATCTAGCCTAGTTTTTCTTTTGAATAATTATTTGTATGCTCCTGGTTGGACCAGCAACATCGTTTCAGTTTCTTTACTGTTTGAACAAGGTTTTAAGTACGTGTTTTAATGGCATAGCTATTTCTGCTTACTTAAACGACATCTTTTATTTCGAGGCTAAGCCTTGAAATGATATGTATAAGATTAATGTTCAAACTATTAATAACGTATATATAATCTTTCAAAACGTATCAGATCTGGCATCAACGATACATTTCTGGCATTGCCGACTTGGCCACATAAGCATAGTAAGAGTTAAAGACTCCAATCCGAGGGGATTCTTGAATCCACAGGACCGGACTCTTTTGACGATTGTGAATCTTGATTAGCTGGCAAACTCGCCAAAGACTCCTTCACTCATAAAAGTGAACGAGCAAGAGATCTGTTGTGACTCATACACACTGATGTATGTGTACCTTTCAGAACCGTGTCTAGAAACCATGAAAGATACTTTGTTTTTTTATCGACGACTATAGTCGATATGCTTATGTGTATCTTATGAAACACAAGCATGAAACTTTTGAAATGTTCAAAGAGTTTCAAAACGAAGTGGAAAACCAACTTGGTAAAACCATTAAGATACTTCGATCAGATCGAGGTGGAAACTATCTCAGCTAAGAGTTTATCAATCATCTAAAAGAGTGTGGAATTGTTTCACAGCTCACTCCACCTGGCACACCCCAACATAATGGCGTGAGCGAGAGGAGGAATCAAACTTTGCTAAAAATGGTTTGATCGATGATGTGTAGAACTAACTTGCCTCACTCCCTTTGGAGTTTCACCATTATGACCGCCTCCCGCATTCGTCAAATACTACAACCAAAGCGATTATTACTTCTTTCATCCTGATACATATATGATTTCTATCAAAAGGAAAGACCATTTCCTCGAGAAAGAATTTCTCGATCGAGGAACTGGAGATTACATTGTCGATCTTGAAGATATTCAAGAACCACAAACAACCGCTGAGGAAGTTGGAGTGTCTGATCAACAAGTTGTTGTTGCTGATACATCAGACATGAACACGAGCGTTCGCAGAAGTAGTAGGACTCTCGCACCCATTCCTAGATACCTATGGCATCTGGATGGTCCAGAAGTCTTATTAGTAGCCGAGTCTGGCGACGAAGCTACTAAATACATATCTGCAATCTTGGATCCAGAATCTGAGAAACGGCGAGATGCCATGAACGCCGAGATGCAATCTATTCATGACAATCAAGTCTAGAACTTGATTGAGCTACCCCCCGAAGGTCGGGCAATAGGGAGCAAGTGAATTTTAAGCAAGTATCTCGAAGCTGGAATCTTCACTTGATGAGAAAATCAAAGAGTTTGATTTTATCAACAATGAAGATGAGCCTTGTGTTTACAGAAAGGCCAGTGGGAGCACTATATCAATCCTCATCTTGTATGTGTATGATATACTGATAATTGGAAACAACATTCCTATGCTTAAGGGAGTTAAGCACTGGTTGGAATCTTGTTTTACAATGAAAGATCTTGGAGAAGCTGCTTATATTCTGGGAATCAAGATCTACCGAGATAGATCTAAGCGGCTTCTAGGGCTAAGTCAAAGTACGTACATAAGCAAGGTCATGACACGTTTCTTAATGGACAACTCCAAGATAGGAGCTGTTCCATTTCTAAAGGAATCGTTTTAGCAAATCGCAATCTCTGGCAATGGACATTGAGACAAAGCACATGCAAGCAATTCCATATGCTTCAACGATTGGCTTTGTCATGTATGCTATATTATGCACTAGACTTGACGTCTCGTAAGCGTGTTTGGAGGAGTGGAAGAGGAGCTCATTGTAAGATGTTACACTGACGCTAACTTCCAAAATGACCGAGATGCTTCTCGCTCATAATCTGCTTGGATGAAGAAATTCATAGCCAACCTTGATCTAATTCCAAGTTTAGGAAAATGATCGACGTGATATGTGATAACACAGGTGCTATTGCTCAAGCCAAAGAGCCCAATTATCATCACATGGCCAAGCACATTTTTAGTTCCACTATGTACGAGTAATACTGGAACGAGGTGACATCATGATAAGCAAAGTAGACACAGATCAAAATCTAGCTGACCCGTTCAGTAAGCCGATGACTCAGGACAAGCATAGAGATGCTATCGGGCTTAGACTTGCTAGTGATTCATTTTGATTTAGTATTTGGATGTATGAACATTCAAACAGTTGTACTTTTTAGTTCACCTTTGATTTAATGGTTAAATGCAAACGTTGAATGATACAACCGTGTTCTTTTTAATACGTTTAATCCATGAATATTATATTCTAAACTATCCGTAGTCAGTCAGACTCGTGGGAACGATTCTGAATTAAGACTATTCTGAATTTGGACTCAAGCAGTTGACTTCCAAACTCACAGACCTCATTATGAATGACGTTGGATGTAACTCGCATCAAATCATCTTCATGGATCTTGATCATAAGATGTTTTGATAATAGTATGCTCATTTAGTATCCTTAGACCTGAGATGTATATTAGAACTTTCGTCTACCGAGGAATATTCTTTGATCATGTCAACCGCTGTAGCGTAACTGCCAGCCATAAAGGCATTGGTTGGGAATGTTCTGGAGTTCAGTGGGAGTTGTATGTAGTCAAGATGGGATTCTGTACTCTTACATTAAAATGTAACAGTTAGACATGTTGGCGCCCTCGTTGATTCAAACTGGTAAAGTGTGAGGCCTCACCCAAACTTACTGTGTGTTTGAATGGACCACTTTGAGTCTATATCGAGAACTACAATAATTGAACACTATATGAGATTGATTTGATCCATGTCTCATTGTTCAATTAATGTCTTATACAGAAAGGATAGATGACAACGATTACTATAAATTCATCATCTTGCAATAAGGTATTCCAAGATACTTTGGTTATGGATTTAAAATGTCATATTTGGTTGGGGACAGCTACGTGTAGCTAGAACGCCTCTGGCTGTTAGCGTTGTGATACTTGACCCAAATCCGTCCAAGTGGGAGACTGTTGGATTTAATGGTCGGTCCGGATCAAGTCAACGCGACCGACCCGAATGTGACCCGGTATGAGTTACACCGGGGGTAACGAAATATAAACCCACTTAAATGTTAATTGGGCCCGACACAATTGATTAGCAAGATGGTTAATGGACTAGGCTTTGGTTTAGTGATTGGGCTTAAGCCCATCGGGTTTAAATTGGTTTAAACCCTAAATGTTTACTATATGTATATATATAATATGATTATATTATAATATGGTGAATGAACTCAACAACAAAAAACCCTAGCCTCCATATAACCACCAAAAGCCGCCGGCCGTTTTTCCGGCCACCGGAAAAACGCCGCCACCTCTCGTCGGCCACAACAACTCACCGGAACACCACCACAGCCTTCTGTTACTGTTGTTTCTGTTATTGTTGCAGTTTGCCACTGCCGAGAGCCGCTAACCCCACACCAGCCGTCGCCACCATTGTCCGGCGCCGCCCTCAAGCCGCCGCCGCCTCCGGTGCCGCAATCCACCAACTGCCGGTCTTTCTCCAGCCGTTTGTTGTTGTTTTCAGCTGCTGTCCGCAGCTCCTGCTGCTGTTCGTGGCTGTCCTCCGCTGTCCAACATCTCCTGCCGTCGCTGCCACCGTCGTAAGCTGCTGCGCCGCCGCCAGCCACCACCACCACCGTGTCACCGGAGTTCTTGTATTTTGATTGTGTCACTTCTAGCACGTTTCGTTAAGCCCTCGGTGTCTTCCCGGTTTCTATAACCGAGGTATATCGATAAACTAGATCTATGGTTGTTTGTTATTTATGTTTATCGTGCTCGTATTGTTGTAATCGGATCCAGGTTCAGGTTTTGGTTTTTGGTTCGTTTAAATCGTTCATATTCCGCTGCGTTTTTATAGTTCGTTTAAGTTTGTTTATTAATATTGATTAATAACTATTGAAACGAAATAATTACTAAAACGGGTTAAAATTGTTTATCCGTTTTCGTTCCGAACCACCGTTGAAACCCAACAAGAAGGACTGAAACTGGTTCACATACCCATCCATCATGTCCCACAACCACTGGTAAGGAAAATTCAATGTTTCCGTGGCACCAAGTAACATAAACTGTAAAAAACAAAATCCCTCCTTCCATATTAACAACATATATAATTTGCAGATAGAGTCCATACAGATGCAACAACAACAACAACAATATATATAATTAGCAGATAGAATCTATACAGATGCTGCAACAACAACAACAACAGCAACAACAACAACAACAACTAAGCAGCTCAATTTTTGTTTGACATAAAAAGTAAGTAATTACCAACAAACAAACAAACATCTAATAATAATAATTAGGAAGAGATCGAAAAGAGATTCCCTGAAAGAAAGATACGGGTGTAGTTAAAGCAAGAATATATTCTCTGCTGAGCAGTTGGGGATGATGATCCTCCAGCGAAGAGTTGGCGAAACCAAATCTCTTCGTACAGCGAGAATAAGACATAATCGTTCACGTACTCCGAAACCTCATCAACACGAGGCAACATCATTCTGTTCGCCTCCTTATACCACTTACAGATCTCATACGCCTTCTTTCCTTCAATGATACTGCGGTAAAGGTTCACCACCACCGCGTTCGGGTCGGTAGATGTCATCGATTGGCAGGCAGACACACAGATTAGGGTTTCTTCAACGTAAGAGAAATTATAAAGTGGATGAGTAAAGTTTTTCTTTTCTTTTTTTTTCTATTAAGTTGAAAGGGTTCCTTTGAAAATAAATTGCTTCATTTGGCGGCTGTTACTTGATTGCATCTCGACTAAACGGGCGTTGTCAGCTGAATTGGTTCTGGATTACAGTGGGTGTACTGGACTGGAGTCAGTTCATCTATTAAGCCATCGTATGTGCTTGCAGGGGCGTAGGTAGCTTTAGGGGAACGGGTTCGGCCGAACCCGTATAAAGTTTTGTTTTAGTGTTATATATTAGTGTATTTTAACATCGAACCCGTAGAAATTTCAACATCGAACCCGTAGAAAAACCCAAATCTAAGTGATAAACAATCTGTCGTCTATCCCTCGAAATTTTCTGAACCCGTAAGAAAAATTTCTAGCTACACCATTGTGTGCTTGTTATGCAGATAGATCGATGAATGTACTGGATTATACAATGGGTGAATTGGATCGGAGACAGTTTTAGTTGTTGTCTATTTTATAGTGGAGCGATCAATTCATCGACTAATCAATGTAAGTCCGCTTATCAATCATCATGTTTTCTTTCTCCTCAAATGAAATCATCTTCATCTTCGTGACCTTATATATTCTTCTGCATACCAGTGGTTTAAGAAAGTGAACCGCAAACCATTGTTCACTACTGTTGAGAAAATGAAAGAAGGTATCTCGTATATAAAACATGTTAACAATAATTAGTAGGATGATCATTGATGGTTGATTGTTTGCAGAGTTGATGCTTCTTGGCTTCATATCACTCCTTCTTACCGCCACTTCTAATGGTATATCCAACATTTGCATCCTTTCAAAGTTCTATAATGGCGGTTTTTCATCCATGCAGCAAGCCTGATAAGAATCAACATATTAATGATAGTAATCGTAGACTTATAAACGAATTTGATAAAAAAAAATCTGCAAAAAAGCGCGCCAGTTATTTGTATAATCACTACGGTTTTTCAAGCTTCCACCTTATAATTTTATGTTCTGAACTTTAAATATGCATAACTATGAGCCATTTATATAGTACGAAGGACTCGAGCAACTGCATTGTTTTTTTTTTTTTATCGCAGTCACACATATAAGGTATAGTTTGTAGGTCACGTGACCGGACAAACAACACAACAAACTAAGTACTAGTCGTCTTGGATCAATCTCTCAACTAGTTGGCCGAAACAACTAGCTAGGACCGAGATCTCGGATCTTGTGGTGTGGTATATAGGGCCAAAACTTAGATGGGGTGAGAGAGAGTTTTTGTGTTTGAACAGTAATATGGAAAAAGGTTCATTGGTGTATGCTATACACACACTTTATATAGTGTGTGTATTATCATACATTCTTCCATTAATAAAGGCCCAATGGGCTCCAATTACACAAGGCCTCGGGCCCAATACATATAAATGTAAACAAACTAGAATTGTAAACTAACACGATACAAATACGAAAAACTAATAACAAAAAGGGTCTTACAATCTCCTCTAGTCTTTGGTATTTGCTTTATTTTCTTCTCACCACTCGCATTCGGACTCATAGTCGAAAACACCGTCTGGATCATCTTCAAAAGGTTGCTTTACATATATCTCCTCTTTGACTTTCCCATACAAGAAGTCCGTCTTCACGTCCATTTGATAGACCTTGAAATTCATGTACAAGGCATAGGCTAGAAAAAGACGAATTGCCTCCAACCTAGCCACCGGTGCATAAGTTTCATCGTAATCAAGGCCTTCACGCTGAGAGAAACCTTGTACCACCAATCTTGCCTTATTTCTTGTAATAACCCCTTTATCATCCTTCTTGTTTCTAAACACCCACTTGGTTCCAATCGGTTTCTTGCTCGGCAACATCTTAACCAATCTCCAAACTTGAAGTTTCTTGAATTGTAACAGTTCTTCCTACATCGCTTCAACCCACGAGTTTTCCTTTAGGGCCATCTTGTAGTCCTTTGGTTCTACCTGTGAAATAAAACAAGAAAATAGACATATGTTAATTGTACTGGTTTTACTTCTCATTTGGATGTTGGCAGATGGCGAACCGATGATGTTCTCTGATGGATGACGTCGATGAATGAGCGACTGAGGAATGCCTTCAACAATGGTTACTGGTTCGGCTTGAAGATTTACAGTGAGACAATCAATGGGATGGAAGATACGAGGAGAACCTTTAAGAACATCAGCAGTTGATAGAATAGAGTCATGTTCATCAACTCTATTCTCTTGATTGATCGGTTCTTCCCAAAGATCCTCACCATAAGGAACAAAAATGGTATTGATTGGAGTCGAAGCAGTATTATCAGAATCACTAGTAGCAGGTTCTTCAACATGAGTAGCTATTTGAACGGTTTCATTTGCAGAGGGAGGTGTGGCAACAGATTCCACCACACTAGGAGCTACTTGAAGATCAGCAATTGGTTCAGTCTGATACGGTTCTACGTTGTCAGCAGACTGGAAGGAATCATCTTAATCTGAATCAGATCCATATTCAACTTCCACCATCTCAGTTGAAACAACATCTTGAGGTGCAGCTTGAGGAGCGGCTGGAGGAGCGGCTGGAGGAGCAGGATTGATTACAACTTAATTATTGACTTGAGGAGGTGGTGGAATAACGGGTGGAGCAGGCATTGTAGGCATAACAGACAGATCCACTTCAGACAAACTTTTAATCAGTGTGTGCATTAACAAAGGTTCTTGTGATGAAAATAGAACTTGAGTACTAGCAGGTTGTGGAATAGACATGCCTCGAAACTGATTGATCAAACTATCATAGTCAAACAGCCTAGTCCCGTGCGAGCGTCAGTAGGATTTAGCTCTTGCCAGTCAACGTTGTAGGATTCCAAATCAACTTGGTTTTCTTGTTGTAGACTCGATGAGCAGTTTTATTGGATGCATACCCAACGAAATAACACTCATCAGCCTTTTCAGCAGATTTAGGATCATGCTGAGCACCAATATGGAGTAAGGTGCAAGGACATCCAAAGGTTTTGAAATAGTTGACTAGCGGCTTCGTTTTGTAGTAGACTTCATATGGATTCTTCTTCAGGCGCTTGTTGATCAGCACACGGTTTTGAATGAAGCAGGCCGCATTGATGGCTTCACCCCAAAAGAACAGAGGTAGTTTGGAATCTGATAACATTGTTCTCGCAGCTTCAATCAGTGTTCTGTTTCATTTTTCAGCAACTCCATTATGTTGAGGAGTATAAGGGGAACTGAAATGACGTTCTATTCCATTTGAACTGCAAAATTCATCTACAGATCGATTGCAGAACCTCAGTTCCGTTGTCGCTTCGAATACACTTGACCTTTTTGTCTGTCTGTCTCTCCACAAGAGTGATAAACTTGATCAAAACTGTGCGGTTTCATCCTTATGCCCTAAAAGGAATGTCCACCTGAAACGGGAAAAGTCATCAGTAATCACAAGACAATGGGCTTTTCGGCCGATTGCCATAGGAGTAATAGGACCAAAAAAATCCATGTGTCACAGCAGAAGAATGGAATCTATGGAATTGACCGTATCTGGTTTGTGAGGGAGCTTATGTTGCTTGCATTTAGAGCATGAAAGAAATTTTTCAATGCAAGAGCAAGATTTAACAGGCAATCCCCTCACATGTTCCCCTTTAACCAATTTATTTAGATTCTTAAAATTAACATGACCGAGACGTCGATGCCATAGAGATAGTCGTTCCTCGAGGCCTTAGATAAAAAACATGTAGCGATCTTACGTGAATAAGAACTATTCATGTCTATTATGTAAGCATCATTATGCCTCGAAGTACGCATCCAAATCCATTCTTCTGGGACTTTAAAACCTGGTTTGAGAATCAAGCATTCATTCTCAGTGAACAGTGTGGAGTACTGTTTGTTGCAGATTTGAGAGATGTTGAGCAGATTGTGGTTCAGTTGTTCCACCAAGTTGACGTCATCAAAAGTCAGGATTCCATTCGACACTCTACATTGTTTAGTAATATTCCCACCCATATATATCTCCAGCAAAAGAAACGTATCCGCCATCAAACGGTTTAATGTCAAACAACAAGGATTCATCTCTTGTCATGTGTCGGGTACAACCACTATCCAAATACCATATACTATTACAGAACGCCTTGGCTGACCCTACACGCATTCATAGTTTAGTTAGATAAGGGTTCCCGAGACTTAGTTGTCTCGGGAGTGTGACATTTGTCAATTTTTATTTGTATTCGTATTTGTATTTGTATTCGTTAAACCGACCCGTTGTGTCGTTTCAATAAATTCGTGTTTGTCGTTTATCATTTAATATTATTTCGGACGATTTATAAGTATTACCCGTTCATTGTCTATTCGTTTAAGTCAATTAACGATCTCCGAGCTATTAAAAGTTTATAAAATAATCAAGGTTTAAAACTATTCGAGCATAAAACGTAAACAATCCCAAGATAATAAGATATACCATGTTTCGTTTAAGTTACATATGGTTATAAAGTTGAAGGGTTAAAGATTAATAAAGTAAAAACAGTTTATATATATAGGAAGTTCAAGGGCTTAATATGTAAATTATTTAAAACATAATAAAATATTCATAAACAACCCCACCCAGCCTGTCTTCCCCCCCTGACCCACGTTTTTCCGGCAACACAGGTCCGGCCGGCGACGACGGACTTCCGGCGATCTTTAAACACTCCAAAACGCCATTTTAATCAACTTTTAATGTTATAAACTCGTTTCTCCATCATATTAATACTTAATCAAGACCCAATAACGCGTATTAACACCCCAACGTTCGGATCTTAAACCTTAAACCGTCGGATTATAATTACAATATCAATAATGCGAGTTAATCATCCAACCGGCAAATTACAACTAAAAATAGCACCCTAGTCTCTTCCTAAACGTGCTAAAGACATAAAATCCCACAAACAAACTCGTTAGTATCTCTGAATTGTTCGTCCAAGTTTATTCCGGCTAACTCATCGTTCTTTCACTTTCCGGCACCATCGAAGGTATTTAATACATGGTTTTGATTCGTTTAAACCCGACAAAAAAAACCCCTAACTCAAATTAATCAAACCTGGAACGATTATGGTGAATTGAATCTAGGGTTTTTAAGGTGAAGAAGATGAAGTTGAGTTGTTTATAATTTTTAGTTTCCATCTTTTAACAATAATAATGGTTTGCTCCAGTGGTTATGTATGTGTTGTGTGGTCATGGAGACCCGAGTTCGAACCCGGGTCACAGTAAAGCCATTTTATATTTTTTTGAAAACCATATTTACTAGTTATAATGAATTGTATATATATTTATAAATTATACAAAATAAACAAAATTAGTTTTATAATTAAGTAAAAGTTGTTTTAACTTCCGTTAGCAGTTTCGCTCAAGTATCAACTTTTACAAACCCAAACCGCTCGTTTAAAACTCGTTGAATAATTATATAAATAATATATATAATAAATCCTAAACCGAAAAATGCTTATACTAATAAAACAATACCGGCAACGCTAAATTTCCGTAAATATTATTATAATCAATATTCACCTTTTAGGTAATATTATAACTTATTAGCATCCGTTAGACTGAAGTATCAAAAATACTTTAAAATGAGTAAAAGTATATATAAATAATAACGCATGTACCTTCAAACCAACCCTTTATTTTTCATAAAATTTGTTAGTAATTATTGTGTTTTCTTATTATTTCTAGCTCATGAGATTCGATCGTTTGGTTTCATATGACGCGCTTTCGTTTCATTTTCAAGTTTGTCAACCCAATTCAAAGGTGAGTTTCTCACACCCCATTTTTACCCTTTTTGCTCTTTTGGGGGTAGCATATATATATCCTATCAACAATTAAATTTCGTTTAATTATTATTACAAACTACAATTCGTTACATGGACTTGTGTGCTTATTTGCTTACTTGCTCAAAGACTATTTGCTCATGGTTTTCTCAATAAGTATGATCATACGCCCCCCCCCCCCCCTATGCACTCAGGACCTCGATGTTATGAGTGGAATGGGGACCCCCGATCCGAGTACATTTGGTTGTTACCGAATGGAAAAGACATTGCTTGCGCTGTTATTACACCAAGTTTCATGGAATTGTATGGTTTTATGTACTTGTATCAAACTTGTGTGAACTCACCAACTATTCAATTAGTTGACTTTATTTTATATATATGCTACATGTACTTACATTAGAGGATGAAATGGCGAAAGACACTAGAAGTTAGGTTATTTAAAGAATAAACAAGAAGATGTGTTTTATTGTTTTTCCTTTATATTTGTCTTATTGAACAACTTGTGTACTTGGGATTTGAATGAATTAATGATACTATTGTCACTTAATAGTGTCACATGTGCTTTGGGTAATCTGTACGTCACACCCGGGCGTATTCCGCTAAAGTCGGGGTGTTACATATTGGTATCAGAGCCGTGACTATAAGATAGGACATTAGACGTAGTGTTCTAGTTAGTTATAGTTTATTTGCTTAATTATTTAGGTTGCATGATTAGAAAATTATGTGGGCCTTATGTGATTGTTCAATGCACTTACTTAATATTTTATTGTCAATTCATTTACGCCTCATGTACACAAAGCACACACAAGTTCATGGCTTATGCCTAAAAGATAAGATTTTTCAAACATTTTCAATGATCGATTTTTATTGTAGTGTTCCGATATTTCTTCTTCTTAAAGATGGTTCGTTATGGCGGGTATGTAGTAACTGGAAGGGGGACATGCTTGTTTTCCGAAACTCTTGACACCAAGGTTATTGAAACCTAAGAATAAGCAATGCGCATAAATCCCAATCAGACGCGGGACCCGGTTGCTTACCTGGAGAGTTAGGAAAGGGCATGAATCCTGTTAGGCCAAAGCATACCACTTTCAACGCCATATTAATCACAACTTTAAGTTTTCACCGCAATCGTGTTATCTTTGTGAAAAGAATATGGTTGCACTCCTCTATGTTTTACAATGTGTTTTAACTGGAAGTCTGTACACGTATACCCAGCTTTCGGTTCGATTTGATTTCGAGTTTCTTTGAATTTTGGAAAATAAGAGTCCATTGTGGTTCATGAAAACTCTAAAGTTCCACACAAGATTTATCACCATTGTTATGATTTTCATTTATTTATTTATTTATGTTTATTTATTTATTCTTTTTTTTAAAGCAAACTTTAACAAGGATTTTTATACCACACCCTATTCCGAGTCTCACGAATTTCGTTACTATTGTTCGCATAATGTCTATCCGTTTCAACAAGCGCTGTTCTTCCAAAATCTCTAGCCGCAAGTTAACTGCTCAAATCACCAAACAACTAGCCGCGGTCATTCCCGATATGATGACCCAAATTCACCAGAACATTTCTGCTAGTATCGCCTCTGCTTCAAGCGAGCCTTAACCATCTCACTGTTCGTATAAGACTTTCACCAACACAAAACCCCCAGAGTTTTACGAGACTGAAGGTGCCACTGCCCTACTTCAGTGGTACGAACAAATGGAAAGCAAGTTCCTCCACATTGAGTGTCCCGATGATAAGCGAACCCGTATTGCTACAAGTGTCTTTGAAAAATGGGCACTTATCTGGTGGGTGAAGGAAAAGAAAACCCGTGGTGCCGAAGCTGCCATGGCTATGCCATGGGACGAATTGAAAGAACTGATGACCAAGCAGTTCTTGCCTCCAAGTGAGCTTATGAATTTGGAAGCTGAGTTTTGGAACCTCAAACAAGAGAGTGGTGAGCACGCAACTTACACTTCTCGTTTCAATGAACTCAGTGTGCTGGTACCTCACCTTGTTACCCCAACCTCGTGTGTTATCGATAAGTCCATTCGGGGACTATTGAGACAAATTCAAGATAGTGTTTTGAGTAGTTCTCCCAAAGAACTTGGTGTCGCAATCAACCTTGCTTCAACTTTAACTGATAATCATGTTAAAGTCAGGACTTTGACATTGAAAGGATCGAAGAAACCTGCTGATAAACCCACTATTGAGTCCAAAGAATCGAAACCCGAGTCGTCCAAGCCTACTTTCTCCTCACACCACCATAGCAAGAAGCGCAATAACTATTCGCTAACTCAACAAACCGCACCTCAACCTCAAACTAACCTTGCATCACCACCCAAGAAACTCTACAACGGACCCCATCTGTATTGCAACTTTTGTCGGAGTCATCACCCTGCCAATGCCGCTTTCCGCCAATGCACTCGTTGCAACCGTTTTGGGCATCTTAGCATCGCTTTTCGTGAGAATGCTATTGTACCTACTGCTCCTCAACGGTTTGCTCAACCTAACCCTCGCCCTGCACCGTATGCTCAACCTATTAACCAATTGCGAGCTTGCTATAATTGTGGTGACCCTAACCACTTTCGCAATGCGTGTCCACGACTCGCACATGTGAATGCACTTCAGCTTGCTCCAGCTCCGCTGTACCAGGTTCAGACATATCAAAACCAGCAATCATATCAGCCACAGGTTCCACCATTGTTGGCTAACCAAACTCAAGTTCAGCCGCATCCCGCAGTTTTAGCTCCTGCACCACAAGGTGGTCAAATCGTTCAAGCTCCTCAAGAAAATCGTGGGCGTGCTTTTATGATTAACTCCAATCAAGCTCAACAAAATGGCGATCTGGTGAACGGTACGTTTCTCGTGAATGACCACTTTGCAACCATTTTATTTGATACCGGTGCCGATATGAGCTTTGTGTCTTTTGAATTTGAGCCTTTACTTGCTAAACCCTGATCTAAGCTTAAAAACTCGTATTCTGTGGATGTAGCTAATGGTAAATCTGTAAAAATTGACTCGGTTATTCGAGATTGCAAATTAACTCTAAATGGCCACAAGCTCTCAATCGATCTCATTCCTATGCAATTGGGAAGTTTTGACATCATAGTAGGCATGGACTGGTTATCTGTTCAGCGTGCTGAAATTGTTTGCTTCGAGAAGTTCATTTGTATCCCGCTTGCTGATGGTCAAATCCTTCGTGTCTCTGGTGAAAAGCCTTCTTCCTCGAGCCTAAATTTTATCACTTGTTTTCAAGCCCAAACGTACTTACGCAAGAAGTATGTTGCATTCATAGCCCATGTGGTGGAAAGAAGGAACGAAAAATTGAGGACATTCCTGTTGTTCGCGAGTATCCTGAGGTGTTTCCCGATGATATTTCTGGTCTTCCTCCTATTCGTGATATGGAATTTCGAATCGATCTCGTGCCTGGTGCAACCCCGATTGCTAGGGCTCCTTATCGTCTTGCACCCTCAGAGATGCAAGAATTGTCTAACCAGCTCCAAGAACTTTTGGATAAAGGGTTCATTCGCCCTAGTTCATCTCCTTGGGGCGCACCCGTGCTTTTCGTCAAGAAGAAAGATGGATCCTTCCGTATGTGCATTGATTACCATGAGCTCAACAAACTCACAATCAAGAATCATTATTCTTTGCCTCATATTAACGATCTTTTTTATCAACTCCAAGGAGCTTCATGCTTCTCAAAGATTGATCTTCATTCGGGTTATCATCAACTACGCGTGCATGAAGATGACATACCCAAAACTGCTTTTCGAACTCGTGATGGGCATTACGAATTTATGGTTATGCCTTTTGGGCTAACCAATGCACCCGCGGTGTTTATGGATCTCATGAACCGCGTATGCAAACCATACTTAGATAAATTCGTAATTGTTTTTGTTGACGACATTCTTATCTATTCAAAGTCCAAAGCCGAGCACGAGAAACATCTTCATTCCGTCCTTGATCTCTTAAGGAAGGAACAACTTTATGCTACGTTTTCAAAGTGTGATTTCTGGTTGAAAGAAATTCCGTTCTTAGGGCATATAGTAAACGAAAAGGGTATCCACGTTGACCCAGCCAAAATCAAAGCCGTTAAGAATTAGAAAACTCCAACCACCCCTACCGAAGTTCGTTCGTTTCTTGGCCTTGCGGGTTATTATCTTCGCTTCATTATTAATTTTTCCAAGATCGCTTTTCCCCTAACCTCTCTAAATCACAAGGATAAACCTTATGTTTGGGGGCCAAAGCAAGATGAAGCCTTTCATACTCTTAAGCGCATGCTTTGCGATGCACCGATCCTTGCACTCCCCGAGGGCAATGAGGATTTTGTTGTCTATTGCGATGCTTCCAATCAAGGTATCGGTTGTGTCCTTATGTAACGAGGTAAAGTTATCGCTTACGCTTCACGACAACTTAAGGTTAATGAAAGGAATTATACAACGCACGATATCGAACTCGGTGCTGTTGTATTCGCGTTGAAAATTTGGAGACATTATCTCTATAGAACCAAGTGTGTGGTATTCACCGACCACAAGAGTCTTCAACATATTTTCGACCAAAAAGATGTAAACATGCGGTAACGACGATGGGCCGAACTACTTAGCGACTACGACTGCGAAATTCGTTATCATCCTAGTAAAGCGAATGTCGTAGCCGACGCCCTTAGTCGAAAGACCCCATGTGAAATCAATTCTTCTTCATTGTGTGACCGTTCAAACCGATCTCCAACTTCGTATCTTCGAAGCCCCACATGTCTCTGTCACTGAGGGTAACATGTACGATGAAATGTCCTGTGGTGTAGAGAATCAACTTGAAACTAAGCGCAATGGTTTGTTGTATTACCTCAATCGTTTGTGGGTTCCTAATCATGACGATCTTTGCATATTTATCATGGACGAAGCTCATAAGTCTCGATATTCCGTTCATCCCGGTGCGGATAAGATGTATTTCGATCTACGGACCACATTTTGGTAGCCCGGTATGAAGAAATATATCGCGTTATATGTTGGAAAATGCCTTACTTGCGCTAAAGTTAAGGCCAGGCACCAACGACTTTCCGGTCTGCTCATTCAACCACACAACCCTGTTTGGAAATGGGAGGATATATCTATGGATTTTGTGTTCAAACTCCCGACTACTCGAAACCGTCACGACGGTATTTGGGTTATAGTTGACCGTTTGACTAAGTTCGCTCATTTCATCTCGATCAACGAAAAGTTTTTGGTTGATCAACTCGCTCATATCTATGTTCAGCGTATCGTTTGTCGTCATGGTATACCTTTGCTTATCATTTCCGATCGTGATAGTCGTTTTACTTCTCACTTCTGGTCATCACTTCAAAAAGCGTTGGGAACTCGATTGGATCTTAGCACCGCCTATCATCCTCAGACTGATGGGCAATCCGAGCGCACGATTCAAACGCTCGAAGACATGCTTAGGTCATGCGTCATGGATTTCGGTGGAAACTCGGATTCTCATCTTCACTTGATTGAGTTCTCGTATAATAATAGTTATCATTCGAGTATCCGTATGGCTCCGTTCCAAGCACTCTATGGTCGTAAATGTCGATCACCTATTTGTTGGAATGAAATTGGTGAAACCCAAATCACCGGTCCGGAACTTGTTCAAGAGACTACTGATCTTATTGCTCAAATCCAACAAAACCTCTTAACTGCTCGTAGTCTTCAAAAGAGTTACGCCGATAACCGACGACGACCTCTCGAGTTTAATGTTGGTGACTATGTCCTTCTCAAGGTATCTCATTGGAAAGGTGTTGTTCGTTTTGGCAAGAAAGGCAAACTATCTCCTCGTTTCGTTGGACCTTTCAAGATTCTTGCTCGTGTTGGTAGTGTTGCTTACACACTTGAACTTTCTCAAGAGCTTTCTAATGTTCATCCGACGTTCCATGTTTCAAATCTAAAGAACTGTCTTGCTGAGGGAAATCTCCACATACCACTTGACAAGGTGCGCATCGATGAAACGATGTACCTTGTCGAGAAACCGGTGGAAATCATGGACCGCAAAGACAAGGAAACTAAACGTAGCCGTATACCTTTGGTAAAGGTTCATTGGGAATCCAAGCGTAGCGCTGAATTCACTTGGGAACGGGAAGATCAAATGCGAAAAAAGTATCCTCATCTTTTTGTTACGGATTCTTCTAATTAATTTCGGGACGAAATTCTCAAAAGTAGGAATGCTGTGACATTCGTCAATTTTTATTTGTATTCGTATTTGTATTTGTATTTGTATTCGTTAAACCGACCCGTTGTGTCGTTTCAATAAATTCGTGTTTGTCGTTTATCATTTAATATTATTTCGGACGATTTATAAGTATTACCCGTTCATTGTCTATTCGTTTAAGTCAATTAACGATCTCCGAGCTATTAAAAGTTTATAAAATAATCAAGGTTTAAAACTATTCGAGCATTAAACGTAAACAATCACAAGATAATAAGATATACCATGTTTCGTTTAAGTTACATATGGTTATAAAGTTGAAGGGTTAAAGATTAATAAAGTAAAAACAGTTTATATATATAGGAAGTTCAAGGGCTCAATATGTAAATTATTTAAAACATAATAAAATATTCATAAACAACCCTACCCAGCCCGTCTTCCCCCATGACCCACGTTTTTCCGGCAACATAGGTCCGGCCGGCGACGACGGACTTCCGACGACCTTTAAAACACTCCAAAACGCCTTTTTAATCAACTTTTAATGTTATAAACTCGTTTCTCCATCATATTAATACTTAATAAAGACCCATTTACGCGTATTAACACCCCAACGTTCGGATCTTAAACCTTAAAACGTCGGATTATAATTACAATATCAATAATGCGAGTTAATCATCCAACGGGCAAATTACAACTATAAATAGCACCCTAGTCTCTTCCTAAACGTGCTAAAGACATAAAATCCCATAAACAAACTCGTTAATATCTCTGAATTGTTCGTCCAAGTTTATTCCGGCTAACTCATCGTTCTTTCACTTTCCGGCACCATCGAAGGTATTTAATACATGGTTTTGATTCGTTTAAACCCGACAAACAAAACCCCTAACTCAAATTAATCAAACCTGGAACGATTATGGTGAATTGAATCTAGGGTTTTTAAGGTGAAGAAGATGAAGTTGAGTTGTTGTTTATAAACTTTAGTTTCCATCTTTTAACAATAATAATGGTTTGCTCCCGTGGTTATATATGTGTTGTGTGGTCATGGAGACCCGAGTTCGAACCCGGGTCACATCAAAGCCATTTTATATTTTTTTTGAAAACAATATTTACTAGTTATAATGAATTGTATATATATTTATAAGTTATACAAAATAAACAAAATTAGTTTTATAATTAAATAAAAGTTGTTTTAACTTCCGTAAGCAGTTTCGCTCAAGTATCAACTTTTACAAACCCAAACCGCTCGTTTAAAACTCGTTGAATAATTATATAAATAATATATATAATAAATCCTAAATCGACAGACGCTTATACTAATAAAACAATACCGGCAACGCTAAATTTCCGTAAATATTATTATAATCAATATTCACCTTTTAGGCAATATTATAACTTATTAGAATCCGTTAGACTTAAGTATCAAAAATACTTTAACATGGGTAAAAGTATATATAAATAATAACGCATGTACCTTAAAACCAACCCTTCATTTTCCATAAAATTTGTTAGTAATTCTTGTGTTTTCTTATTATTTCTAGAAGGTGAGATTCGATCGTTTGGTTTCATATAACGCGCTTTCGTTTCGTTTTCAAGTTTGTCAACCCAATTCAAAGGTGAGTTTCTCACACCCCCTTTTTACCATTTTTACTATTTTGGGGGTAGCATATATATCCTATCAACAATGAAATTTCGTTTAATTATTATTACAAACTACAATTCGTTACTTGGACTTGTGTGCTTATTTACTTACTTTCTCAAAGACTATTTGCTCATGGTTTTCTCAATAAGTATAATCATAAGCCCCCCTATGCACTCAGGACCTCGATTTTTTGTGTGGAATAGGGACCCCCGATCCGAGTACATCTGGTTGTTACCGAATGGAAAAGACATTGCTTGCGCTATTACTACACCAAGTTTCATGGAATTGTATGGTTTTATGTACTTGTATCAAACTTGTGTGAACTCACCAACTATTCAATTAGTTAACTTTATTTTATATATATGCTACAGGTACTTACATTAGAGGATGAAATGGCGAAAGACACTAGAAGTTAGGTTATTTAAAGAATAAACAAGAAGATGTGTTTTATTGTTTTTCCTTTATATTTGTCTTACTGAACAACTTGTGTACTTAGGATTTGAATGAATTAATGATATTATTGTCACTTAATAGTGTCACATATGTTTTAGGCAATCTGTACGTCACACCCGGGCGTATTCCGCTAAAGCCGGGGTGTTACAGGGAGGGTCAACCACATGGTTGTCAAATGTCATTTTATCATTATTATTTATAAAGTTGTGGGACGTGTCAGAATCAAATGAGCAGTCTCCAGGACTCTATGCATGTGCAGGTTTCCTGTTTTTTTAAAGTTTTTCGTGACTGTCTTTTTCTTGGTTTCAAAACTAAATCCTCAGATTTTTTAATCTTTGGATTTCTTTTCTTGCTTTCTTTTTGATGAATTCTCAGACTTTTCAGTCCTTGAATTTCTTTTTGCTCTCTCCATCTTGGTTGTCCAAAAAGGAGGTTTATCATTCTTTATATTTCTGGATCTCACATCCATTTCACTGGCAAAACTGTCAGGTTGGTCATTTCTAGTCCTTCAGCTTGGTTTAGCTCTGGAACGGAATTGATTAAACCAAGTGTTTGTTTTCCTTTTCATATTATGTCAGTTCTTGCAGTGTCTTGCAAGGTAAGACTGGTTACCACACACAAAACAAATTTTTCTTCTATCTTCCCTACAGAAATATATAAGTTGTGGTGAATAAGGAGATGGTTGTACGGGAACAAACAAGCTGTTAGATCTATGACCCTGATCATCAAAACATTTGTATAGAAAGAATTAACATAATCTTGTGGATAATAACCATAGTAGCTATTATAAAATTGATTGTACAGTTGAGGTTGGTAATGTTGATTAGTGGATTGATAAAAATTGTTTCTATGAGGTGGCACATATTTGCCGGATGTACTTGCCTTTTCCTATTCAAAACAATTTTCATTCCCTTTGCCTTCGACACATTTGGATCCCTAGCTCCCGAGGCGGTTCGCTTCTTGGAGCAAGTGCAGAAGGCGGTCCACAGTGACTCGCAGAGCCCGAGGAACCAATGATTTATATTTAGTAGGATAGGCTTTGCGATTCAAAAGGGGATAGCGGCGCAGCTTGTTGCTCGCTTACCCATTATCCAGATGTAGCTCGCTTTGTGTTATATAAAATATTTGAATAAAAATAATAATAATAATAATTTTAGTTTCCTCAACTTTACAATCATTTGAAGAACAGCTAGGTAAGTCAGTATTCACAGAAACCTTTTCATGCACGTTTCTATCAACAATGGTTTCATCAAAAATAGTTTCACAGTCACTATCAGAAATGGAAACATCATTTTCATTTTCAAGAGAAGTGCCGACACGAACAGTCTCATCAAATATATCATTGTTCAAAATGTTTTTGGAATTATTATTATTACAGATAGGGTTGACAATAGATTAATCAAAAAGTAAGTTTTTATCTCCACAACCCTTGTTTGTTTCCATACACTCATTTTATTCTACACAACCTGTTACAGAAGATGAACTACTATTATGATTAGCTGAAGAATTAGTTGAATTAACAATCTTGGGAGAAGCAGGAACAAATGTCTTTGATATGGACACATGACCAATATCATAGACCATTTCTTTCTCGGGAGGAGAGTTAAAATCAAAGTGAGGAAGGCTAGTATAGTTATTATTAAAAGGCGGTGATATGGCAGAACTATCATAGCCTATTCCAGCCTTTATTCCTTACTCCATTTGTGACCAAATTAGTTTATTCAGCTTTTGGGTAGCTAACTCAAAGTTTTCTATGGCAACTTTTCTTTAGGTTAATTCAATCTCTAATTTGGAAATCTTAGCGTTTAATTCAACTACATGATTTTCATGACGTTGGGATAAATTGGTAGCAATAATAACATTTTCCCTAATTTTTGCCATATCATTACCATGAGTGTTAATCCTAGTAGCACAAATCTTTGAAGCCTTTTTAAAATCACTATTCTGAACTATAATGATACGTATTTGTTCAAGAATTTTAGCATTGTGGTTTCTACAATGAATAACTTTATCAATACAATCTTGAGTGCAAACTTTGTGTACCTCGGGAATGAGTGAGGAAGGTGTAGGAATCCCATCGGTTCTTGAAGAGGTGCTAGCCTGATGGGTGAATGCCATCCCAGCAAAGTTCAGAGGATTCCTTAACTCTTCAAATTGATCCTCTTCCCAATCAGGTATAGTTGAATCGTAATTCCTAGCAATCATCGCCATAGAGCTCGACTCAAAATTCCCTTTTGATGAGCTTCCTTGATTGATTCTTGGGACCCTTGACTTCGAGGAGTAGTTTGGGATGATTCTCTTGTCAAGCTTCTTAGCACTTTCATTGTCAGACATCTCTGTGATCTTGATGTCACCCCACAGCCATTGGAGGATTGGTGCATTCACGTGCAAAGTGACCTGGCTCCCCACAGTTGTAGCAACGAAGTTTATCCTTCTCAAACCCCAGATTCTTCCCATCATCTTTGAAACTATTCTTCCCGTACTTCTTCATAAAGTTGGTAGCACGATGAATGGCCATGGCCATCTGGTACTTGATGTCCATTTTCTTGAGATCATACTTGTTGATCTTGGTAAGACCTCCTTGTTCAAAAGACGGAGGAAGCAGCTTTCCTTGTAACAACTCCTCATGACTTGTCATAAACGAATGAAACAAAGCCACATTGGAGTTATCAGCAAAGAGGGGCTTTGAGGCCGAGTAAGCTGGAGTACTTGGGATAGACTTGATTCCATGAGCTTTAACTGCTTGTGCTACGGCTTTATCAACAGCAGATTGAAAGGAGCTTGAGTTGGAACTTGATGAGGCTTGAGATACACCAGCAGTGTTGAAGGTTGAAATTGGATTCTAAGTGGTGGTATTGGCTTGACATAAAAATGTTGAGCTCACACCTGTTCCAGTTGCCATACCAGCCTTTGAGAGAGAACTAATGTGATTATTCATCCTCAACTTCTCGTCCATCACAAACGACTTGATAAATGAGGTCAGATCAGATAAACTGATATGATGAAGATTTGAGGTTCTCCTGATGGTGATAACACTGCTACTCCAGGAATAAGGAAGAGAGTTGAGAAGCTTGTCATTTATCTCAATTTGATCATATTCAATTCCAGCACCATTGATTTTGGTAATCAACATTTCAAATCTTGAGATCAGACTATCAATTGTTTCTCCTTGAATGTACTTGAACATGTTGAACTCTCCCTTCAACATTCCCTTTCGACTGTTTCTCATTTCCAGGTTGCCTTCAAATTTGTTCACCAAGGCATCCCATAAAGTCTTAGCGGTGGTGTAGTCTCTCTGTGTCAAAGAAATTTCCCGTGAAAGGCATATGGTCAGGACACCAAAAGCCTTTTGATCTTCAGCAAGCATTCTTTTGTCATCTTTATCATAATCTGCAACTGCTTTAGGAACCTTGCCATCAGTACCGGTTGTCATAGGACGCTCGAAGGGTCTAAGAAGATTGTAATCGGTAATCTTGAGGTAATTCTGATATCTCCATTTAAACTCATCAAAATCACAGTCCCACTTCATCAGCTTCGGAGGCTTAGACGTGGTTCCAGCCTCGTTCTTAAACATCACATACTTTATTGCTTTGTTACTTGCACCAGTAGGAATAGGATTTGCCATACTTTAGGAACCTCGCCATTAGTACCGGTTGTCATAGGACGATGTGGACCATGCTCGAAGGGTCTAAGAAGACTGTAATCGATAATCTTGAGGTAATTCTGAAATCTCCATTTAAACTCATCAAAATCACAGTTCCACTTCATCAGCTTCGGAGGCTTAGACGTGGTTCCAGCCCCATTCTTAAACATCACATACTTTATTGCTTGGTTACTTGCACCAGTAGGAATAGGATTTTCCATAGCTCAATAACTCAAAGAACAACACTTGAATCGAAAACTGCTCAAAAACTAAGTCCCTTGTATTCTAATGAAAAGTTGTATTCGATTGTGAGAATGTATTCAAACAAGGGAAAGTATGCGAATGAGAGAATGTATGAGATTTGGAAAATGTATGCAGATGAGGGAATGTATGCGAGTTGGGGAATTGTATTCGAACAAGGGAATGTATGCGAATGGGAATTGTATGCGAGTTGGCAATGTATTCGAATGAAGCTTGAATAGAATACAATTTCCTTAGAAAAATATGGTTATCACTCAGACTGTATTCGAACATAGAGAGAATGTATTCGAATACCAAATAGTATGCGAAGGACAACTTGTATTCGAAAAACCAGTGTATTAGAATTCCACTTGAACCACAATTGTATTCGAATTACTATGTATGCGAACTACTGAGGTGAAGTACTATGTATTCGAATCAGGACATTGTATTCGAATCGATGAAAGTAGGCGAATTACAAAATATTTGAACCACTAATTGTATGCTAATCCCACTTTGGAAAGTCACCAACTCACTTTCCTATCACCTTTTACAATACATTCCATTTGCATGAATAACATTTATAGTAAATCTCACAAACACCAACACAAACACCAACTTTTGTGATTCAAACACCACAAACACAAACTTTTCACTTAACACATTCTTGAATTTAAATAAACTAATTTTCTTGAATCTTTGAAGAACAAATGAACCCGAACCCACTTATTTTCTTGAAAATCCGTCTTTTCACACGCACAAGACCAAAATCCAAGGTTGTAACCCAAGATCTACAACTAGTAGAGCCCGAAAGCCCTAATATTAATTGTAGGTCCCGTAACAAGATCAAACAACACAACAAACTAAGTACTAGTCGTCTTGGATCAACCTCTCAACTAGTTGGCGGAAACAACTAGCTAGGACCGAGATCTCGGATCTTGTGGTGTGGTATATAGGGCCGAAACTTAGAAGGGGTGAGAGAGAGTTTTTGTGTTTGAATAAGTAATATGGCAAAAGGTTCATTGGTGTATGCTATACACACACTTTATATAGTGTGTGTATTATCATACACTCTTCCATTAATAAAGGCCTAATGGGCTCCAATTACACAAGGCCTCGGGCCCATTACATATAAACGTAAACAAACTAGAATTGTAAACTAACACGATACAAATATGAAAGACTAATAACAAAACGGGCCTTACATAGTTGCTTAACCATGGTGTTAGCTGTAATGAAGGTTTTATTGTTTTTTCTATTTATATTCTTCTAATGTGGATAATATTTTTAATTTTATTAATACCGGTAATTTAAGCAGATTCACAGTTGGAGGAAGTGGGAGGATGATGCTCATATGGACCGACATGGTGTCCTAAGTGGTATGATATGGTCAATTTACTTACTAAAGTTAACAGTTTTTATAAATATTCTGAACTCATTTTACTTATTAGTCGTTTTGATTTGAACAAAACTTTTAAACTTTTTTTATAATGACCTAAACCTGTTTGGCTTACATCTCGTTATAACTTGAACGCGGTTTGACATATCAAAGTCATCGATTGTTGACCGAAACAATAAAAGTTAAAAAAATTATCAAAATTCAATTTCTACTATGGTAGTCACGGTTATTTGGGAAAACTTTTGAAGCTTTCAGAAATGACAAAAGATTTAATGTCCACTCAAATCCAAAACAGATACGTTTTGGAAATTGAGAACTTTGATAATCATTAATTACCACTCAAAAAATCCCTTTAAACTAAAATAAAAATAAAAAAAAATTGTAAAACAAAAAAGAACGTAAAAAAATTAAAATAATCAAAAACGTTTATCTAGCATCCCGGTTTTCAAAAAAAAATATCGGTTTAGCCTTTAGTTTTTTTTATTATGTACACATTTGTATATTAGCATTTAATCTCCACTTATATATATAATGTACACATATGTACATTATCATTTCTCTTAATTGTACATGTATGTACGTTATCATTTTCCTCTCCATTTATATAGTTCCTTAATTTACATACATACATACATACATTATCAATTTTTGTACCCAATAACATAATTTGTTGCTTTTGTTAATTTATACATATATGTATAATACTTATTTTTCAATTTTAAACACCTATGTACATGTATGTACATACATGTTATTCTTTATACACATATGTGTATTATCATTATCTTCTCAATTTACATAACTTAATAATTTGTATACATACATACATGCATACATACATTATCACCTCTCTATCCAATCACATAATTTGTCATTATTTTTAGTTTGTAGATTATGTATAATACTTGTTTTTCAATTTTAAATATGTATGTATAACAAATTATGTAAATCGAGAGGAAACTAATAATGTATATCTATATACAGTTAAGGTAAATGATAATGTATATAGGTGTACATTATGTACTAGGAGATTAAATAATAATATACATATATGTACCAGACTAAACCCAACGACTACATTGTTTTTTATAAATTGGGATGCTATTTAAACGTTTTGGTTCTTTTACTTTGTATATTTTTTTCATTTATTTTGGTTTTATAGATTCTTTTATATTTTTTGAATGGATATATATAGGGGAGATATATTTTGAGAACCATGTGAGTTTGTATGAACTTTGAGAATTCATTTGTGATCACACATTTTGTTTTAATAACCAAAAAACATAGAATGCTTTAGGTACTTCTTACGGAGTGACCCAATGGCAAAAGGCCACCGTCAGCTGGGCCAACTCAGTCGTACGGAGCCCTTAAACGTCTCCAAGTTATCTCTAGTTCGGGAAAAACCCGCCCGCTCGAAGGCCCACCGGTGGTAAAACCCGGATGCCCTCAGGATCAAATTGGTGATCACAAAATATCACAAAGATCTCAGTTTTCCTTCATCGAGCCACTCATGTCCCCCCCCCCCCCCCCCCCCAAGTGTTGTATGTGGGGATTGAACTTTGGTCTCCATTGAGAAACCCAAACTTTCTACCACTACACCACATTGAAAAGGACTTTATGACCACACATTTAATTAAATTTTTGGTTTTATGTGGTTGTGATTAAATCATAATTTACTATTTAAAATGAGAGAAAACAAATAGTAATATACATGAAATGAGTATAAAGATAAACATACTTAAAATAAAAGACAAAAGACTTGACATCATTATATTTTTCATCAATTTATATATTCTCTCTTTTTTCTAGATTGACTAGATTTAAAAAAAATAATAAAAAAATATTTGTAAATAAAACATTCAAAATATCTTAAACAAATGGATATAAGATTTGTTACTTTTTTCTTAAAACAAATCAAACTTGACATCCGTTTTTTAGTTATACAATTAATAATAATCTTATAACACATACATCTTTAAACAAAAAATATCAAATTTTGAAAATCACATAATTTACTCAAATTACATATATTAGTTAAATCACACAAATTACGAAAACTACATAAATTACAAAAAGTGTCCCAAATACACAAATGACCCAGATTACATTAATTACCCAACCACAAAGTACACAAAATTATATAAATTACATGAAATACACAAATTACACAACACTAAATACATATATTACATAAAATACACAAATTAAAACTTGTTTTTTTAAGTTCGGTCATCCAAATAAATATAACTTGATGTTTCATTGTCAAAAAACACTAAACTTGCTATGCAATCACCAATTTCAAACTTTATGCAAACAAGCGTTTTATTCTAAATTTGTTTTGTTGGATATTCACTTTTAGAAAATTAAATGTCTACTATTTGACTTGACTGAAACCAAGAAATTCAATATGGTGTACCCTTTAAATATGAAATATATATAGTTTATAAAAAAGACTTTCATGTTTGGAATATAATCAACAAACTAACACAGTTTAATATCTTTACACAAAACCGTTTAATATCTTTACACAAAACCATGTCATGAGAAAAATAGAAAAAAAGATATGGATTTTTATATAATACAATATTCCTATGTGAATATGTTCAAAAGTAAATATTAATGTTTTCATATCTGAATTTCTTGTAATTGATCTTTATATTTTAAAAATCTCATATTTTTATAATTTTTAAAAACAAAAAATGTGTTTCTATTTTATAATTATGCGTGTGTATATATATATATATATGTGTGTGTGTTTAAGTTAATGAGAGAATTCGATTTATTGGAGAAATGCGAGAAGTGGATTCAGCCAATAAGAAATTTCCTATTCTCTTTTCTTTTTATTTAAATGGAGGGGTAGAATGGTAAAATATAATAAGTTTTTTATATGGAAAGTTAAATTTACATTTGTTTATTTAAATAATTTATATTCTATTATTATATAAAATTTAAATAACATATCCCGTTATCCCTACATTAAGGTGAAATCTTAGTATCATAATATCGTTGTCTTGCAATTCAATCCACATCACTGAATATTCTATTATTATATGAAATCATAGTATCAAAATATTGTAGCTGTATATGAAGAAATAGAAGTTGTGTGGGAATAAATTACAGTATGTAGGAAAAATATACAGATGTGTAAGAAGAATTTTGTAACATCCCGTTTTCTCGTTTCGGTTAATAAAATGAAAACATGAGTTATTATGAGTCAGGCTAGTGTTGGGTTAAATGGATATGAGTTATGGACTTGGGCTATGAGGGAAAGAAGGAAAGACCATGGGCTTAAGCCCATGATCCATAATTATATAAACCTTAATTACCCATTTATCATTCATTTACATATATTCCATACACCACCAAAACACACACTTAAGCTCTCTCTAATTTCTCTCCTTTCTTTAGCCGAACCAAGATAGGAAACAGATCCTGATCCAAGGTAATGATAATATGATGTTGTATTAACTCAAACCCATTAGATTTAGTCACGAAACGACAAGCCGGCATCGTTAAACCGTTAAACTCACGGGATCCAGGTGGAATAGGGTATAAACCGAACCTAAGATGAGCTTAGGGGTCACCCTAGCTCAGATATGGATCGAACGGGACGAAAAATGATGAAAAACGAGTGAGATCTCATTTTTCCGACGAAGACGCGGTTTTCCCGGCGACGGCGGAGCGGGGAGTTAACGAACTAGGGGTGATTCGTTAATGGAAGATTAACGAACTAGCCTTAGTTCGTGTCCCAGTTTGCTATGGAAAAAATAACAAATTACCCCCGATTCGCTATGACCATTCGTTAACAGAGATAACGAATTAGAAGGTCCAATTTGTTACATGAACGGATTCGTTAGAGGACCAGTTCGTTATAAGGTCCAATTCGTTTAAAGGACTAGTTCGTTAGAGAGTTCAATTCGTTACAAGGACCAGTTCGTTATGACAAACCAATTCGTTAAAGAACCAAGTAACGAACTAGAAGTTTAACAAAATGACTGAACAGTCCCTGGACTTAGAAAAGAATGATTTAATTACAAAGAAGCCCTCGAACTTTTAAGTAAGCAAATTAAATAATAACTTAAAATCCTAATGGAAAATGTGTTAAGACAATTAATGAAAATAAAATTTTTATACAGCTTAACCCCAGCCAGGGGCTCTTCCCCTTGGACCCCGCTAGGGGCTGCCGCCTCTAGAACCCTGCTGCCAGGGGCGCTGCCCCCGGACCCCCATTCGTTGAGGGTTATAATTAGACTAGAAACGCGATATGGGTAGTGATAGTTAATTGATAAGTGTAATTGTTATATAGTTAGTCGTGCACAGCTCAAGAAAGGAATACCCATAAACGGTGAACGTAATCACGTTCAGGTGAGTTTCTAGCCCCACTTGCTTGTTATGTTTTCGGGGCTATGTTCATACTCTATGTGATAGTTAATACACTTACCTTAAGTGGTAAGTGTATGCCTCGTATGATTTATGTATGATGATTGCTTAACGGTGCGTGAACGATCTTCGAATATTGCATGTACCGCCAGGTAGTAGTTGAAGATATGATTGATATATATGATGTATGAATGACGTATGTATGAAGTATGTATGATATATGAATGACGTATGTATGATATATATATATATATATATATATGATGTATGAATGATGTATGTAAGATATGTTGACAGTACGTGAACGATCTTCGGATATTGCACGTATCGTCAAGGATAGTATGTAAAGACAGGTATGGTATAGTGGCACGAAACAAAGGGACCAGACCCTAATAATATCTGTGAGGATAGGGACTAGACCCTAATAATATTTGTGAGGATAGGGACCATACCCTAATAATATCTGTGAGGGTAGGGACCAGACCCTAATAATATATGTGATGTTGGGGACCAGAACCTTATAATATCTGTGAGATTATAGGGCGGAAGGCTCTTTACGTAGTATGGATAGTTATGCATGTAAAATATAGTATGAATAATGTACACACCTTCGGGTATGTGTGCGAGTATGTGAACAGATTGTTTGTTGTATGATTAACTAGAACTCACTCAGTATAGCTGACTTTTAGTATGCACGCAGGTGAGTAGAATGAGGCAGCTCACTTGAGGGGAAGCACATGACATGGAATTGAAGACACTGGCATCTCAATGAAATGTTATGTTATTTAAAAGACATGTTTTTATGATTAAATGATTCGAATGCTTGTTAAGACAAGAAATGATTGTTATGTAATATATGGTTGAATGTTTTTTTGATGTTCCGCGAATGTTTTAGTTAACTCTGATATTATGAACGGTGTTTATGAGTAAATCCAACGTCCAGTGTAGGGCACCGGTAACGGGGCCTTACAAATTTGAAGAATTGTAGGAAAAACTTGAAGTCGTGTAGGAACAATTTATAAATGAGTAGGAAGTAATTTCAGAGATGCAGGAAGAACTTGATGTCGTGTAGGAAGAATTTATAGATCTGTATTAAAAATTAAAAAGTTGTTAGAAGAACATACAGACTTTAGAGTGATATAATTTGAGTTAATTTAGGCATGAATCATCAATCATGGAAAACGAATGTATGTATACATAAAGCTTTTACTTTTTTTGAACAACCAGTTTTATTGAAAACCAAGGACTTGCAAGAAACTAGCCAACGAAACACCAAAACACCCGAGTACAAGATTATAAACAAAAAGAAAATAAACACCAAGTTTCCCAATCTACCCCACTAATTTCCCCCCTGTTCTTCACCTAAAGAAAACTAAGTCTTTTAATGTCTTCTATAAGTCTACCCATCGAAACCTTTTTTCTATTGAAGAGGGCCTCGTTTCGAGCCTTCCAAACACACAAACACGCCGTGAGGATCATCGAATGGATTGTTTTCTTTTATATTTCCCGTAGTCACCAAGGAGATTCCACACCAACTACTAATAAATTGCCATATTACGGAAGCCACATAACAAGATAGAAGAATGTGTTCAGCTGATTCCCCTTCTCCTTCACAAAGTAGACACCAATTAGTTTCATTAAGAACCTTCCTTTTACAAAGCGCGCCCGAAGTTGCAATTCTACCCATTTCCGCCTTCCATCCGAAAAGATTCACCTTTAAAGGAACCCACTTATTACCGCCTGTTCGTTATGGCTTTGGAGTTGTAAACAACATGACTTAGTTCTGATCCAATACCAAGTATCTTCTGTTTCAGCCAAAACAATACCTAGCAACAACATAATGCAATCCCAAAGCTCTTGCACTTCCACAAAGGAGGCTGGTTCTCGAATCCAAGTCCAAACCCAACCTTCAACTGATGACCCAACCTAAGGCTGAGCACGGTTCGGTTCGGTTCGGTTTGGTTTTTAGGTGAAACCGAAACCGAAAATTCGGTTTTTTCATATATAAAAACCGTTCGGTTTCGGTTTTTCGGTTTTAGGTTTTTCGTTTTCGGTTCGGTTCGGTTCGGTTATATTCGGGTTTTTTTTTATTTTTTCTTGTTTTGTTTTTTTGTTCTATTAATTGTTTTATGCAGCTAGTTCCTATGTACAAAAATAAATATTAACATTTACTATTCCTTTCATAAACTCTAATTTCTCTTACAAATATATTGAACCAACAAACTCCTAATTTGTTTCGGTTGTTGTCGCATATGGCTTAATATAAATATATTTAACAATCATTTAAATTATTTATTTTAATATACCAAGTTAATCGATTCGGTTTGGTTTTTTCTGTATTTTTGAAATGGGTAACAGAACCGAAACTGAAATTTTGGTTTTCCAAAAAAACAAAAAAAAAACCGTCAGTTAATGCTTCGGTTTGGTTTTTTCGGTTCGGTTTTTTTCGGTTAATTCGGTTTCGGTTCGGTATTTTCTGTTTTCTGCTCACCCCTAACCCAGCCTCTGTTTTATCTATGATAAAACACATTTTATTCCTTTCAAGATTAAATAATGAGGGAAACTGTTTGGCTAGAGATGTCTCTCCAACCCAAGTATCAAGCCAAAATAAAATTTGGTTTCCATTACCCAACTTGCCCTTGATCAGATTGTTGAAAGAAGAATTTTGGCCTGTTAACACCTCGTCTATTTTTTAAATATTATTCCAAACTCCCGTTATAATGGATTTCAAGGGTATCAGATTAAAGCGTCTCTCGTTAAAGTGGATACCATTAACCACTCTCCACCAAAGTTTATCCGGTTCCGTTTTATACCCCACCACCATTTAGCGAGAAGACTAAAATTAATCTCTCGTTAAAGCATTACTTTATTTGACTTATACAGTCATGTTTCTTAATTTAACATAACAACAAAATTACAAGATTAACCTTTTTAATTAAAGTTCATTAAAACTAGTTACCAATATTTACAAATCTACCATAACTAATGTAGGCCCTTAATCAATTTAATCAATGGTCATAATTCATTTCTCACGCTTCTCGCAATAACTTGACTTTTCTCCTGAACCATCTCCTATATATATACTAGCGGGTAAACAGAGCCCGCGCATTGCGGCGGGTAAGCTTGAATGCTAGATAAATGCGATTGAACGCTAATTCGGTGGCATTGGTTCGATTCATTACAATAACATTATTAATTGCATCTCTAAATCTTCATACAAATAATAAGAGTCGACTGATGTAATCACACAAGCATACATATAGATGATATATTGTTGTAGCTTTCCAATTCAGGGAATCTAAGAACATACAACTTTTCATAGATATCATTAACTTCATTCCTTCATTTCCATCACATGATGTGATCTCACTCTGATTGCACCAAGATATTAGTTAACAAAGATTAGAAATGAAGGTTTATTCAAGTTACAGACAATCAATATATTATAGGGGCAATTGTGGCTTTTTAGACAGTGACACGGGTTCAACTTGTGTTGATCTCGATAAAAAAACACTCATAGCGTTATGTGTTGTATAACCTAACCATGTAGTACTTTAATAGTGTAACACCCAAAACATGGTATAATAGTTTCCTTCATACTCTTAGACTCCTAGTTCATACTGTTGATGATCATTGATGCTGGCATAGCATCAAATAGTTAACCTATAATCCAAAGTAGAAAAACAACCATTATTCAGATAAATCAACGCCTCCGGCTGAGGGAAAATAGATGATTAAACAAAGTGATCGTGAATAGCAAAATATGTATAAAAATAAGAAATTAGAACAGAAAGCCAAAAAGGAACAAAAAAAATCAAACTTGAGTAATCAAACAAAATTATTAAAAAAACAAAAAGGAAAAGAACGTTGTTTATTTAAAGAGCCCGCACATTGAGTTTACATGTGAAACAAGGTAGGGTTAAGAAAAGCTCGCTTTTTTGACCAATAAACAAACGGAGTGTGTGTACATCGCTTCATTTTTGAAAGAAGTGCGTGTACATTGCTTCATTTCTCTCTCACCATTCAATGAATCATAAATGGCAGTTATTGGATGCAGAAAACCAGGGGATTGATGTGATATGGATGTAGCTTTAAAGAAATCAAAATCAGAAGATTTAAAAACAAAAGTAAAAATGATTTAATTAACAGATATTTTAAGCTTCGGTTGCCGTGATAACAAGTTCGGTAAGGTCATGCTCTTCATAGTATGGTATCGGTCAACTAACGCATGAATAACCAAATTTGAAACTGCACTTGTTAACCGAAGACCTTTGTTGCAGTTATGTTCTAGAACCGTCAACTAGGTTTAGTATTAATAGGGTTGTCTTTGTTTTATTAGTTATGGATGTTTATGTTTATCAGAATAGGGTTCTTTAACCTTGTAATTGGAGATCAAGCCTATCTCGAATGTGGCTATTAACTCAATTTCAGTACTTTAGTTTTCCGGTTTCTATCAAAAGATAAATTACTCATAGTCGTATTTTAACAACAGTGTTTCTTGCCACCCAAAACGCGTCCTTAAAAGTGTTGACTTGTTAACCCATTTGAATTGCCTATTTTCCCACATCTATTAGATAACCGTTTGGTTAGATTTTTAATAACAGCTGGTTGATTTTTAGTTTTGGTTGTGGAAATAGATTAGTTTTTGTTTTCGTTGGAAGTATCCTCTGTTTTATGTTCTAAATATATAAGCATGTAAACGAAGCAAACGTTCAGTGAACCATTCAGAAGGAAGTTCAATTATGTTCAGTTTTTTAATAAACGAAGGAACAACTTGTTGGAAATTATGGATCAGTTCGGTTAATTTAACGCGGCCAACCAAGTTACGACCCGTAAGAGTTACACCTTGGGTGACGAGCATAAAATCCACTTAATTTAGTTAACCGGTAATGATCAATAATATGATAAGAGTTTATTTATTGGATAAATAAACTAATACGGGCTTGAGGCCCGGTTATTGTTTTCATAGTATTATATTTATAATAATAACCTAAATTGTTATCCAAGTAATAACATTAATCATACGTATATACATATGATTACTTGGAGAGGAATATAAGGATATTATTATATATATAATAACATACATACAATTGATTTTTGGAATCAATCAATCCAACGAGAACAGTAGCCGGCCCCATCTTTACATTGGTCTCTGCTCACGCATAGAAGGGAATCAACTTTATCCAAAGGAAGCCGACTAGCACCTTTGTGGCTGCTATTTTGAACACCATTGCCGCAACCGGGTTATTTCGTATCGTCACCTAGCATCGCTCGTTAACTCTCGTGTCTCAACCGGTTATTCATTAATCGAGGTAAAATTAAATATTGTCGGTTTTGGTTTATATTTAATTTAATTGTTCGTATCGTACTCGTATCGTATGTAACCGGATCCTGTACGGTTCCGTTAATTGGTGATTACTCGTTTTTGTATTCCGCTGCGTATTCTGTTATTAACCTGATTAATAATTATGAAACCTTTATAATTTAAAATCGGGTTTAAAGGTTAAACCGTTGACTGATCACCACTGGATCCCATCAGTGGTATCAGAGCCTTGGTTACAACATACGAGTCGAATCCGGTCTTTTCACCGGATCTACATCATAAACTTCAAGCTAGTTGAAGTTTTTGATCTAGATATATTTTGAGCAATCTTGGTTTGTTCAATTTTAATTTATTTTATTTGACCAAAATATGCTCAATTTTATTTTTATTGAATATGTAAATCTGGCCCGACCTTGTGTCATTGGTTGTTTGATTTTGGCCATATGGATGGTTCAAAGTTGTATTATATTTTTCGGTTTTATTTTATGTTTTTTGGCCACTTTGATGGTTCAAAATTGTAATAGATAGGGTTTGGTTTTTCATTATATGTATTTTTAATATTGTAATGTAGAAGACCCGAAGGAAAACCGAGGACGAGCTCATGGAGTTCTTGAATTCAGTGGGAGTTAGCACAGATGATCGGATGCAACAAGAGTCCATCGTTGTGGTTGTTTGTGTTGTGACCACTTGACCTGATTGGTCTTGCTAATAGGCTTTAGCAAGACCAATCACCCTTTGGCCATTTATGATTTACATATTCTTGTTTGCTATTGTGGTTACTTGCTTTATTATAATATGTTATAATACAACCAACCTAATACCAAATATATTAAAATAAATTTTTAATCAACCAATTGAGTTTTTGCAAAATTAAATTAAATTTGTTCCAAAACCTTATAACTTAATAGTTTATCTATTAACTTAAAACTGGTTAGTGATATTGTGACAAACTTAGTTTTAATAGGTTATTTAAAACTAAGTGTCCTGAGAGATGAAAGGGTTCATCATTTTGTCCCGATTATATATACAGTAAAATTTGACTTTTACTCTGTTCGGTAATTCTAAAATTTATCCCAATTTAAAACCGATAGTTTATGCCAATCCTACTACAAGTCACACTTGAGGCATACTGTGAAAATTCAAGTGTTTGGAGCTACAGCACCGCATTTTTTTTCTAGCTTATTCCATCAAGGTAATAGCGTTTCATTGACACATCCGGCCCTTTCACACGTGACCGTACTAAGACGACTATTAGTTTACTCTCCTGTTACGTGCTACAGCTGTCTGGAGACTTAAAGTGGGCATAGATGAGGCTAAACGTATCTACTTAGGCAATTGTTGTCTTAATAGGACTCATAACCGAGAGTGGTGCTTTATTCATAATTGGCAATCGTTGTCAGTCTGCCTAACCACTTACTAATGTTGTGTGCTACAGCTTCCATTACTAACTGGAAGCCAGATTCTCAAATCCCTATTTTATTAAATTTAATTGGGTCATTAATAATAGGACTACAACGTCGAAAATACTAATTAAAATTACTTTTGTTTTATTAATCAGATGTCATCAAACAAACATTCACCCTACGCCCTTATGTCTATTCTTGAGAAGGACAAACTGAACGGTACCAACTTCATCAAATGGCACCGCAACTTGAGACTTGTTCTCACCATAGCAAAGCGCCTGCATGTTCTCGATGCACCTGTTCCAACCGAACCTGAAAACAACACAGCCGCTACTCGAAAAGTTCTTGAGAAGCATAGGGATGACTCGGCTGATATCTCCTGTATTATGCTAGCCACCATGACTTCTGAGCTTGCTAAAGGCTTAGAAGACTTTGGTGCCAATGAGATGCTTGAGCAACTCAAGGGCTTGTTCCAGAAACAAGCCCGTCAGGAACGGTTCGACACCATGAAGCAGCTCATTAGCTGCAAGATGGCAGAGGGGTCTCCCATCAGTGCGCATGTCCTAAAGATGAAGGGGGCACATCAAAGAGCTTAAGAAACTTGATTATCCCCTGCCTGATGAGATGGCAGCGGATATCATCCTCAACTCTCTCCCCAGCTCTTACGACCAGTTCGTAATGAATTTCAACATGAATGCCTGGGTGAAGACAGTGTCGGAGCTACACAACATGCTCAAAACGGCTGGGATGAACATTCCTTCAAGGACCAATCAAGTTCTAATGATCCAATCTGCTGGTGTAAAGAAGCCTAAACCCAAGAATCAGGTTTATAAGGGAAAAGGCAAGAAGAAGGTTACTGTTGCTGCCAAGTTTGCCACCAACACTAACAAGAAAGTTGTAAAGCCACCACCGCCGTCCTTTGAGGAGCGCCAGTGCTACAGATGCAACCAAATGGGCACTGGATGCGCAACTGTCCCGAATACCTTGCTGAGATCAAGAAGAAGAAGGTCAATGGTGAAGGCTCTTCTCGAGGTATTTCCATATACGTTATTGAACTTTTCACTATCTCTAGCAACATATGGGTATTTGATACCAGATGTGGTTTCCACATTGTTAATGTCTTGCAGGAGCCTGAGAAGTGGAGGAAACTGAATAAAGGCAGCATGGAACTCATCGTTGGAGATGGGAAGAGAGTGCCAGTTCTGGCAACTGGAGTTTTTCATTTTACTTGTCCATCTGGCCTAGTTTTTCCTTTGAATAATTGTTTGTATGCTCTTGGTTTGACCAGAAACATCATTTCAGTTTCGTTGTTGTTTGAACAAGGTTTTAAGTACGTTTTTAATGGCATGGCTATTTCTGCTTACTTAAATGATATCTTCTATTTTGTGGCTATCCTCGAAATGGTATTTATGAAATTGATGTTCAAACTAATAATAAACGTATATAATCTTTCAAAACGTATCAGATCTAGCATCAATGATACATTTCTATGGCATTGCCGACTTGGTCACATAAGCAAGGCACGAGTTAAAAGACTCCAATCCGAAGAAACTCTTGAATCCACAGGACCAGACTCTTATGACGATTGTGAATCTTGCTTAGCTGGAAAACTCTCCAAGGACTCCTTCACTCATAAGAATGAACGAGCAAAAGATCTGTTAGGACTCATACATACTGATATGTGTGGAAATTTCAGAACTATGTCTAGAAACCATGAAAGATACTTCGTTTCTTTTATCGACGATTATAGTCGATATGCTTATATGTATCTTAGAAACACAAGCATGAAACTTTAAAAAAGTTCAAAGAGTTTCAGAACGAAATGGAAAACCAACTTGGTAAAACCATTAAGAAGCTTCGATCAGATCGAGGTGGAGAATATCTCAGCTCAGAGTTCATCACTCATCTAAAAGAGCATGGAATTGTTTCACAGCTCACTCCACCTGGCACACCCCAACATCATGGCGTGAGCGAGAGGAGGAATCGAACTTTGCTAAACATGGTCCGATCGATGATGTGTAGAACCAATTTGCCTCACTCCTTTTGAGGTTATGCCCTTATGACCGCTGCCCGCAATGTCAATCTGGCTCCAACTAAGAAGGTAGACAAAACCCCATATGAGATATGGCATGGGCGAAAACCCAGCTTGTCTTTCCTTAGAGTATGGGTATGCGATGCTTATATCACAAGTGAATCTGATAATAAGCTCGATCCACGCAGCGTAAAATTTGTTTTCGTAGGATACTATAACCAAAGCGGTTATTATTTCTTTCATCCTGATACAAATTCGATTTCTAGAGGAAAGGCCACTTCCTAGAGAAAGAATTTCTCGATCGAGGAATTGGAGATAACATTGTCGATCTTGAAGAAATTCAAGAACCACAAACAACCGCTGAGGAAGTTGGAGCGTCTGATCAACAAGTTGTTGTTGTTGATACATCAGACGTGAACACGAGCGTTCGCAGAATTAGTAGGACTCCCGTACCAAATTTTAGATACTTATGGCATTTAGATGGTCCGAAGTCTTATTAGTAGCCGAGTCTAATGACGAGCCTACTAACTACAAATCTGCTATCATGGATCCGGAATCCGAGAAATGGCAAGATGCCATGAATGCCGAGATGCAGTCCATGTATAACAACCAAGTTTGGAACTTGGTTGAGCTACCCCCGATGGTCGGGCAGTAGGGAGCAAATGGATTTTCAAGAGAAAAACCGACATGCATGGAAATGTGCAAACCTATAAAGCACGGCTAGTCGCAAAAGGTTTTACTCAAACTCAAGGTGTTGATTATGATGAAACTTTTTCGCCCGTTGCTATGACTAAATCAATAAGGATATTACTTGCCATAGCCGCGTACTATGACTACGAGATATGCCAAATGGATGTCAAAACCTCTTTTCTTAATGGACATATTTCTGAAGATGTTTATATGGTTCATCCTGAAGGTTTTGTCGATCCTAAATATCCTAATAGGGTTTGCAAATTGAACAAGTCCATTTATGGACTTAAGCAAGCATCTCGAAGCTGGAATCTTCACTTTGATGAAAAAATCAAAGAGTTTGGTTTTGTCAAAAATAAAGATGAGCCTTGTGTTTACAGAAAGGCTAGTGGGAGTACTATATCATTCCACATCTTGTATGTGGATGATATACTGATCATTGGAAACAACATTCCTATGCTTAAAGAAGTTAAGCACTGGTTGAAATCTTGTTTTGCAATGAAAGATCTTGGAGAAGCCGCATATATTCTGGGAATAAAGATCTGTAGAGATAGATCTAAGCGGATTCTAGGGCTAAGTAAAAGTACTTACATAGACAAAGTAATGGCACGCTTCTTGTGAAACCCTAGATCGATCTCGGATCAAAGATCTTAATAACAATTATACGGATCTAGTTCATTATGCTATTGATTATATGTTATATATTACTATTAGTATTAGTTGTATATATATATGTATGTATAATATTAGATTGAATACGTTAATGAAGCTTGAGAGAGAAATTGGACAGAGGTTCGTTATACTTTAACTCAAAACTTAAATTATCAGTGGAAGACACCACTATATATAGAAGGCGGTCTAGTTCGTTAACATTCCATAATGAACTAGACACCGACTTCGTTAAATTACTTTAAACGAAATAACTTAACGAAACACCCCCTGATTCATTAAACATCCTTAACGAATCAGGAGGGACTTAACTTAAGGGCTTGTTCGTTAAACATCCTTAATGAACTAGCCTATTCCACTAACGAACTAGCTTAGATATAAATATCTTTTACATTAAATAAACAATAAATATCAAATGATAAATACAAAGACTCGAGACGCAAAACCGCGCACTAACAGACACCCCATCGTCTTGAGCTCTTTGTCGTTACTTTACTTGAAGCGTCTTGTCTGCCAATCTCTGCAGCTGTGAATACCATGCTCATGACACACATGAACAACGTGTTGAAATTGCATTTCTCGGTCATAGTCTTCACGACGCTCAATCAATATCTTATTCTTAAATAGCACGTTATTTTCGGTCTCTATTAAATTCACAAGCCACATCGGATCAATAATCTTTATCAGCTCGGTCTTTAATCCTTTACCCAACACAATAACGGCCTCGCCAGTTCGGTTATCGTAGTACCAGCGGTTGAAAGATAAATACATGTGTTGGTTCAAAGTCTTCACCGGCACACGCTTCATGGTCTTTGGCGGCTTTACCTTAAGAACCAACTTTCTCCAACATGTCCTTGGATCGATCTCATCGATACGCTTGCGGATTGGAATTTGTGGCTTAAAAAATTTAAAACCGTTGTTCCCCTCGAACAGCAAATGTTGGTGAAACCAACTTGCTTGGTGGTTCCCACCACGATTATTAAACAAACGATACACAAGAGTACGTACATCCCATCTTGGCAATGAGAGGACGTCAGACATCTTTTCATAGTACTAAACGCCATTCTCCCATTTGATAATACATACTTTTAATTTAGAATCAAAAAGCCAAGAAATAATGTCACCTTGAACTTTAGACACGGCCTTGAAGGAAGTCATCTGATTTGCTTTGGCGCGTGCACTGGCTTCTACCTTTAATTCATGATCAACATATCGGTGTGCATCAATAATTTTTCGAGCTCTCTTGTCTCGATGAGCAAACCAACTATGAATGTCAGCAATAAAAAGGTCGGGATTTGAATCAAATCTCGTATCAACAACATTCTTGCCCTTGGAGGTCTTCTCCAAATGATCTTCTGCTGCTTTGACCGTTTCCTCAGTAAATATTGGAGCACCCTGATCAACATTGGTGTGTTGAAATACATTAAGGTATTCCTCAACAGTCATGTCCTCGATCTCTACGTCCTCATCCTCATAAATAAACGCCGTATTCATCTCAACAGTTGGATCATTTAAGATCTCTTCATCATTTTCCACCTCCACGTCCTCCTCAGTCTCTAACATGGTCAACTCGTCATCATTCAAACCAAGCAAGATCAAAATCTACCCTCGTGTTAAGGAACTTTCAACAAACTGTCCCACAGCAATCTCATCTGCATTCACTATACTTCTAACCACCCCCTTACAATCAACAAAAATGACAGTATCGGCCTTGATCATCTCGATGGGTGTAGCAGCTGTATAATCATGATGAACGATGATCTGTTTTTCCGAATCACCAGCTGCACTCGTACCAGCACCAGAAGCCGAGCCGTGAGTTTTTTTAGGCTCACTTCCTTCAGTACCCGAAGCATCTGGATCTTCTTCATCATTCTTGAGCTTCTTTAGTTCATCATCTTTGCAAGTAAGCTGCAAGATAAGATCTTCTTGCTGTTTTATTTTCACCCCCTGAGACTCAACAATCTCACGGAGGGCCTTTGTCTTCTTCTGGCAGAAAGATACATAACTTACTAGCTTTTTCTGATTCTCCATGAGACGTTCTTGATTCAGGCGATCAGCAGACATTTGATTTTCATAAAGATGAAGTAAGCTCAAAAGCATATTCGTCTGCTGATCTTGAGACATTGCATTAAACGAAGGTGGAATAGGTTGAACTGGACCTTGAGGACGATTGAGCCTCATAAATGAAATATCCGGTGGAGGCATCGTCATTGGTGTTGGAGAAACCACCGATGTAGCAGTCGTAGGCCTTGGTATAGTTGATAAGATCGATTGAGGAATCATACCAAGCCTAGAATCCGACGTAAGCGTGGTCGTCAATGTAAGCTCTGGGGTGCTAGTAGTAAGCGGCACCGCCGAACGTTAAGGAATAGACGACCTTGGAGGTTGAACTCCAAATGAGATGCCAGCACCAGCCAATACTCGACGCTTAGACGATCCTTCTTTCACCAATTCCTTCCCTTTCCTTTTGTGATGAGCAGCTATAGCACCAGCTAAAGCAGCTTCAACCTCAGCAGGTTGTAAAACAGGAGCATTACCAGCACCATCATTACCACCATCACCACCATTACCACCATCATCACCACCACCAATACCGCATTAGTGTTGAATCATCGTGAATCCAGCGATCATTGTCAGGATATACATAACCTGGATTAACCAGATGACCAATCAATCTTTTGAATCTAGGAGGAGGAATTTGACGATACGAATTCATCCTTCGCATTGTGTCTGCCTTCATGTGATTCAAAATAAGCTTATCATTAACATCATTTGGATCGATCACCAAATCCCTGATTGCATCGTGAACAAACAGTTGGATGAAACGAGGATACTTCAAGAATTTTACCTGTCGTTCCCAAGAATACAATTTTCTTTGAGATGATCAAAGATCATTTCCGAGAAATTGTAACGCTTATTCAACACTAATGCAACAAATGCCGATTGGATCATGATACGGCATTCGTCAAACCATGCCTTTCATCCACCAATGCAATGTATAAGAACGTGTAGTAAGTACTTGTATTGGGGACACAAGTATGCCTTGTTATACAGAGACGCATCAATATCACCAGAATAAAATAGACGTCCAAACAATCCTTTGATCAGCTCTTTGTGGTACTCGCTCGGGTCATCAATAGTGTCATCAAACCTCAACACCCTTCGAAAGTCTCAATAGATACTACAACAGGTCTATCATTAACCTCAGCAGCAATGTGGCCCTCTGTCTCCACATATCGAGCAGTATTCCAGAATTGTCGAACAATACTGAAACGAACATCAGGATTCGTGGTGACAGCATAGTGAGTCCGAGAACGACGTATGAACGCTATCATTGCTCCAAACACATCCTCATCAGGAAAATTTGTATCGACAAAAGCACATACGTTATGCCTTTTATCATACGGGAGCAAGGGAACATCCTGATCTTGTTGTTCTTGTGGTGCATCAATAGGAGGAACTTGATCCATTGAACTGTAGAGTCAAACCCGAGAATTTAGTGATAATAAATAATAATAAAACTCATAAAATTAATATAGAATTAAAATTTTAAAATTAACCAATTTATAAAACTATTAATTTATAATAATTAAAATGTCATTCATTAAAAAATCTGATTCGTTATAACGAATGGTAATTCGTTATAACAAAACAGCTACTTCGTTATCAAGTAAATGGTTAACGAATCAGGACTAACGAATTACTATTAAAAGTTAACGAATTGAAGTCTAACTCGTTATAAATAACGAATGCAAATCTGATTCGTTATAAGTATTAAGTCGTTATCCCGATTCATGTGAATTGCGTAACGAATTGGACACGAATAAGTTCCAATTCGTTAAGCATAACGAATGGCCAATGTAGCTTAATATTTAACTTATTTGGTCAAGGTCAAAATTACCAAGAACAGTCAAAATAAAACTGCAATTGTGATATCAATTACCCCATAATCGTTGATGGATATCTTAACAAATGATCACAAGGATCTCGGAAACGCGTTGCGATTAGAATGGTATCGATTTGGTGTCCCAAAACATGGTACAAATCACTTAAATTAGGGTTTTAAACAAAGCTTCAAACCCGATAGAAAAAAATCAATAATTAACCCAAAAAACATCAATTAAAAATTACGTAAATCATTGCGTTATAATCATCTATACCTTAGTAACACAAATATATGATTAAAACACTGAAAATCGATGATCGGAAATTTTTGGAAAATTTTGGTAGAGTAACTGTGTGTTTGTGAAGAAGAAAATGAATAGTGGAGACGAACCGCCTACACGAATTCCTATATAGTCTGACATGGCACAGTTTTCAATGTAATGAATCATCTGATTCGTTTGAATTTTGAAATAACGAATCAGGTGATTCGTTAACTTAACTTAACACGTGGCATAACGAATTACAAAGTGATTCATTAAAATCTTAACGAATTAGAAGCCATTCGTATTACAGAGTGGCGGAAGCAAATTAATCTTAACGAATTAGACCCCAGTTTGTTATAAATGGCTTTAATTCGTTATTTTAACGAATCAAAGTTAATGAATTACATTATTTAATTTTAACTTAAATAATTAAATCAATTAAATCAATTAAATTAAATATTAATAATAAAACCAATTAACTTAAATGAATCACCGAGAACCCACATCTCGATGATCGAATACCTTAATTTGTTTTACGTTTTGAAAAATTAACTTAAAGAAAATAAATAATATGTAAAGTGAAAAAGCAAAATCTTTTTGGTATTTTGAAATTTTTTTTAACGAAAAATATTTACTAGAAAAATATCCGAAAATTAATATGTAAAATAGGAAAATATTTTTGTGTTTTTGTATGAATTTTTCAAAAGCGATACATATTTTTGGATTTTTGGTGAGTTTGAGCAGAGAATCATATTGACCAGATTACCCTTCCATCACATTTTTATAATTCATCGATATTATGACTGGCGTTAAGTCGGTCATTAGTATTGTTGTCAACCTAAATCTTATAACAACCTTCAAGTGTTTTTGTGATATGATTGATGGTTCAATTAAAGCACGGAATATCAGAAACTATCAGCCTCTAATCTCGGTTCAAGCTTAATTTAATTTTTGCCATATCACCCCAACTTGACTTAAACCATTATATTGCCGATCAAAATTTGAATTTTATAAAGATTTATGAGCAATGCATTGAGTTTCCTTTACTATGAGTGAGTATGCACGAGTCCATCTATCGGCTTACATACATTGTATCCCCTGGGGTCCGTTTCTTCATGGTATTGAGACGCGCGCAAGGGAGGAACAAATATATGACTAACAACCGATTTTGATAAAGTCAATAATTTAGATTGTATGAGGTACAGCAGTGATCAAGTTTAATGACTTTGGGTTTGATCTAAAAGAGAATGAAATATTCATGCATATGAATACCCAGATGATTAAGCCGCATAAAGACTCACAGTGTCCAGAACCTCAACGCTTGTTATTTGCTTTATTTTATTTTTGGGTGATCAAACAAGTATAAGGCTTGAGTATGACAGGTTATTACATTTCTGCATTTCTTTATGTTTATATCACTTACTTTACTCTAACAGTTTGTTTAATACCTACCAATGCACCAATTCAATTAAGCACTCAGTCTTTTAAGCTTATTTCTTGCTGAATTTGGGGTCAAAACAATCAATGTACTATCATTTTCTCTTTTTGCTTCAAAAACTCAAAATTTTGAGGAGCATAAAACAAAAATAAATTTAATCGCCCCAGATAAATTAAGTCTATAAATAAATGGCTAACCTATCAATTCACAAGTGAATAATAGGACCAAAACATGTAAGCATGCTTCACAAACATAAATAGCTGACATAATTTCATCGAGAAAATGAAGTAAAAACGCATAACAAACGCCCCAACTACTGTCCATTATCAGGTGAATGGCTATCCTGAAAATTTACAAGTAAATATCAAGACCAAACATATACAAGTATATATATATATATATATATGTCCTTCAAATATGAGTAATTGACATACTTTTCAGCGAACGTATGCAAAAATCTTTTTGGTTTTTCTCTATACATACATAAACACACTCATTTTGTCTTTTTCAAATTTTCTTATAACCAAAAAAATTCACAATCTTTTTGAATTTTTGGATTTTTCTATACAAACTGACAATACAATCTTTTTTGTCCTTTTTCAAGATTTTAAAATGTTTTTGGATTTTCAAAAATATTTAAAAGAAAAACATTAAGAACAAGAAAACCACAATATTTTTGTAATTTTCAAATGTTTTTGGATTTTAAATTTTTTAATGTTTTTAGGTTTTATCTATACAAACAAAAAGCACAATATTTTTGTATTTTCTATTTTTCACCCCATAAAAACCAAAATCAAAATAAAATTTAAAGAAAAATAAACAAAAAATAAATATAGTTATCCTTGTTTCAGGATATCAGCAAGGGTCTTCAATCCATTTTAACCAAGCAAAAATTGAAAACGAATTTTGTCAAAGGCTTTGATAAATAGATCGGCTTTCTGAAAATCAGTATGTACTTTCTCAAAGTCGATTAATTTCTTTTCAAAACAATCCCGTATGAAATGATATCGAATTTTGATTTGTTTCATTTTATAATGTTGTACGGGATTTTCGGTGATGCTAATGGCAGCAGAGTTATCAATCAAAATAGTAATAGTAAGAAACTTCAAACCGTAGTCGCGCAGATGTTGTTGAATCCACAAAACCTGGGCACAGCAACACGAGGCTGCAACATATTCCGCCATAGCGGTTGAAGTAGAGACCATCGTCTGCTTCTTACACTGCCAGGAAACAAGCCGGTTTCCTAAGAATTGACACCCTGCCGTAGTTGATTTGAAGTTGATCTTGCAACCTCCGTAGTCCGAGTCAGAAAAGGCAGTAAGCTCAAAGTTATCGTCCTTGGGGTACCATAACCCGATGTCTGGATGTCCCCTCAGATACTGAAGAATTCGCTTGACCGCAGCTAGGCGAGTCACTCGTGGACTTGCTTGAAACCTAGCACAAAGACAAACAGCAAACATAATGCCGGGGTGAGAAGCCGTTAGATACATTAAAGATCATACGACAGAGGGTAGGATCAACGGTTTCCTCCAATTCATCCGGTGATAAATTGTGACCCACGGGGAGAGGAGTTGAAGGGATTTTTTCGGCATATATCTTGAATCAGCTCAAGACATCGTTCACATATTTGGTCTGGTGAATAAAGATTCCTTTCGCAGACTAGTGAACTTGCAACCCTAGAAAGAAATTCATCTCTCCCATCGATCTCATCTCGAACTTCGTTTGCATTGACTTCTCGAACTCCTTACATAACATGTTGTTTGTAGACCCAAAGATAATGTCATCGACATAAATCTGAACTAGGAGAAGATCATCACCAACAGTCTTATGAAATAAAGTGCAGTTGACGGTCCCTCGCTTGAAGCCGTTATCAGTCAGATAGCCAGCGAGCGTGCCATACCAAGCTCTCGGGGCTTGATGTAGACCATACAGGGCCTTGTTTAATCGGTAAAATTGGTCTGGATAATCAGGATCTTCAAAGCCAGGAGGCTGTAAAACGAACACTTCCCCGTGTAGTTCACCATTGAGAAAAGCACTTTTAACATCCATTTGATAGACCTTGATATTCTTATAAGCAGCATACGCCAGAAAGATTCGAATAGACTCCAATCTTGCAACCGGAGCACATACTTCAGTGTAGTCAATACCCTCTTGCTGATGAAAACCTTGCACCACTAATTGTGTCGTGTTCCTTACGATCACACCACGATCATCTTTCTTACATTTAAATACCCAGGTAGTCGGAATAGCTTTCTTGACTCTAGCGGGTTTGTCAATTAAATCCCAAACACCCAAACGTGCAAATTGCTGTAATTCTTCTTGCATGGCTTCTACCCAAGAAGGATCTTGAAGTGCCATATGAGGCGTCGTTGGCTCAACTTCGGATAGAAAGCAAGTGAATTTAGAAACATTTACTATTAGAGAAGAATGTAAATCTTTATAAGCACACAATACATTATTCTCACTTGACGAAGCAACTTGATGACGTGTTTGAACGCCCACATCAAGTTCTCCAATGATGTTTTCCTGTGGATGATAAATATGAATCCGAAGAGTGGGATTCTCAGGAACAACAACATTTTCAAATAAGTTAGTGTAATGGTCTCCAAGCTAGGAGATGAAACATCACTGTCAAGTTAAATAACCTGATCATCAGCTTGATTATCATCAGAAGAAGTAGACACATTATCAAAGCAGCTGGAGAAGCATCACATGGATCTTCAGTTGGAGCAGAAATTGGAGCGTCAACATCATTAGAACTTGGAAATCTTGGAATGGCTAAATAATCATCAACGTTTGCACGAACCAGGTCTTCATCTGGTTGCTCAGTTGATGGAGTAAATGAATTAAATAAGCCATCATAATCATACATCCAGTCAGGACCTTTCCGTTGAGGAGGTGTGGTGTATTTTTGATAGTCCACATGATACCATTCCTCAACACAACCAGAAGTGACATTAAATACTCTTTTCTTTGGAGACGCATACCCCAAGAAATATCCTTCGATGGCTTTTTCTTCAAACGTACCCACATTCTTCTTCAACATCGAACAGGGACACCCAAATGGTTCCAAGTACTTTAAGTTAGGCTTTCGATTGTTTAAAATCTCATAACTTGTCTTCTTGAGTCGTTTAGCAGTTAGAACCCGATTAAGCGTATAACAAGCTGTATTCACCGCCTCATTCCAGAATTGAAAGGGAAGCTTAGAATCAGCAAGCATAGTTCTAGCAGCTTCAATCAAAGTTCTATTCTTCCTTTCAGCAACACCGTTCTGTTGTGGTACATAGGGTGCACTGTATTCTCGGTGAATTCCTTTTTGAATGCAAAAGAAATCCAATACAGTGTTCTTAAATTCAGTACCATTATCACTTTGAATTCTCCTCACTTTTTGTTTGTATAGTGATTCGATCTTAGTGACTAGGTTTTGTACCAGAACAGTTTTTTGATCTTTTGAACTCATAAATAAAACCCATGAGTATCTTGAATAATCATCGGTAACAACAAGACAATACCAATCTCCAGAGATACTAGCACGATTCATAGGACCAAAAAAGATCCATATGAAGTCGTTCAAGAGGAGTATCAATGGAATTCAATAACTTAGATGGATGTGACTTTTTCTTCTGCTTGCCTTTCTTGCATGCAACACAATGGACAGATAATTTTAAGTTCTTCCAAGAAACACCCTCAACTAAGTCATTCGCCATTAAATAATTCATCTTTCGAATATGAATGTGACCCATTCTACGATGCCATAGAATAGAGTCCTTCTCGGTTGCTTTTGAGATAAAACATGTTTCGATAGATGTTGATACTTTAGAACTCATATTTAAGACATAAATATCATTTGATCGAGGTGATCGCATGACAACCATGTCCTCAAGAATCACATATCCCGGTTTCAAAATTAGACATTCTTTATCGTTAAATACCGTGGTGTACTTCTTGTCACAGATTTGCGACACACTCAATAAATTATGGTCCATCCTGTCACAGTAATTGACTTTTTCAAACGTTATGTGACCATTTGAAACTTCACCCACTTTTGTTATCATGCCCCCAGAATTCCCAGCAAACGCCACATAACCCCCTTGAATATTTCTCACATTTGTAAAGAGGTCGAGATTTCCAGTGATATGACGAGAACATCCACTATCTGATGTGTGGGTAATAGTACACGCCTTAAGTGTTTTATATTGTGTGTTTTACTTGTTTATTTGTATCGAACACAAATACTTTGATAGGTTTTATGTTTACAGGTGTGCGGAGCTTAACGGAGCTTAATGGAGCTTAAAGAAGCTAATTTGGAGCATTCATGATGAAGTGGAAATGAAAGTGATGATCTATGAGATGATAGAGAATTGAAATACGAAGACGTGGCCGCAAACGGGGAGGAAAACGGAGTTGAAACGAAGATTCTATGAAGGAAATAGTGTTGTGGCCTAGCAGACTGTAAAGCAGAGTCTCCAGACCGTAGCTTACGGTCTGGTCTGACGGAAAAATGGTTTTTTGTTGATTTTCTTCCATATTTAAAGCCCAAAAACCCTAATATCGAAGGCATTCAATAATTATCAGTTGAGGGACTTTTAGGAGGCGATATTCCATCATCATAACACACTTTAATCATCCAATTGATCCATGAAATCATTCCTCCACACAACCATCAAGAGCATGAAGATCAAGATGCAAGGCTAAAGGATTCATAACCATCTCCGGGTATAGGGTTGAGTTGCATGATTAGGTTTTGATATTCTAAACTTTAACTTTGGATGTGGATTTGGTTAATCATTCGGTTGATAAATTCTTAGTGTTTGCTTTTGTGCTTAAACGGTTTTTATATATTGATTGCTTAATCTTCCGTCAGTTATTGATTTGTGGTCATCAACAATTAGGATTAAGTTCTTTCGTCATTGACCCGTTTATCATTAACCATATTATTGATTTTGTGTTTCAATAAGTAAAATCGATTATCAATTAGATTTTCATTAAGCTGTGTCAATTGTTCAGATTCAGTTCTGACGATCAACATAGCCAATAGTTAAGTCTTTTGATTTACATATTTTTAATAAGAAACCGTCCAAAGAAGTTTATCAATTCCTTAACTTGTTGAAAAACCCGAACCCTGGAGTTTGGTTATTTTTACATCATTGTTTACAAACTTTTCCAAGTAACCGTGTGTTTTTTTTATTAAATCATCTTTTATTAATCGCTTGACATCGTCTGTCCACCTTAGTTAATTAATTTATAATTATGAACTTTACTTGCACTTTCCACTGATTCTCTGTGGAGACGACCTTACTTACCCGTACTAGTTATAGGTATTTAAGTATCATAAATACTTGTTTTTAATTAGAGCACGACATCTACATCAATATGGCGCCGTTGCTGGGGAATCAACTCGCAAAGTGCTAGTTTAGCTTAGTTTTTAGTTTTTTATTTTAATTTTTCTGCATTGATTTTATGCGGGGTGTTAGTGTTTGTCTCTGTGCAGGTAACTTCACAAGTTGATGCAGACGAGATATTCCCGTAAGAAAGAGCCGCTTCAGTTTGATCCCTAAATCGAGAGAACAAGACAGAACCGATCAGCTAAAAACCCCACACTAAACCAAATACCCGAAATTATAACACCAAAAGAAGAAACCATGAGTAACCGAAGCCGAAGGGACCCGAATATGTACCAACCAAATAACCAAGAACAACCAGTTCCACAAAACCAAAATATTAACCGTGATAGAAACCGCAATCTGTTCAACCCAAGAAATGTTAACCGTAATCCCTGGAACATTGATGACAATTTTTCAGTCAGATCAGCCCCAGTGAACCGTCAAAGACACAATGATTTGAGAGAGGAAAGACCCGAGGTTGATCGTGCTCGTGCACTGGTGGAAAATTGGCACATAAGAGACGATATTGGTCTCGATTCTGAGGATGACGAGGAGCGTAGAGATGAACAGAGGAGTCGACATCAGCAAAAAGATCCCCGTGAGGACCAAGAATTTCGACAGAATCATCCAGAAAATCAATATAGAGATTGGGAACTGAGATGCCAGCAAGATCGTGAACAACGGGCACCGTATTACGAGTTTAATGATGGAGTGCCGAGAGCATATGTCCCACCACCAGTCAGAGGAGTTCAAAGTCATTTCATTCCACAAGTGGCCACAAACCCTCTACCAATCATTATCCCGATCAGAAATGGAAGGACTTTTTCGGTAAGGCAGAACAGTTTAACGGGATTACCGACATTTCATGGAAAGGCTACAGAAGAACCATATTTACACTTGAGTGATTTCAACTCGATATGCGCACTCATCTCAAGTCAAGGATTTACTGCGCAAGAGGTAAAGATGATAGTCTTCCAGTTCAGTTTGAAAGATGCAGTGAAACAATGGTTCCTATCTTTGCCATCGGCTAGTATTTTCTCTTGGGGAGACTTCAATTTTTAGACGAGTATTATACTCCCTAGAGAACCACAGAGGCCCGCAACAACATTCGAAACTTTCAGCAGATCACCGGTGAAACTTTTTATGAATCATTCCAAAGGTTTAAACGATTGTTGAGCACTTGTCCACATCATGGGATTGCCTTATGGGAATTGATAAAGGCATTCCATGATAGTCTCTCAAATGATGATGTCCGTGACCTCCAAGCCACCACTAATGCATCTTTTCTTGCAAATGATGAAAACGAGGATTGGGGACATTTGGAGAGACATGCGACTAATTCAAAGAGACAGGCACAGTCGAACAGGATGTCAAAAAGATTAGTGGTCAAAGCAGTTGAGAGTCATGGGTCAGATGATAGAATTGATAGACTGGAAAAGAAGATGGATAGGTTGTTGGTTGCAGGTGTTCAAGGAGCCGGAAAGTCGGGGAAAACATATTCGGTATGTGAAGGTTGTGGTGAATTAGGACACGAGGTTGCGAGTTGTGGGGTTGTGCAAGATGAGGAAATTGAAGAAGAAGAAGAAGAAGAAGAAGAGGTCAACTATGTGCAGGGTGAAAGGAAATACAATAATATGAACTCAAATACTTATCATCCGGGCCTCAGGAATCATCCAAACTTCAGCTATGGAAACCCGAACACACAAGTTTTCAAGGCAGTTCTCAGAAAACAGGTTATCAGTCGAACTAGAAACAGTATGGTAGCGGTCAAAGTGGGTACAATCAAAGAGATTTTGGGGGTTACAATAACGGTTATCAAAAGAGTTATCAGTAGGGGCAAGGGAATTCTTCGGGGAACAAAGAGGTATCACTTAAGGATGTGGTAGAGTTATTGAAACAAATGAAGGCAGATCAGGAGACCTAGAATAGAAATCAGGAGACTCAGAATAAGGCATTGAATCAGAGGTTGGAGCTTCAAGAGAAGGCAAATGCTTCGAGAGATAAACAAGTGAGTCAACTGGCCGAAGAAATGGCGAGCTTAAAGCAAAATCCATCCAAGCTACCGAGTGACACTTTGAAGAATCCTAGCCATCAAAACAACAGCACTTCAAGTGGAAAGAACACCCATATTAACTAGGTAATTACTCTTAGAAATGGTAAGGTTTATGATAACGGGGTAAATCCATCAGCATCCTTCAAAGGACTGGTGGAAGATTTGGGAGAAAATGGGAACAGTGATGATGAGGTGGAGATTATCCAAATAAATAAACTGAAAACGTTAATTAATAAAAATTTAAACAAATCGGTAAAAGAAAAAGAAACACCAACCACCAAGGAGACGGGTCCCACGGGTAAAACTGTCCCGTTTCCTCAAGCATTGGTGAATCCAGCAACATCGTCACCAAAGAAGAGGGGCCCACAATAGGAGGAAACGTGGGAAGTTTTTAAACAAGTAAAAATTAATTTACCCCTCATTGATGCTATTAAACAAGTCCGCGCATATGAAAAGTATTTGAAGGACTTGTGTACTTAAAAATGAACTCACAAGATGCCGAAAGAGGTTGACCTAACAGCTAATGTGAGTTCGGTTTTGACAGGAATCCTCCCACCCAAGTTGCAAGATCCGGGAGCACCAATAATACCCATTCAAGTGGGCGATTTTAAAATGACAAGGGCGTTGTTAGATCTTTGAGCAGGGGTGAGTATTCTCCCGGGAAGCTTATATGACCAATATGATTTTGGTCCACTTCGAAAAGCCGATACCACTTTGGTGTTAGCTGATCTGACACTTGAGCTTCCTAGGGGTATTGTTACTGATGTGATTTTTATGATCGAGGATTTTTATTACCCGGTCAACTTCCTGGTTCTAGATTATGTTACAGTTGACCCAAAACGGAAACCGAATGTGATTCTCGGTAGGCCCTTTTTGGAAACAGCTAATGCTTTAATAAACTGTAGAACCAGAGTAGTTGACATAGCTTTTGGGAATAAAAATCTTAGGTTGAATGTTTTTCAAAAGTGTCTAACCCTCTGGTGAGTGATGAATGTTTCGCAGCTGACATCATTGATGGGTTGAATCCTCATGAGAATGAGGAAGATGCCACAGAGGAGTGAGTTATTTGTTGCAGGACTGCAGCTGAGCATTCACATCAGTTGGAGAAGGAAGAAAAACAAGTGGAAATCTATCCTGCAAGCATCGGAAAACCGCCATGGTCTCAACAGGTAGAGAAATTACCGGACACTATCGACTCTAAATTGAGACCGTCACTTGAGAGTCCACCGGCAGTTGAGTTGAAGGAACTCCCAAAACACCTCAAATATGTGTTTTTGGGAGACAACGATACTTTACCCGCCATCATAGCCTCAAACTTAGAAGAGACATAAGAACAGGCTTTGATGGAATATTGAAAGAGTATAAAGCAGCAATTGGGTGGACGATTGCGGACTTGAAGGGAATTAGTCTGTTTATAGTGATGCATACGATTATCACGGATCCCGAGGTGAAACCCGCACATGATGCACAAAGACGGTTAAATCCGAACATGCGGGAAATTGTGAAAAAAGAAGTCCTGAAGTGGTTGGATGCGGGGATTATTTTCCCTATCTCGGACAGTACTTGGGTAAGTCCAACGCAAACAGTTCCAAAGAAGGCGGGCATTCAAATAATCCGTAATGAAAAAGGTGAAGAAATTGCTACTCGACCGGTGACCGGATGGCGAATTTGTGTTGACTACCGGAAATTAAACACCGTGACATCCAAGGACCATTTCCCTCTACCATTCATTGACCAAATCATCGAAAAATTATCAGGTCAGAAATTTTATTGCTTTTTAGATGGCTACTCGGGGTACAATCAAATTGCCATCCACCCCGATGACCAACGTAAGACCACTTTCACGTGTCCATATGGTACGTTCTCATTTAGGCAAATGCCTTTTGGCTTGTGTAATGCCCCGACCACCTTTCAAAGATGCATGATGAGTATCTTCTCAGATATGGTCGGGGAATCACTTGAAATTTTTATGGACGATTTTTCTATTTTCGGCTCATCTTTTGATTCATGTTTAAACGAATTAACAAAGGTTTTAAAAAGATGTGTGGAAACGAATTTGGTCTTAAGTTGGGAAAAGAGCCATTTCATGGTTCAAGAGGGAACGGTTTTAGGACATGTCATCTTGAGTAGGGGGATTGAGGTCGACCGGGCAAAAGTTAATGTCATATCTAATTTGCCACGTCCTACAAATGTTAAAGGAATCCGGTCATTTTTGGGACATGCCGGATTTTACCGACGGTTCATTAAAACTTTTAGTGACATCACAAAACCGTTGTGTAATTTGCTATTAAAAGATGTGCCATTTGTTTTTGATGAAGATTGTTTAAATGCATTTAATGTTCATAAAAACAAACTGGTTGAAGCCCCAATTTTGCTATCACCTGATTAGTCACTTCCATTTTAAATTATGTGTGACGCAAGTGATTATGCGGTTGGGGCTGTTTTGGGTCAACGGGTGGATAAGAATCCCGTTGCCATATACTATGCAAGCAAAACCCTTTCTGATGCTCAAATAAACTACACAACTACAGAAAAGGAGTTGCTTGCAGTAGTATTTGCTTTGGATAAGTTTAGATCTTATATCTGTGGGAGCAAGGTTACTATGTTTTCAGATCACAGTGCAGTCAAGTACCTGATGGAAAAGAAGGACGCAAAGCCGTGCTTAATTAGATGGATTTTGTTAATCCAAGAGTTTGATGTGGAGATCCGTGATAAGAAAGGAAGCGAGAATGTGGTTGCTGATCATCTGTCGAGACTGACGGGTCAAGATGAAGACAATACCAGGGCGATAAATGAATTATTCCCGGACGAGCAATTGTTTGTTGTTTCTACATTACCATGGTATGCTAACATCATTAATTTTCTTGTTGCAGGTAACATCCCAGAATTCTGGCCCAAGAAAAAGAAACATCAATTCATGTCGAACGTGAAGCAATACGTGTGGGAAGACCCAGATTTATTCAAGATTGGGGCTGACCAAGTCTATCGGAGATGCATTCCAGATGAGGAGATTCGAAGTGTGTTGTCACACGCACACTCACTCGCATGCGGTGGATATTTCAGCGGGCAGAAAACGGGTCATAAAGTTTTAGCTTGTGGTTTTTATTTACCTAGTTTATTTAAAGATGCAGCAAAATATGCTAAGAACTGTGTGAGATGTCAACAGTTAGGTAGCATTTCTAGGAGGAACGAGATGCTCATGCAACCAATCCTCGTTGTGGACATCTTTGATGTTTGGGGAATTGACTTTATGGGCCCGTTCCCAAACTCCTTCGGGAATTACTATATTTTGGTGGCGGTTGATTATGTTTCAAAATGGGTTGAAGCAATCACCACCAAAACAAATGACCATGCCGTCGTTTTTAATTTGTCCAATCAAATATTTTCTCGAGATTTGGCGTCCCTCGCATTATTATTAGTGACGGGGGTTCCCATTTTAAAAACTTTAATTTTGGCAAATTACTCAAACGGTATGGCATAAACCACCGAATAGCCACACCATACCATCCTCAAACGAGTGGTCAAGTGGAGGTATCTAATAGACAAATTAAAGAAATTTTACAAAAAATGGTAAGACCCGATAGAAAAGATTGGTCAACAAAACTAAACGATGTTTTATGGGCTTACCGTACTTCTTTTAAAACACCTGTTGGTACCACCCCCTATCGGTTGGTTTACGGGAAAGGGTGTCATTTACCTGTGGAACTTTCCCATCGTGCTTTATGAGCAGTGAAAAATGTTAATCTAGATTATGAGTGTGCAGGTAAAGAAAGAAAGTTGAATATATGTAAGCTAGAGGAGTTGCGGGATGAAGCGTATGAGTGCGCGTCAGCATATAAAGACCGGATGAAACTAGTGCATGATGCAAAGATTAAGAGGAAAACTTTTGAAGAAGGACAACGGGTGTGGTTATACACAATTCGAGAGCAAAATTGTTCCCGGGTAAATTAAAGAGTAAGTGGATGGGACCGTATCAGGTGAAGCGTGTCGGTCAGTTTGGCGAGGTCGAAATTGAGGATTTCGATGATCATCTAAGACAGGTATTGAAAGGGCTTCGGTTAAAACCATATTTGGAAGATGCAGACTTGAACAAGAACATACATGAGTCGGTGGTGAGCTTTATAGCTACTGCACCATCATATTCAGCCGAGTGATAAGGGCCAGGTAATGTCGGGCAATAGACTTTAAATTCAGCGCTTCTCGGGAGGCAACCCGAGCGTTTTTTGTTTTTGTTTTTGTTTTTGTTAATCTTTGGTTAAAAAAATATATATGACCATTGACTATTGACCGTAGCTTATGGTCTCCAGACCGTAGCTTACGGTCGGACCGTAGGCTACGGTTCGCCCTAACTGCTTTACGGTGACACTTGGTTCATGTAGACCGTAGCTTACGGTCACCCGACCGTAGCTTACGGTCGGGATTTTTCAGCTTTCCGAAAATAAAAAAAATAATATTATTAATATTATTCTCTCTAACTTCCACCACAAGATTTACCTCCCTCTTTCTCTCCTCATTCTTCTTATTCCTTTCTTCTTCATTTTCTTCTTCCTCTCCTTACTACCAAGAACAACCAAAACACACAACCCTAACTCCTTCAATTCCTACCCAAATCTCTTGATTTCGGGTCCTAAACTCATTAATTTTTCGAGAGGAACTCACCTGTGGTGTCGGTTTTCAACAATTGTTGCTCGATTTTTGCCGGATTTGTGAGGGTGTAAAGAACCCTAAAAATCAAGTTTGGGGATTTTCAAGTTTCATCACTAAAAAGGTGTTTTTTATTGTAATTGAAGCTTAGGGCATCAACTTTCATCACTAAAAAGGTATGTATTTCACTTAATTTTAATTTTATGAAGCCTAAGGTTTGTGATGAAGTTCAAGTTTTACTTTATGCATATTGATTGAGGTTAGGAATTGTTATGGTGATAATGCCTCCACACTTGTAAGAGTAGATTTGTTAAGGGATTAGTTTATGGGTATTATGGGTTATAATTATTTGGTTATGATGGCTTGTTGAAATTTTGCAAGATGAAAATTGGTAATAAAGTGATTAATGTTTATTTAATTTATGGAGCATGTTGGGTTAATGACATAGACCAACCTTTACAAGTTCGAGTTTGAAGTGGTTTTATAAATATTGAATCAACTAGTCATACACCCATAACCAACAACAAGTGTGGGGATATTTGGAAGGTTTATCATGTTATTTGACTTGCATTGGTTGTTTGATTGTGATTTTGTAGGATGGGAAGGACCGGTGATACGCGAAAAAACCCGCCAAGGAACAAAGGGAAGGCTGCCTCATCATCGGCCGACCCACCGCCTTTACCTAAAAGAAGATTAATTTTGAGGGATTCTGAGGACGAGGAGGATCCCATGCAGGTACCATATGAAGATGAAGGAATGTCGCCTCCCCTTAAGCCAATCTGGGGTGGGGGCCCATTATCGGGAATGGACCCGAATTGGCAAGCGGAATTATATAATGATGCGATAGCAAAACTGAAAAACAAGATATATGGGTTTATGTGTGAGAAGCGGGTTTCGCAGAATCTATTAAGGCCGTTTGGTATCATAACCATGTTGGAAAACTTGGGTTGGGAGTCAGCATTGAAGTGTTATGATAATGAAGATAAGAGAATTTACATGGATGCGATTCAAGAGTGGGTTACCTCGTTGAGAGTTGATTGGGGAGATAATCCATACAAAACTATGAGGTGGATAGGGATAGAAAACAACAAGGAGGTGATTATGTCATTGGACACCTTGCGGAGGATAGCACCATTTGATTCTAAACCATCCGGAGAATATTTGTATCCCTAGGAAGATGAATTGTATGTAAACCCGGATAAACAACCTTTGTACGAGAGAATGAAGTTGGATCTTTTTAAACCGGGACTTGCCCATACGATACTGCGAAACAATCTGAAGTTACAAGCAAGATTGTTGTTGAGTGTGATGGTATTTAATGTAATGCCGAAGCGGGGTGACAAAACTCAGGTTAGAAAATGGAAAATTTCTGTGCTGCATGCATTGATGACGGGTACACCAAAGATTTCGTACCGGTATTTGGTTATGATGAATATCTGGAGGGCAAGAGAGACAAAGTTAAAGTTGATTATCCCACACTGTCGGTTGATTATAGCTTTTTTGAAGACAAAGGGAGCGATTCGAGCGGATACACCAACGGTTGAGAAGTTTCTGCGTCCTTTTGATAACGATCAGTTGCAGAAAGAGAGTTTGATGTACCATGAGGAAGGAGGATATGTTTATCTCTAACACTTCGATACACAAGGGCAGCTGAGGGCATTGAAGAGTGGGCATGGTGAGGATATGGTTGAGGAACCGTATGTGTTGCTTCCGGGTAGTCGGGGTCATCAAACACAACAACGGGCAGTGAGAAGTGATCAGGGGGGAGTTCATCGGGGCAGCCACAACAAGCCCCAAATCAACTTCCACATGAGATGGTGCAAGATGTGCAGGAATGGTTGACTGGTTACAAGCTTCGAGGCCACCAGTCTATGGTAGTTGGGGCAGTGAGTTTCAGTACATATTTGACCAACAGAATCGGAACGCAGAGATGCAGCGGAGAGAGACCCGGAGATTATATGATCGAATGGAGTCGTGGAATCAAACCACGCGTATAACTAGCAGCAAGAAATCAATGATTGATATGAGGATGATCGCCAGAGTCGGGCACATACAGCGTGGCATCGGGGTGAGCCGGTGGTGGATAATCCACCGATGATTGACTACTCGTCTTTGGCGCAGTTTGATGGGAGTACACACTATCCACCACCTCAGATTCATCATTCAAGGTGGGTGGATCCTCGTGCAGATGCAGCTCAGAATGCTGGTGCGGGAAGTTCTTCAGACGCGTTTAACTTCTCTGGTGTCATGGACACTATGAGGTCTATCTTTGGTGACCCGCAGCCGCCATATTTTTGAGCACTCGCTGATCTACTGATCAGGTCCACGTGTCTCTCTCTATCTTTTATGTTTTGTTGACTATTTAATAATTGTGTTATGGGTGGTTGGGTGGCGTGATGAACATTTGGGTCGTGTGGTTGGTGTTAGTGTCTATGTTTATGTTTAAAAAATTTATGTGTTTTGTTTAATGGTATGCAACTTTATTTAAATCCGGAGATGAGTAATTGGTTGTCCCTTGAATTGCAATTGGTATGAATATCCTGTAGTTGCATATGCTTTTGAAAATCTGAGTTACATTGAGGGCGATGTAAATCTCAAGTGTGGGGATGGATAAATTAAAAAAATTTAGCCTTAAGAGTAGCTTGATTGTGCGCAAACGCCGAAATTGTAATTTGTTAATTGTTAGTATTAATGCCAAGTAGAGGTCTTTGGTCATGGTCAATTTTTAAGCTTCTCGAAAGTCTTCCCATGCAAATGTTTTTCAAAAATTAGACAATTAAAATGAACCGTTTAGATGGGGATAACGAGTCATGGGGACAGGTACACATGTTTCATGTCGGCAGCCTAATTCCTCCGGTATGTGTGTAAGATTTGCCTTATATATAATACACATATAATTATAGTATATACACATGTCATTTGAGTGCCATTATCGAGAGTAACCGGTATGTCCATGATATCTAGAACTTGGTTGTCTCATGCATTTCGAGATCTTAATACCACCACCTGTATGGAGAAATAGGACTGTAGAAAACCTACTTTATATTGGCCTTACATATAAAAATAAAATAATACTCCCTACCCTACATTATCCCTTAGGAGCCAAGTTTGTGCCTTTTCCCTTTCGTTTGTTTAAACCCACATTACAAGCCGTGTTAGCCTTGGCCTTTTGTTTTAACCCTGTGGATGAAACTTAGTATGTTAAGAGTTGTATTTAAGTTGTTTGTCGAGCATAGTACACAATGTACATATGTCTCGGGTCAGTTGTTTGTGTATATTGATGTTAGTATTTGTCAGTTAAAGAAAAAAAAATTGGAAAAAAAAAGAAAAAAAAAGAGAAAAGAAAAAAAAAAGAAAAATTAAAGAAAAACTCAAAAAGAGTTCATGTTTAAAGTCGTTATTGGTTGTAAATAATAGTTAGTGAGTTTGTTTTGTTCGTTTGTTTTTTGGTGTCAATAAATTGGGTTTCATCCACCATAAGTCACTAAATAAATCCACTTCCGCACCCTAACCTAAGCCACAGCAAAACCCTTAGTTCCTTTCTCTATGCAACCGGTGGGTAATGGGTGGAGATATGACTTGCTACCAAGCTTATTACATTGTGTTCATACTCGGTATTGAGGGCAGAGAGATACTAGCACATTTTTTGCTTGTCCAGATATTAAACCGAGAGGAGAGATATTATATTATGAGGGGTATGAACATGTGTGCCTTAATCGGAAACAAAGTACACTCGTTTGGGCGGTTTTATAGTTGTAAAATGTATCATTAAATTATTTGGTGGGTTATCAACCTTGAGAGTGTCAGTTCTTGGGAATTGGGTATGACCTTATACCTCACTAGTATTAATACTGATAATTGATGAACCGTCAATGGAGGTGTATGTATTGCATGAGAGTTTGCTTGAGGGCAAACAAATGATAAGTGTAGGGATGTGATGTTTGGGTAAAAGTACATTCCTTAAGTGTTTTATATTGTGTGTTTTACTATTTTATAAGTATCAAACACAAATTCTTTGATAGGTTTTATGTTTACAGGTGTGCGGAGCTTAACGGAGCTTAATGGAGCTTAAAGAAGCTAATTTGGAGCATTCATGATGGAGTGGAAATGAAAGTGATGATCTATGAGATGAAAGAGAATTGAAATACGAAGACGTGGCCGCAAACGGGGAGGAAAACGGTGTTGAAACGAAGATTCTATGAAGGAAATAGTGTTGTGGCCTAGCAGTGTTGGGTTTTACCAAGATTATCAAAGTCCATATAACCCATTATATGTAAAAACGCAGTGGATAATAAAGTTTTAAATCTTGTTAGTTTGATAAATATAAAACCAATTTTATATAGATTAACCCAATGCCCGGATCCATATACAAAGTACATGCTATCAAAACAACCATAGGGTGTTTAGCATACTACCTTCAAGTTCGAAAAATAGAGAGGATGAAGGATATAAACGGCTAGCTTCCAATGGAGGAAACCTCAAGCTTGTATACCCAATGAGCTCCAACAAACACCTTGGTTGCTAGGATCCTTAACACTTGCAAGAACAACCTTTGTTCTTATTCTTCTTCTTTGTTCACGGCTCAAAAGAGGGAGAAAAGAGAGAAGATATGTGTGAGAGAGAAGGTGTAGATATTATTCACCCAAGAAAAATGATCTCCCAATGGATGACCATGCATGTCTTAAAAGAAATAAAAGGAGGAGAGAGAAGAGGGAGGAATTTTCCCACCCAAATTTCAAATCCTCTTTTAATTACTTACAATTATTTACTTATAATACTTATGTTATAAAACATATCATAAGTAACATGCAATATGTTATTTAACCAATTTAAATAACATCTCTCAAAATATAAATTATCCATGTAATTTATTTAACACACAAATGCAAATATTTAGAAAACCATTTTCCAAATATTATAAGTGTTGATAATCATTACTTAGATCATATCTAATGATAATTATCATGGTGTTTGTCTAGCTTGTTATTGGGTATGACCCGACTTGGATCAATACGTACTAGCCACATCAACTTTAATATGTGTCTTGGGCAGATCAATTCCAACAATCTCCCACTTGCACAAGATTCATAGAAGATTGATGCAAATAGCAAATACCGCCTAATAACGGTTTACTATCCCTAATACGCATGACGAAGTACCATTCAATAACATCATCCCCTTCAAGTCCCTTACATGAAAATGATTCTGGTGAAACTATCATTTATCCTTTTGCCACAAATGTCATGTTAAATCCAGAGACACAGAGGTAATCATTCTCTGTCGATTTAACTTATCAGGCCTTAGACATTTAACTCTCAACGAATAAGAGGGACAAATCCCCTATTGACTACCTACGTCTCTCACAATCACCTCGTACTACACTTGAGCCTAGCCTTATGTACTGACATGTTTCAGAGCAGCGAAGAACTAAGTCAAAGTATAATAGTCGATGAATATCAAGACCTAATATGTATCTCAGGTCGGAGGATACTATTATGTTCGCCTTTACTCAAATTTACTTATGATCACAAATCACAAGGATTCCATGCAGTAGAATTTGAGGTGGGGTCATGTCCAATATTTATCCCATAAATATCTATGAACCTTGGCAACAAACCCTTTGCTATATTCATACCTCATGAATATCTACCAATCCAAGTTCATAATAGTCTTACCTTCATATTTGTTCCCACAAATATGAACGACTACGGACATTTAGAATAATTTAATTATTCAAGGATTTAAACATGCTAAAATGGAACATAACTCAAAAGCATAATCATAAACCATAATCATATGAATGAGCCAAAATAACAATTGTTCCAATATCCAAATACAAAATAGATCAAATCCATCACTAGAATATCGAAGTCCTAAGGCACAAGTATGACCCTTATGCTTCGGCCTTTCAAGGAGCTTCGTGAGTGGATCCGCAATGTTTTGATCAGGTGAACTTTGCGAATACATATCTTTCCTTTTTCAACTTCATCCCTTATGTAGTTGAATCTCCGCTCAATGTGCCTAGTCTTTTGATGTGCATGGGATTCCTTGATTTGAGCAATCGCACCCTCGTTGTCACAAAAGATTTCTAGAGGGTCCTGAATGGTACGGACTACCCCTAGATCGGCCACGAACTTTCTAATCCATGCATCTTCTTGAGCTGCCATTGAGGCGGCGATGTATTCCGATTCAGTGGTGGATAAGGCTACCACGTCTTGTTTTGCGCTCTTCCAAGAGACAGCACCACCATTAGAACGAAGACATATCCCAATTGTGATCGAGAATCATCTCGATCAGTTTGGAAACTTGCATCCGTGTAACCCTTTACAACGAGTTCCTCCTCACCAGAGCCATATATAAGAAACATATCCTTAGTCCTCCTAAGGTATTTCAATATGCTCTTAACCGCCATCCAATGGTTGGTTCCCGGATTTTGTTGGTATCTACTTGTCATGCTCAAAGCGCATGACACATCCGGTCTGGTGCAAATCATGGCATACATACTGGATCATATAGCAGACGCGTATGGGATTCCATTCATTTTGTCTTGCTCATCCTTTGAGCTTGGACATTGAGAAGTACTCAACATTGTTCCTCTTTGAATAGGTACCAAACCTTTCTTAGAGTTTTCATCTTAAACCTTTTCAAGATCTTGTCAATGTATACACTTTGATTCAAACCTATCAACCGCCTTGATCTATCCCTATAGATACTTATTCCCAGAATATAGGCGGCCTCACCAAGATCCTTGATGGAAAAACAGCTTCCAAGCCAGGTTTTTACACCTTCAAGGTTGGAATGTCATTTCCAAATAGTAATATGTCATTGACATATAATACCAGAAATGTAATGATGCTCCCACTAGCTTTCTTATACACACAAGCTTCATCAGCGTTTTTGATGAATCCAAATTTCTTAACTTCATCATCAAAACCGTGATTCCAACTCCTAGATGCTTGTTTCAATCCATAGATGATTTCTTCAACTTGCATACTTTATTAGGATGTTGTGGATCGACAAAACCTTCAGGATGAACCGTATAGACATTTCTTCAAGGTGGTCCATTTAGAAAAGCAGTTTTTGACATCCATTTGCCATATCTCATAGTCATAATATGCGGCTATGGCAAACAATATCCTTATAGACTTTAGCATCGCCACGGGCGAGAAATTTTCATCATAATCAACCCCTTGGTTTGAGTGAAACCCTTTGCTACAAGTCTAGCTTTATAAGTATCAAGTTTCCATGCATATCAGTTTTCTTCTTGAAAACCCACTTACTTCCAACCAGTTTGGAATTAAGTGGTGGAGCAACCAGGGTCCCATACTTGGTTGTCATACATGGATTGCATCTCAACGTTCGTGGCTTCCAGCCATTTATCACAATCAGATTGTGACATTGCATCTCGGTATGTGGTTGGTTCATCAGAATCTACCACATAGCATCCATCCATGAAAAATCCATATCTTTCAGGTGGAGTGCAAATTCTACCAGATTTGCGAACATTTTGTGTGTTTTGATCAACCATTTGATCATCATCAACAACCTCTTGTTGATTACTAATGTCAACCAAACGTTGTATCGGCTTGTGGTTCTCGATCCTCCTCGAGTCCATAGTTCTATCAGTTCCTTCCATAAGGAACCTTCTTTCCAAGAACTTAGCCTTGCAAGCTATAAACACTTTACGCTCATTTGGATTGTAGAAATAATATCCCATCGAATCTTCGGGATATCCTACAAAGATACACTTAGTGGAACGGCTTTCAAGTTTATCAGGGGTGTAGATCTTAACATGAGCCT